>NW_005871053.1:6133856-6145009 GCF_000147115.1 Myotis lucifugus | reverse complement strand
GGGGCTGGAGGGCTTGCCCAGGGAAGTGGGGCCGCGCGGGGACCTCGTGCTCCGGGTCACCCTGAACGCCCTCCGCCGGCTCCCACGCGCTCGGTCCGGCGGCGCAGGACCCGAGGGCAGAGGAGTCTCTCTCGGGCGGAGACCGTTCTTTTCCCACCGAAGCTCACACACCGCGCCGCAGACGGCGTCCTGGAGCGCTGCGCGACTTCGACATGCCATCGCCTTTATACGTTTCTTTTCACGTACTCGGGATATAATTTTAAAAGTGAACATTTTAAAAAGTTATCAAATAGTTTGTATAGTATAGTAGGGATCCGTTCTGTAAAAACATGTGCTTAGGAAAAAAGGTGAAAGTTCACTAAATATTAATAGTTGTAGGATCACGAATGATTTTTATTTTTTCTGTTACTTTAAGTATGTTTTCAATCTATGATGAATATACATTACATTTTACATTAAAAACAATTACATAAAAGTGAATCACTGCCCACAAAACTTAAAGTTCTTAAAAACAGGAATGTTGTGACATCTTAAAGATTTTAAAAAAAGAATAAATTGTTTTTTTTTTCTTTTCTGTATTAATAGTATAACTTTAACAAGTATGGTTTTAAGTTTCTAGCTTCTTGATATTATGCAAAACCAGGTGAAGTAGAGCCAGCGGTGGTGGTTTTACTATTTCATTCAAAAAACCTCTCTCTCTCTCTCTCTCTCTCTCTCTCTCTCTCTCTCACACACACACACACACATGACCATAGCAGGTCAACACTCAACTTACTTTCTCTAGGTTGCATAATTTGAACACTCCCAGGTTTTATCAGTAAACTTATATGTTCAAATATTCCTTGAGGTAAGTGAAGCCTAAATTAATCGCTTGTAATTGAAGCAAGCTTCTTCAGCTTGAATTAAACCCTTTCAGATGTTATGTGAAAAGCCTGTAAAATGATCTGCACACTGAAAAAGAAGCCTTAGAAGAAATGATTTACAATGGACCTGACATGAAACTTGCAGAAACAAAATAACATTTCTGACTCAAAGAAGGGCAAAGAGTATATTGTTTAACAATTCGAGTTACTTATTAACTACTACATCCCAGAAGGTAGACAATGAACCCAAGAGGTAGGAGATACCAAAGTCTTATATGACATAGCTGCTGCCCTCAAGGAGTTTATAAAGTATTTGGTATTTCCTTGTTAAGCAACACATTTCCATTGAGTTTAGACTGAATGAAATTACTTTTACAAAACTGCAATTGCTGGGAGTATATTATTTCAGCCACCTGCAGAGTATTTTCAAAGGGAGTAGAACAATATCAGAAGAGTCTGAACATGTTTAAGAAAAATAAACACTAAGGAAAGCTGTTTGGTACTGAATGGTGGTTCAGCACACAAGCAAAAAGGGAACCCTGGTCTCAGACCGCTCATGTCAAGCAGATTTCCAGTCTTGGCAAACACTGAAATGGGACTGTCTTCATGTAAGACCTTAGGCCTTGCCCTCTACACTTACATATTGTGCTGTGGGGGCACCACTACTAGACGTTAAGAAGCTCCAGAGGACAGGAAAGATAATGCCTGTTTTTCTCTCCTGTCCTGGTGCCATGGGATTCCTTTTTATTGCCAGAATCTCCTACCTACTATTTATTTTCCCCCCTAATTGCTTTCCCATTCTACTAACCCTTCTACATTTCCATTCATGTCTGAATTCTCTGCTGTCTTTGGAAACACAACCTTCCATATATGCTTGAAATTGTCAGAATTATAATATTTGCTCTAGAGTTGAAATAAGCATTATCAAATAAGCCTTCTGAGCACAGCGTTTGGATAATGATAATGCAATGACCCATTTATTTCACCTTCTCTGTGATCTAAGCTGCCAAGTTTGCAAGGCCCAAGAAAGTACTTACTGTTTCAAAACCTTTCATCACCTTGAGGTGTCTTTCCTCTTCTTTTCACTTTCCCTTGATTGTACTCCATGTTTGAGCCAGAAAATATCCAGACTCTGTTGGAATTATGGTTTAAGTTCTAAATTTAACAATTGGAGTTATTAGTTTATACTTGGAGTGTATCAGGCAGTTAGTTTTTATTTTTAAAAATATATATATTTTATTGTTTTTTTACAGAGAGGAAGGGAGAGGGACAGAGAGTCAGAAACATCAATCAGCTGCCTCCTGCACACCACACCCCCTACTGGGGATGTGCCCGCAAACATGGTACATGCCCTTGACCGGAATCAAACCTGGGACCCTTCAGTCCGCAGGCCAACGCTCTATCCACTGAGCCAAACCGGTTAGGGCAGGCAGTTAGTTTTTAAAGATGGCACCTAAAAAATCACCACCCCCACGCCCAATATTATGTAGTTTTCTGACACTGAATCAAGGGTGGCCCTATGACTTGCTTTAAATTATGGATGGAGGCTGGAAGTGACATGATGTCAGGTCTCCACTTTAAAAAGATCTGACTGCTTTTAATGTTACACTCTTAGAAGTCAAGTAAGAAGTTTAAAATCTTCATGGGAAAAGGGTCTATGGGGAGAAGTCCTGGGGGATGAGTCTCCAAGTGGTGAGAGAAACTATGTGAACAAAATCACCAGACATGTGAGTGAAGAAACCATCTTGGCCCTTCCAGCCCACCTAGTCATGCTCCAGCTGCTATCTGACTGCAACTATACACTGAGTGGCCAGATTATTATGACCACCCCATCAGTACTTTATTGGGCCACCAGGACTTCATTGGGCCACCTTTTGCCTTCAATACTGCGTCGATTCTTCTTGGCATTGACTCCACGAGATGTTGAAAGGTGATGCGAGGAATCTGACACCATGCCTGATGAATAGCACTGTCCAGTTCTGTGAGATGGTTATGGAACCAGCTGCCGGATGGTTCTTTTAACTTCGTCCCACAAATGCTCAAATGGATTGAGTTATGGTGATTGTGGGGGCTACCTAAGCAAGGTAAAGTCTCCCTCATGTTCTTGAAACCACTCCTGCACAATACGAGCACCGTGGCATGGCGCATTGTCTTGTTGGAAGAAGCCATCTCCATTGGGATACGCCATGAACATGATAGCATGAACTTGATCAGCAACGATACTTAGGTATGTTGTGCTATTCAGACATTGTTCCACACGAATTAAAGAGCCCAAATCATGCCAGGAAAACATGCCCCAAAGCATAACACTGCCCCCACCAGCTTGAAGGATTGTACTCATGCATGTGGGGTGCATGCTTTCATGCTGTTTCTGCCAAATTCTCACTCTGCCATCTGCATGATGCAACTGGAAACGTGATTCATCGGACCACATGACTTTTTTCCAGTGCTCGACTGTCCAATCCTTGTGTTCCTGTGCGAATTGGAGACGTTTTATCTTGGTAACTGCAGACAGCAAAGGTGTTCGAACAGGCCTTCGGCTTCCATATCCCATATGATGCAGTGTACGGCTAATTTGCCTACAAACGTCAGGTGGTCATAATAATCTGGCCACTCAGTGTATATGACGACTCCATCAAGACCAGCAGAAGCCTGCCTGGCTGAGCCTCGTCAGAATAAAGAATTGTGAGAGATTATAATAAACTGTTTTTAGCCACTACGTTTTGGTGAGGCTAACCAAAACAGCATATATTGATTATCAATATATTGAATATCAAGGGTATGTTTTCTCCTGGCTGCTTTTTGTTTGTTAACCCATCATTGTGAGCACATATAGGCACGGTACCTTCCAATTTAATAGTGTCTCAAACCCTCAGAAGCAAATTGACCTCCCTGTGCATAAGGAAGTTATCTTCCCTATAATATATGCTTGTTGCTATATACAAAGTAACACCTCCTCACAGCATGCACCAGTATCATACCATTAGATAAGTGATGGTGAGATATTCTCCTTATCAAACACACTTAAGGAATTCTGACATTTCATCAATTAAGTAGGTGGAGGTTACAGAGATTCTGGACCTGACATGATCTTATTTAAACCAGTTATGTAAGATACTTTCTGAAAATCTGCTGAGGGAATTTGAACTTCAGGAATAGCATGCCCAGTGGATAAACTGAACTCCAGTACAGCAGTGTTCAGAATAATTAGTGTATTAATTTCAAAACACACCCATAACCTTGGTTCCTTGGTGTGCATACCTCACTATGCAAACTACTGATACAAAGAGCTGTAAATCTCCAAAGCCAGTTTTAACTTGTAGTTTCCTGCTCATAATACAAACAGTACTCTGTAGAAACTGCAGTGCAATGCATAAAGAGAAAAATCCAGAAGTTTAAAAGAGTGCTTTTGAATTATATGTGGTGATACCTATTAAAATATACATGCACAGAAAAAAAAAGACTGAAAATATGCTTAAAATGTTAACCATAATTAGCCCTCACTGGTGGGCTTAGAACTCGGCCCTCGAACCAAAAGGTTTCAGGTTTGATTCCCTGTCAAGGGCACATACCCGGGTTGCAGGTTCCATTCCTGGTCCCTGTCGTTGGGGGAATGTGTGGGAGGCAACCAATGGATGTGTTTCTCTCACATCTATGTTTCTCTCTCTCTCTTTCCTCCCTCCCTTACATTCTCTCTAAAAATCAATGGGAAAAATATCCCCAGGTGAGGATTAACAACAACAACAACAAAATGTTAACCATAATTATTCTGATTGGTGATGATTTTATTTTTCTGCATTTTCCTAAATAAACATATATTACTTTTATAATAATAAGCAAAAAATGTGGGGGGTAGGGGTAGGAGGGGTTATGGGAGGAATATTGGCTTGCCCCCAAGCTATTGGGTCCACTTCATTTTCAAATTAAATTTTAATTACATGCTTTGCAAATCTTTCTGTATCTACTAAAGTAGAGCCTGGAGAATTTGACCACATCTTTAAGTGTGGTTTAAGGGTCTAAAAATCCTTTGCCCTTTCAATCTACTGCTATATTTGCAAAGTTTCGCTCAGCAGAATAGGACAAGGATGGAATTTTGTGAGTACATTGAGTAGAGCACAAAGAACTACAGCTTTGGAGTGATATGCAAAGTTGCCCATACATAACACTGTTGTATGGAGAAAATAAACAGAGTACAGAAAAACACTTATGCCTAGAGCTATGTCAGCAAGGCCAGTTACCAATTTTTTTAAAAAAATATATTTTATTGATTTTTTACAGAGAGGAAGGGAGAGAGATAGAGAGTCAGAAACATTGATGAGAGAGAAACATCGATCAGCTGCCTCCTGCACATCTCCCACTGGGGATGTGCCGGCAAGCCAGGTACACGCCCTTGACCGGAATCGAACCCGGGACCCTTCAGTCCGCAGGCCGATGCTCTATCCACTGAGCCAAACCAGTTTCGGCCAGTTACCAATTTTTAATAATGGGCATCAAATATCAGATAATTTTCACTTTCCTCTTTGTACTTTTCTGCACTGTTCAAATTTTTACAGTAAGCATTTTTAGAATTAGGGTAAAAATCAGTTAAATTCTTTTCATTTTGACAAACAAAAAGCAAGATACTCTGATGGACAAACAGAGCATCCCCATGGGCAGGCCTTGCAGACAAAGCCTTTAACACTCTTGGAGACTGGAATGTGAAAAAAGGGAAGTAAGTTTTGCCAAGATAGTTATCTTCTGTCATTTACTATACCATGGACTCTTATTTTGGCTTTTGAGGAATATTATAGTTAAAATAACCATTCAAGGTCTTCTTGCTCAGAGATGGTAGTAGATTTTACTTTGCCAACTCCAGTTGGTTTGGTAGTGGCTTCCCACAATGCTTTGCTGAGAAGAATTCAGAAGCAGCTTCCTAATTTGGTAGAAAATTTTCAGTGATTGATTAATAATGTCTGCCATAGGCACAGAATGACAGAAGTGGTGGCATACATCAGTTGTTTTCCCTCCCTGATTTAGTGCAACATTTGAAGAAACTGAGGGGTGAAGTGGTTACCAATGATCACAGAACTAGCTATTGGCAGAGCCAGGAGTAGAATAATATTTCCTGACTCCTGATACTATGTTCTTCCTATGCAACAAATTGACTTGGACTTTCGAAGGCAAATCTAGTACTGGGCCAGACCTAAAGGGCCAGGTGTAAATTTTATTTACATGTCAGCACCTTATTTTTGGAGGAGATTAATAACTCAATTTATTAATGATAATAATTCTATCATGTATTTGATCCCCGCAAATCATGGAGATGTGATTAGGCCCAATATTATAAATCAGGAGGCTACAAAACAGTTGAGTTGCTCAAAACTCAAGAAAATAATTACCTAAAACTGGCTGATTCTAAAACTCGGGCTCAATCTACTCTAGGTTAGGTCTCTGTAGAGTCCCTTGTCTGTGCAGTATTTACTGAGAGTACTCACAGCAAAGCTCCCTGAAGATTACATTTTTCCACATTCTGTTTAATTAATTCCCCAGGGACAGAATGATAAAGTAGTTTTCACTAGATAGATAACTTGCAAACAAACATGAGAACAGAATTCTACATTTAAGAACCTCAAAGTGAAGAGCAGGGAGAAACTAAATGGATTGTTTGCAACTTCAGCCTTTCTACCTAATGGCGGGGCTTTTATCTTTCTATTTTAATGATGAGGTCTAAGAACAAGGTATAAAATGTACTGACAAGACTATAAGCTATTGTGACCCTTGCACTTCCTCCAATAATTAAAGTCCTCTGGCTGTATGCTTCTAAAAGGCCTAAGATACTAGTTACAGGGGTGGGCAAACTTTTTGACTCGAGGGCCACAATGGGTTCTTAAACTGGACCGGAGGGCCGGAACAAAAGCATGGATGGAGTGTTTGTGTGAACTAATATAAATTCAAAGTAAACATCATTACATAAAAGGGTAAGGTTTTTTTTTTTTTTTTAGTTTTATTCATTTCAAACGGGCCGGATCCGGCCCGCGGGCCGTAGTTTGCCCACGGCTGTACTAGTAACTTCAATGCTAGTTTAGGGCTTTCTCTTCTTGTAAGATTCAGGTATCTGTTCATCACATTTTCTTTCTCCTGATGGAAGATAAAATATTTCAGTCTTCGGGGTTCATAAACTGTCAAAAGTTGGTGATAGTGGTAACATACAATGGAGTCAAGACAGTCTCTTCAATAAGTGGTGTTGGGAAAATTGGACAGATACATGCAAAAAAAATGAAACTAGACCACCAACTTACACCATACACAAAAATAAACTCAAAATGGATAAAGGACTTAAATGTAAGATGGGAAACCATAAAAATACTAGAGGAATCCAAAGGCAACAAAATCTCAGACATATGCTGAAGCAATTTCTTCACTGATACAGCTCCTAGGGCATTGGAAACTAAAGAGAAAATAAACAAATGGGACTACATCAAAATAAAAAGCTTTTGTACAGCAAAAGAAACCATCAACAAAACAACAAGAAAGCCCACTGCATGGGAGAACATATTTGCCAATGTTATCACCAATAAGTGTTTAATCTCCAACATTTATAGGGAACTCTTACAACTTAACAAAAGGAAGATAAAAAGTCCAATCAAAAATGGGCAGAGGACCTAAATAGACACCTTTCAAAAGAGGACATTCAGAAAGCTAAGAGACATATGAAAACATGCTCAAAGTCACTAATCATCCAAGAGATGCAAATCAAAACAACAATGAGGTACCATCTCACACCTGTCAGAATGGCTATCATCAACAAATCAACAAAGGACAAGTGCTGGAGAGGATGCGGAGAAAAAGGAACCCTCCTGCACTGCTGGTGGGAGTGCAGACAGGTGCAGCCACTATGGAAGACAGTATGGAGTTTCCTCAAAAAGTTAAAAATGGAACTCCCATTTGACCCAGTAATCCCACTTCTAGGAATATATCCCAAGAAACCAGAAACACCAATCAGAAAGGATATATGCATCCCAATGTTCATAGCAGCACAATTTATCATAGCTAAGATTTGGAAACAGCCTAAGTGCCCATCAACAGATGAATGGATTACAAAACTGTGGTACATCTACACAATGGAATACTACGCTGCTGTAAAAAAGAAGGAATTCTTACCATTTGCCACTGCATGGATGGAACTGGAGAGCATTATGCTAAGTGAAATAAGCCAGTCAGAGAAGGATAAATACCACATGATCTCACTCATTTGTGGAATATAATGAACAACATAAACTGATGAACAAGGACAGATCCAGAGACGGAGAGGCATTGATCGGACCGTCGGGCCTCAGAGGGAAGGTAGGGGAGGGTGGGGGTAAGGGAGAGAGATCAACCAAAGGACTTATATGCAAGCATATAGGCCTAACCAATGGACACGGACAATGGGTGGGGGTGGGGGTAAGGGCATGAGTGGGGGGATAGGGGGTAATGTGGGGATAAGGACACAGATGTAATAACTTAATCAATAAAAAAAGGTAAAACAAACAAACAAAAAGAATTCACCTGTCTTTTTAAAATTGAGTTTGGACTGTGGGCCATGTACTTTATATGGATTATTTCATTTAATCTTCTCAGAAAGCCAATGACATCAGTATATTATTACCCCTTTAGAAATGAGGAAACTGAAGCTTGGAGAGGCTAGCTAATTTCATCTATGGTCAAGCAGTGAGTAAGTAGCTGAGCAGGTCACTCTGGCTCTAAAGTTCTTAAGCATGAAGATTTGCTGCCTCCCATGGATATTTAAAAAAAAAATGGCAAGGGTTAATTGGGGATTCAGGCAGCAATGTTTTGCCAAAAATTATCCATCCAATTTATTCACTTAAAAACCAGCAGTCGATGAGGGTACCATGCTGGGGGAAGACCAAGATGAATTCTACTCTCAAGGTCCTTATGGTCCAGTAATAAAAAATCACAATAGCCCATATCCAAGAATTGGCAAACGCCACAGATGAAGCAGGCACTTGAGCTACCCAATCTAATGGCAGAGGGTCAGAGTTGTCTCTTCATGTTTATGAAAACTGACACAATGTGTTTTTTTCCAAACAGCCTTATTGAAGTATAATTGACATATAATAAATGACACATACTTAAAGTATACAATTTTATAAGTTTTGATATATATATATATATATATATATATATATATATATATATATATAGACATTAATGCAATCCAGGTAATGAACATTTCCATCACTCCCAAAAATTTGCTTGTGCCTCTCTTTTTTTTTTAATCCTTATTCCAGGATATGTTTTATTGATTTTCAGAGAAAGAGAAAGAGAGAAACATTGATTGGTTGCCTCCTGTACTCACCCTGACCAGGAATTGAACCTGCAACCTTTTGGTATACAGGATGACACTCCAACTGAGCCACCCAGCCAGGTCTGCTTGTGCCTAATTTTAATTCTGCATCTCCCTGTCCCCCATTTCATCCCCAGGCAACCATTGATCTACATTCTGTAACTATGAATTAATTTGCATGTTCTAGAACAGGGGTGGGCAAACTTTTTGACTCGAGGGCCACAATGGGTTCTTAAACTGGACCGGAGGGCCGGAACAAAAGCATGGATAGAGTGTTTGTGTGAACTAATATAAATTCAAAGTAAACATCATTACATAAAAGGGTACGGTCTTTTTTTTTTTTAGTTTTATTCATTTCAAACGGGCCAGATCCGGCCCGCGGGCCGTAGTTTGCCCACAGCTGTTCTAGAATATTATAACTGGAATCATGTTATGTATTCTCTTTTAAGAAATAACCTGGCTTCTTTCACTCTGCATAATTGAGATTCATATATTGGCTTGCATGAATTAATACTTAATTCTACTTTATTGTTGGGTAGTGTTCATGGTGTGGATATACCATAATTTGTTTATCTATTCACATATTGATAGGCATTGTGTTGTTTCCATTTTTTAGATCTTACAAATAAAGCTTCTGAACATTCATGGACAAGCTTTTGTATAGATATACATTTCATTTCTCTTGGGTAAGTACCTAGGAGAATGACTGGGTATTATGGTAGGAGTATGTTTAACTTTATATGAATCTGCTAGACCTATTCCTATTTACATTCCCACCAGCAATCTATCAGAGTTCCAGTTCTTCCATATCCTTGCCAAGACTACTTGGTATAGTCATTCTAAAGTACACATACACACACACACACACACACACACACACACACACACACACACATCACTGTGGTTTTAATTTGCATTTGATTTTCATTCCCCTAATGACTAAAGTTGTTGACTATTGTTTCATGGCACAGCGGTTTTAATATATAATGTAATGTTTTCTATATGTTCACTGAGAGGAAGGGATACATCCCTACAATATACTTCACTGTTAAAAATTATGCTGTTAGATAATTAAAACCATGCTGTTAGATATGGTAAGAAAATGTCATTAACTATTAATTTAAAAGACATAAAAATTCCAGATAATATAAAATATGTACCTTCATGCATATTTGAGTTCTGAAAAAAAGAAACTACAAAATACTACTTTCAACTGGTGCCTCAGAATTTCTTCCACACATCATGCTTTGATGGACCCACTTGTGTTTCCTGAACTGCTTTGAGAAGCAGCAACTATAACCATTTTTTTCTCCTTGATTCCTTTTCCTTTGAAACCCTTGTTATTACCATAAACAATTTTAATGAACTTAGTTAAAATACTCTATTAACTACCTTGACAAGGTCACTGCAGTTTTTTTTAAAAAGGCTGTAAACACTAGATAGATAATTTGTGACAATAGTGATTTATAAGACAGAGAAAGTTTTTATTGTACACTATACACTACCTTCTCCATAAAGGAACATTATGGAGGCATTTCTTTTTCTTTCTTGTTTTATTGTTTAAAGTATTACAAATAGTAGTACATATGTCTCCTTTTTTCCCCCAATTGACCTTCACCCAGCCTTATGGAGGCATTTCTTGCTAAAGTTTGCCTATTCTAGTCTCTTGAGGAAGTAAATACTGTATTATCAGCAGTATGTCCTTTCAATTTCAATTGTTTACTCCAGGAAGGTCACTTAATCTCCTTATAATCAATTCAAATAATAAAGAATCATTGTGTGTACTGTGTTGTGCCCTATGTGAGACTTGAGTTTATTGAGCACCTACTATGTATGAGGGTTTACTTCCAAGCACTTTATATGTGTCACTTCTAATCCTCACAACACCACTTTACAGGTGATAAAGCTGAGTTCAATCTGATACAGTAATTGGCCAAGGTCACCCAGTCCATGATCAGTAACTT
>NW_005871053.1:6119279-6133756 GCF_000147115.1 Myotis lucifugus | reverse complement strand
CATGTGAATCCTAGGTTTAACTCATTCCATAACCTTTGCTCTATTCACTGGGCCAAGCTAGGTCCCAAGATACTACCCAATGCTTTGTGAATAATTAAATAATGGAGGGACTATGATCTATACCATTTTTGTCACATGACACACAGTTATTAAAATTCGGTGGCACATCAAAAAATATGTTTTTTGCCGATCTGACCAAAAAATAGGTATAATTTTGATCCATTCACACCAGATGGCTATTGTTGTGTGGCTGTTGTCATTTTTTAATTTGATAATCTAAGAGAAAAGAGGTCAGTGCCCCTGACCAAATAGTTAGGTATTGCATGTTTTAAAAATTCTTGCGGCATACCAGTATGCCTCTTGCTGCACACCAGTTGAAAATCGCTGACCCAAACAATAATTTTTGCCATGGACCTTATTTAAATGAATGACAATCTTTGAAGAGTGAAGCAATATAAATTGTGCCATAATTTCCATGTTGAAATTCAATTTAAGATGTCCATATATTTGTTTTTCTTTCTTGATCGCTGTTTACCAACCCTTTACTATTGATCTAAATATGTAAATACATTACAAATAAAAGTTCCTAGAAATCTGTATCTGATTGCTAGTAGCTCATGGGTAAATTTGAGGAATATCACTCTAAGAGGCATAATTCAGATTTTATAATACGATTCCAGGTCCATGGTCTTCAAAGCTAATTGCCAATCAGTGCCAAATTCAATAATGGAACTTTACCCAAATTATCTCTTTTACTACAGATCACTTTCATGAATGAAATAATCTATACCTTGCTCTGAGTGAGCTATGCATTGATCATTCGCCACAGAGTAAATGTCTTACTTCTTAGAAGCCTTAAGTAGAAGAGTGTGTGTGTTAGGAGGAATTTGCACTAACATGGCTATAAGAAAAAACAACCAACAGGTACGTCTTAAAAGAACATAATAGTAGTATAAAAATATTATAGTACCTTTAAAGATATAGCAGCCTTGATATGTATATTAAAACACTGTAGAGCAAAGCAGTTCAAATGAACAAAAGATAAGGTTATTAAGAGTTTGAACATAAAAAGGTAAAGGAATATCATGGAAAAACCCTCAAGTAACCTCACTTATATATTGATCATTAAATAAATATTTGTTAAATGAATGAATAATTGTATCAGTAGATTTGTTGATTCCTAAGATTTCTTCCAAAATTAGCACTGCTTTTATAAGAAGATGACAGGAAAGAGAGTACATTGTATAAACACTGTTTTGTTGTGTTGTATTAGGGCTCATATTAAAAATATCAGCTGCTAGTATGGTTAGAGACCATGGTGTTTATGGTGAAAGAGGGAAGCTGTATATGTTGTTTTGTAAATGTTTCTTATTAATAGATTTATAACATTCATTTTCTACTCATCAAGGAATTATTCTGAGTCAAAGGAACATGATCTTGAGGGGTGTCTTTGTAATATGAGGTTTGCTTTATTGCACTAGTAGAATGTCAGGCTCCAGTCAGAAAATATTTTTATAATTTAAAATAATGGCAGTGGAAAATAAGGAATAATTCTTAGTGTTCTTTGTAACATTTTATGTTTGTAACTTAGAAGCCCTTGCTGGCTGAATTCTGTGGTACTACTGCTAAGAATTTGCTGAAATGTTAGTGTCTTAATTTCAAATCCATGTAATACTTAGTACATTAGAGCTAATGACCTCTGCCATTCCCTTTTACATTGTGACTTAATTCAGAATTATTTTCCGCCGAAACTGGTTTGGCTCAGTGGATGGAAAATAAGGAATAATTCTTAGTGTTCTTTGTAACATTTTATGTTTGTAACTTAGAAGCCCTTGCTGGCTGAATTCTGTGGTACTACTGCTAAGAATATGCTGAAATGTTAGTGTCTTAATTTCAAATCCACGTAATCTCTCTCCCTTCCTCTCTGTGAAAAATCAATAAAAATATATTTTTAAAAAAAAAGAATTATTTTCCAACTCACTTTTATATATACCCAAAGTCACACAGGATTGTGTGTGCTATGTAAGCCCATTGGCGCACTGTGAGCCTGCAGAAGGGGATCAATATTTATTTCAGCTGCTTACCTTTGATCTAAGCCAGCGATTTTCAAACAGTGTGCCATGGGACGCTGGTGTGCCACAAGAATTTTTAAAATATGCAATATCTGACTATTTATTCAGGGCATTGACCTCTTTTCCCTTTGATTGTCAAATAAAAAAAATTACAACAGCCATCACAATAACTGTCCAGTGTGAATGAATCAAAATTATACCTATTTTTTGTCAGATCTGCAAAAAGTATATTTTTTTTGGTGTGCCACAGAATTTTAGTAATTAGTTTATGTGTGTCATAAGATGAAAAAAGTTGAAAATCACTGGTCTAAACAAATTTGGCATTGCTGCAACAAGACAACTTCAGGGACTCAGAAAATAGTTCTTTCCTTGCCTAATACATAATTTTTAAAAAGTCTCCTATTGTTTATAAAGTTAGCAGGAAAGCAGACATCCTGATCACAAGGGCTGATGATTATGGACCTCCTGTCTGAAGACAGAATCAGTAACCAGTCCTGTTTAGCTAAGAACAGCTCAGTGTAACAGCACCAATAGGAATCCCCCCTCCCCCATGTAATTATTCCTTTTCTTCTTCTCATAAAAACCCCTTACTTCACCCTGTAATTGAGACTATTTATCTTTCTACCTAAATCTGTATACCCCAAATTGCAATTCTTTGATTTCAAATAAATGCCTCAAAATGGATTCTTGTGGGTTTTTTTTTTTTTTAGGTTGATAATAAGAAATACTATATATTTGGTCTTCGTCACATTTCTGGTACTGAGCTCCTAAAACCCTTGGAATTTCTTAAGTTAGGAGAGCAGGGAACGTGTCTTTTGTTATGTTAATGAGAAAGTACCGGAAGATTGGGGGCTGGTTGCCAGGGGAGCCAACTGCCTGATTAGAAGGTTGGAGCTTTCAGTCCCACTCCCCAACCTCTGGGAGGGGAGAGGAACTAAGGATTGAGTTCAATCAACAGTGGCCAATGATTTCATCAGTTGTGACCCTGTAATGCGGCCTCTATAAAACACAAAAGGAGAGGGTTCGGAGAACTTCTGGTTGGTGGACAGGTGGAGATTCCGGGAGAGTGATGTATCTGAAGAGGGCATGGAAGCTTCGAGATCTTTCACAATACTTTGCCTTATACATCTCTTCCATCGGGCCATGCCCCGGGTTATATCCTTTAGAACAAACTGGTGATCTAGTAAGTAACATGTTTCTCTGAGTTCTATGAACCACTCTAGCAAATTAATTAAACCCAAAGAGCGGGTTGTTGGAACTTCTGATCTATTAGAAGCACAGGTGACAATCTGGACTTATGACTGGCATCTGAAATGGAGGGTGGACAATCTTGTAGGACTGAACTCTTATCCTGTGGGATCTGACACTATCTCAGGTAGATGTCTGAACTGAGTTGAACTGTAGGCAATCCAGTTGTGGAAAAACTCCTCCACCCAACACACATTGGAATTGGTACCATAACCCTTTAATTGTTTATTCATTCCTATTGACCATTTCCTATTGTGTTGTCAATTTTTTATCTTATTTATTTCAAGTAGTGCTTTGTATGTATGTTTGTATGTATGTGATACTAATAATTTGTAATATGAGTTGAAAATACTTTTTCTCAGTTTGCCATTTTTTCATTTATTTTTAAAAAATAAAATTTACATTCAATACTATTTTATATTAATTTCAAGCCATATTTTTACTTTAACTATGGTGATTTTTTTTTTTGCCACACAGCATTAAAATTTTTTTTTACATAATTGAGTCTATCAATTTTTAAATGGGTCTGGTTTGAATCCTCATCAAGCAGAATGCTGGCTTTTAGCATAACATATATGTATTTTATCATGTTAAAGAAGTACTCATCTGCCCTGGCTGGGTAGCTCAGTTGGTTGGATCCAAGGTTGTGGGTTCAAGGTTGTGGGTTCAATCCCTGGTCAGGGCACATACAAAATTCAACCATTGAATGCACAAATAAGTGGAACAACAAATCAATGTCTTTTTTTCTCTCTCTCTCTCTCTTTCTCAAAAATTAATTAAAAATTTTTATTTAAAAAAGTACTATTCCTATTTTGTGTGCTTTTTATAACACTGTGAATCTATAAGCATTTCAATAAATACCAACCACAATAAAACTATTCTTCTGACCTATCTATCCTCCCAAACTCCAGTCTCTTGCTGATGACTCCCACTGGTGGAACTAGACAGAAGACAGGAGAAGGAAGTGCCCAAAGGTCAGCTTCCATAGCACAGAGCAGGAGAGAGAAGGATAGAAGGTAGATCTGGAAGAGCAGACACAGTATATCCAGTGCAGAAGCCAGTAACAGCTAACAAGGCAGCCTCTCCATTAGTGGAAAACAAAAAGGTTACTATAGGTGGCAAAAGCAATTTCCTTGAAGCCAGTAGCATCACTTTTGTGTATAGAAGAAGTGGGGCCTCAGTTTTAGGCCTTTTTACATTTTGGGAAGCTGCTCATACCAACCCTTTCTACAGCTAATGTTAACAGGCTCAGGGATTGCATTTCCTGGTCAGGACTGACTGAGCTTTTGAATGTAGATTCCCTCCATATCTAGTACCTTATTTTAAAAAACTTGCTATTCCTTCCTCAGACCTAAAAATAATGTTCTAGTACAGTGGTTGGCAAACTGCGGCTCTCGAGCCACATTCGGCTCTTTGGCCCCTTGAGTGTGGCTCTTCCACAAAATACCGACTTCTGCGCATGGGCCACGAAGTTTCAATTGCACTGTACGTGCACGCCCGCACGTGGTATTTTGTGGAAGAGCCACACTCAAGGGGCCAAAGAGTCACATGTGGCTCGCGAGCCGCAGTTTGCCGACCACTATTCTAGTATGATGAGTATTAGACAGGTCAGTTGTCAGCACCGGAACCAAACACTGTATCTTTGGGAAAGAATCCAGCAGAACATGCCCTTGTTACTAACACCTTGGCCAGCCTCCAGGGGTGTCCTATTCAGGCCTACCTCAGATGCCTCACACCTCAGCAGCCCTGGCTTGGTGGACAGAGATTTCACGTGACTGCACCACACGATGCCCTCTTGGATGGGCTGGTTCTTCCCTTCTGCCAAACATGTGGAAACTGTTCCAAAGTCCACAGCAAACCTGGCCTTCTACTATACAGGCTGTATATTCTGGGAGAAATTGCAGGTCATGGGGTTGCCAGACAAAATAGAGGATACCCAATTAAATTTGAATTTCAGAGAAGCAATGAATAATTTTTAGTATAATTACTTCACCAACATTGCAAGGGACATCCTTACATCAAAAATTTATTCATTGTTTAGATGAAGTTCAAATTCAACTGTTCATCCCATATTTTTCTTTGACAAATCTGGCAACCCTCATCACAGGGCTGTTCCCAAAATAATTCTCCACTATGCTTCCTACTCCCTCCTCCAATTTCAAAACCCCTCCACTGGAATTAGATTCACTAAAGTGATAAGACAACCTAGGAGGGGTGTTAAGATTTACTTTTGAGGCCTTTGCTTCTGACTTTAACTCCCATTAGCAGGGATTAATTTACCTGATCAGTAACTTGGTTCGGGCACTAAGAAGGGCATTTCCGTGGTGGTTGAGAACAAGGGTGGATCGTGAAAATGTTCAATCCCAGCAGGGGTGTGGAGGGGGAGGATGGGTGAAGCTTAAGGGAATGCATGCAGGAAAGGGAATGTTGAAGAGCACTTGTACCATGTGACAGTTTTGCCTGACTGGGATCTTGGCATTCTTCCCTCCTCCATTCTCCTTTTTCTCCCTTCTTTATTCAACCCATAATCATCCCCAGGTGCAGGGCATGAGCTAGAGGCTGGGTCTCCGCAGAACAGAAAGCAGAGTCCTGGTGGAGGAAACAACTGCCAAGCAACCAAGGGCTGGGAGCAAAATAGACCAGGAGGAGAAATAAAACCAAGAAATAGTTTAAAATTAGGCACTTGACATTTAAGAACAAAAAAAAGCCCA
Source organism: Myotis lucifugus (assembly GCF_000147115.1). Lineage (NCBI taxonomy): Eukaryota > Metazoa > Chordata > Mammalia > Chiroptera > Vespertilionidae > Myotis > Myotis lucifugus. Next base: position 6,127,725 of record NW_005871053.1, on the reverse strand, counting down.
AAGTTAGCCAACAACGACTGCTTATTGCCTGATTCAAAACCTCTGAATGACAAAACTTCTGAAGGAGGAAGTGATGGGAGCACGAGGCACCCTGCTGACCCTTCTTTCTGCCTGAGTACTTCTCCGTTCCATCCTCTGGGCAGCAAGGGAGCAGAGACAGACAGCAGCAGCCCTCTCCGCGAAGGCGCTGAACCACACAGCCGCGGCTGACACAGTGGCCCTGTCTCAAGTGAATAAACCAGATCACAGACTGATTTTCGGAGACTGATTCCATCTAACCAGCTTTCCCTGATGCTGTGGCCTGAGAGGCAAAGAGTGCAGTCAGTCAGGAGGCAGACAAAGCTTTACCTCACATGGTGCTTCCACGGGGCCTCCTATTCGTGCTGGAGACTGACCGTTCAGGGGAGCCAGCCTTGGTAAAGCTGTGAGGTGCAAATATGTGTTTGCTGCTATTTCCTCACCGAGGGTTTTGAGCTGTACCGAGCATTCTTGAGGCTCTGCTGCCAGGCCCTGCCCAAGTCCAGCCTGTGAAGAAAAACAGAAGGCTCCAATCAAGTAGAGTGGTCAACTCATCTTGGTTTGTCCAGGACTTTCCTGGTTTCAGCACCAAAAGTCTACACCCCAGGACTCCCTTAATCTCAGGTAAACGGGGGCGATTGGTGAACCATAATCAAGATGTTAAGGCTTGGGTACCTGAACGTCCGTTTCCTCAGCTGTACAATGCATGAAATAGCCAACACAGTTTCTCACCTTACTGCCCCATCTAACAGTCCGCGATTTACCCTCATACTCCCAAACAAAATGCACTAGACCCAAATCCTGAGTTCACTTAATCTGATGATAAACTAATCATTGGTGTGTTAACAGGAAAGGTTGATAGGGTTTGCAGAGAAATTTTAACAATGGCTCTGGGAGGAAGGCATATGGCTGTAGCCGAGTGGTTCTAATGGTAGGAGTTCAGCTGGGAAGATGGGGTGTGAGGCTCTGTGCCATCCTAAGAGGAAGATATTTTGGGGCAGGTGGGTGTGGAGGCAGCCAGTCTGAGAGAGCTGGGTTGGTGGGCTGGTTTCAGCTGCTCAGCAGGAACAGTAGCCACAGGCAGGGCAGTCTTGTCGGACTTGAGCCAACTTTCACTCTATGATGTGAATCAAGTCCGGTAGTTGAAACCAGAGACTGAAGAAGAAGGAAAGTATAGTCTACTGATAGCACTATTTTTTTATTTTTAATTTATTTTTTAATTTAAGTTCTTTATTGTTTAATGTATTACATAAGTCTCCTTTTTCCCCCATTGACCTCTCCCTGGCCGCCCCCAACTCCCAGCACATGCCCTTCCCCTCCCCCCACATCTGTGTCCATTGGTTATGCTCATATGCATGCATACAAGTCCTTTGGTTGATCTCTTACTCCGGGGGTCCTCAAACTTTTTAAACAGGGGGCCAGTTCACTGTCCCTCAGACCGTTGGAGGGCCGGACTATAGTTTTTAAAAAAACTATGAACAAATTCCTATGCACACTGCACATATCTTATTTTGAAGTAAAAAAACAAAATGGGAACAAATACAATATTTGTATTTGCATGTGGCCCGTGGGCCGTAGTTTGAGGACCCCTGTGACTTACTCCCTCACACCCATCCCCCACCCCCGCCTTCCCTCATAGGTTGGACAGTCTATTTGATGCTTCTATGACTCTGGTTCTGTTTTGTTCATCAGTTTATGTTGTTCATTATATTCCACAAATGAGTGAGATCATGTGATGTTTATCTTTCTCTGACTGGCTTATTTCACGTAGCATAATGCTCTCCAGTTCCATCCATGCTGTTGCAAATGGTAAGAATTCCTTCTTTTTTACAGCAGCGTAGTATTCCATTGTGTAGATGTACCACCATTTTCTAATCCACTCATCTGCTGATGGGCACTTAGGCTGTTTCCAAATCTTAACTATTGTAAATTGTGCTGCTATGAACATAGGGGTGCTTATATCCTTTCTGATTGGTGTTTCTATTTTCTTGGGATATTTTCCTAGAAGTGGGATTACTGAGTCAAATTACTGGGAAGTTCCATTTTTAATTTTTTGAGGAAACGCCATACTGTTTTTCACAGTGGCTGCACCAGTCTGCATTCCCACCAGCAGTGCAAGAGGGTTCCTTTTTTTCTGCATTCTTTCCAGCACTTGTCATTTGTTGATTTGTTGATAGCCATTCTGACAGATGTGAGATGGTACCTCATTGTTGTTTTGATTTGCATCTCTTGGATGATTAGTGACTTTGAGCATGTTTTCATATATCTCTTGGCCTTCTGTATATCCTCTTTTGAAAGGTGTCTATTTAGGTCCTTTGCCCATTTTTTGATTGGATTGTTTATCTTCCTTTTGTTAAGTTGTATGAGTTCCCTATAAATTTTGGAGATTAAACCTTCCATCATAAAACGACTAGACTTAATAAATGAATTCGGCAATGTAGCAGGATACAAAATTAACACCCAGAAATCTATGGCTTTTTAAAAAAATATGTATTTTATTGATTTTTTACAGAGAGGAAGGGAGAGGGATAGAGAGTCAGAAACATTGATGGGAGAGAAACATCGATCAGCTGCCTCCTGCACACCTCCTACTGGGGATGTGCCTGCAACCAAGGTACATGCCCTGGGACCTTTCAGTCCACAGGCCAACGCTCTATCCACTGAGCCAAACCAGTTAGGGCCTATTGCTTTTTTATACATCAATAATGAACTCACAGAAAGAGAAACTAAAAAAAAACAATCCCATTTACCATTGCAACACAAAAATTAAGGTACCTAGGAATAAATTTAACCAAGGAGGTAAAGGACATGTACTCAGAAAATTACAGAATGCTAAGAAAAGAGAAAGAGGAAGACATAAATAAATGGAAGGATATTCCGTGTTCATGGATTGGTAGGATCAACATCATTAAAATGTCCATCCTACCCAAAGCAATCTATAGATTCAATGCAATCCTCGTTCAAATACCAACAACGTGTTTCAAAGATCTAGAACAAACCCTCCAAAAATTCATCTGGAACAAGAAAAGACCCCGAATAGCTGCAGCAATCTTGAGAAAGAAGAAAGACATTGGAAGGATCACAATAACAGATAACAAGCTGTATTACAAAGCCACTGCTCTCAAAACTGCCTGGTACTGGCACAAGAACAGACATATAGATCAATGGAACAGAACAGAGAACCCAGAAATAGACCCAAGCCATTATGCCCAATTAATATTTGACATAGGAGCATACAATGGAGTCAAGACAGTCTCTTCAATAAATGGTGCTGGGAAAATTGGACAGATACATGCAAACTAGACCACCAACTTATACCATACACAAAAATAAACTCAAAATGGATAAAGGACTTAAATGGAAGACAGGAAACCATAAAAATCTTAGAAGAAGCCATCAGCAGCAAAATAGCAGACATTTGTTGTAGCAGTATCTTTACTGATACAGTTCCTAGGGCAATGGAAACTAAGGAAAAACAAAACAAAACAAATGGGGCTACATCAAAATAAAAAGCTTCTGCACAGCAAAAGAAACCATCAACAAAACAAGAAAGCCCACTGCATGGGAGAACATATTTGCCAATGTTATTTATTTATTTTTAAATGCATTTGCTCTAAGCCCCGGTCTGTCATCTGAAATACAGATACACAGTTATCATTTGGGAGTAGTTGGGAGTTCAAACTCTGGAATTAGCACCTACTAACTTTGTGATATTGGGCAAGTATTAGGTGGGCTCACATAAACTTTCTGATATTAGGCCTTTTTTGACCTGCAAAAACAGGAATGCTACATGGTTAAGCCTGATAACTCACTCTCTCTTTTCCCTGAAATGCAGATAGGCACCAACCTTCCTGCCAAAGACCCATGGGAGCCCAGAACAGACAGACGCACACTCCCTGCTCAGTGGTGTGGCTGCCTCCTCTGCCTCCATAGGCAGAGAAGCACAAGGGCTCAGAGACTCCACCAGCTGAACCTAGTGGGCCAGATGCTTCCGGGATGTGGGACACTGACAAACCAAGGTGGATCAGACACCTTAGCTGAATGCAGAACTGCCTTCCAATCCCAGGGTTAGCAAAGAAGAATAAGGCCTTTGACTCATTGCCACAGATTTTTCAGGTTGTTCTGAGAACTGAAGATTTTGTTTTTCCTCTCAGTTCCAGAGCATAGCAGAGGGCTTACATGATGGGGTTTTGCTCTAACAAAACTGGGCCCCATCATAAGCCTTATATCTGTGTTTATAGCAACCACACAATGCATCTGTCTTATTCAATTTAAGCATATACCCACACGTGCACATGCATTTGCGAAGCAAATACAAAACAAATTAGATAACCTCATCATTATCAGAGTACAAAAAAGTTACACTGGATTTTTTTTCTCTCAATAATGAACAGGAAGCAATAAAGAGAGGAAATATAAAAAACATTTTGCTGTAATATTAGCATTATAACTAAATAAAATTTATTAACTTAAGTAAATTCACTTGGCTTTTTATATCTCAAGGAATCTAAGAAATAGCTTTCTTACATATAATGAGGAAGTACATCTTTAAGTCTCTTAATATCTTTCTTCCGTATAACACTCCTATGTCTTGCCTGTTCTTTTCTAGTTCATTCTTTTGGCGCTGAAGCAATCTGTTCACAGAAGAAAACACCACAATCCTTAATTCAAATGATAGCTGGGAAAGTCTTTGGACTCCAAGGCCAGCACTTCCCTACTGTGAAGATCCCAAAGATATGATGTCAGAAATCTAAAAAAGAAAACAGAAGAGAGGAAAAGAAAAGAGAAAAGAAAATAACCTTGAAACTGGCTTGGTTTAAATTATCTCTCAAGCTGGACTCTTTCAAATGTGAGAAAGTTCAGCGCTCAACATGTATTAACAAACGGTGTTTACAACAGAAATGCCTGGTTGTGCCTAATAATGGCTTTGCTCTTTGAATTAATTCCTTCCTGGTGACAAAGACTGAGCTCATAAACTATGGGTATGGCTAGGCAGGGCACTTTTGTTTGGCTTGGCTCTCTTGAATGAGTAGAAAAGGCTTGGTTAGGCACCTGGTATTTTGTGGCCAGTAATTATAATACAATTGTTACTCTGCATTACCGAAACTTCATTTTTTGACCAAAAGCCAACTGTACTCTTTAAAGCAAACTTCTTTTGAAAGATTAGTGTGCTTTGAAATGATTTTAAAATCCAATCCACTTTGCAAATAGGATTTGGTACAAGTCAGATTTTTTTTCAAGTGATGTTTTGCTTTAATGCAGCATCTCTTTGCCTGTCGTTTGGTCTGAGTTCCTTCAGCTCTTATAAGCAGCGTGCAATCTTTCCACTTAAGCAGTCTTTAAAAATATATATATATATTTCTATTGATTCAAGGAAAAAGGAAGAATGATAGGGAGATAAAAACATCAATGATGAAAGGGAATCATTGATCGGCTGCCTCCTGCACGCCCCACACTGAGGATCGAGCCTGCAACCCAGGCATGTGCCCTTGACCGTAAGCAAACCTGGGACCCTTCAGTCCACAGGCCGACGCTCTATCCACTGAGCCAAACCAGATAGGGCAAAAATATTAGGTTGATTTGTAATGGAATAAAGATATACTTCTTGCATACTTGAGTTTGTTTACTGAGATCTGTGCCTAATTTAGTTTGAGCCTCTGGGGAAGACAGTGTGCTATAGTGGAGGGCCCACTAATGTGAGAGAGAGTTGTGTGACTTTGGACAAGTCATGTGACTACTCTGGATCTCAGGGTCCTTGATTTATAAAGTGTGTGTATGATGCCGTCCTGACAACTCATAGAGCTGTTGTGAGAAATGGGATGCTGCATGTGGATGTCATAGAACACAGCGCAGGACAAGGAGACAGACTAAATAGTATCAAATGCAAAACATAATCAGAAGAAAAATACTATGTAATAACTTTAACTTATATGAACTGGAAGATAGACTGGTGACTCAATTTCATTTTTCTCTTCCTGACACACAAAGGCAACATTTCCCTGCCTCCCCTGCAGTTAGGATGGGGCCCTATCAGGTTCTGCGTGGGATGCGGCAGAAGTAATGGAGAGTGCTTGCAGACTTCGCCACAAATCCCACTGTGTGTAAGTATATGCACTGTACTCTCACCTCCCTCTGTGGCAACTGTGAAGGCCAAATGTTGAAGATGATGGTATTTTAAGATGAAAGGAGAATGAATTCCAAAGTCACTTCTTGAAGGAGTTGTTCAGGAGGGACCCTATTTACAGTGGATTGTGAAGTACCATGTAAACTTTTATCATAAGTCAATATTTTGGGGTTAATGTGTTATCTAGTCTATCCTGATTAGCATAATAGGATAACAACGTATTATTCTAACATGATATATACATATCAGGTATGTATATGTAAGTTATAAGGTGTCAAGGCATGAAGAAGTGGCTCAGTCTATTTCTTTCTTTCCAAAGTATGAAGAACATAAATGTTCGATTTGTGTTCTTGGGCAAAGATGTCACAAGCACAAGTTACGATGACATTCAAGTCTATGGCTTTCTCATTAGAAGCACATTTACCTATAAACCTGGGGGAAATTGCTCACCTGGAGTTGAAAGACCCCAGGCTCTTTGCATAACTCGTGGCAGCTGCTCCTGCATTGAGGTTTTTACCTTGCATGACTGTCTTAGCTAGGGAGGGAGACAGCCCCTCCCTCCTCCGATCAAACTCTCCATGGACGCTCAGCATTGTAACAGAGAGGACCCAGGAGATGCTCTTGGACTAGGCAATGAGGAAACCCATACTGTAGGGAACACCACCATTACAAAACATATCAAAGCAGTATGTTTTGCAGGTTTGCTTACTGCTCCCTCCATTCCCAAAACAGTTTCAACATGCACACATCTGCAGCTTAACTTCTGTTCCAGCCACCAGAGCTGTACTCAGACCAAAACCTCACTGCAGCCCTGGAGACTGTCCAGCTGCAGACAGCAGGACAGTGATGCTTTCCCCAGAAATCACACTTTCTTTGTCTAGGACTGGCAAGGAAGCCCCGTTATCTTTGAGGCCCTGGGCTTCAAATATCCTCTGTGGCATGCCTGGTCCACCCCTCTGCGGGTAAAGCTTTATTCTAACGCCTTTGGACCTGTGAGTAGCATCCCTAGGGAGGGCTGATCACTTCTTTCCTTAACAAAAACTACCTCCTTTGGACTAGTTAACTGGCTTTGATCCCTGGTGGAGAATCCTGCCCAGTGGGCATGCCGACTTGGGCCACTGGTGACACAGGACAAAAGAAGAACCATGAATACAGTGGGAAATCTGTCAACAAAGTGGAATAAAATCTTAAATCTTCCTCCTAATGAAGACCGGTAAGTGCAACTGTACTTTGAATAAATAGTGCTGACTTTCAGAAAAGAAGGCATTAATATACTTTCTCTAGATATTATTATTATTCTGAGAATTGATAACCTGAAGAATAAAGATACTTTGTTTCTAATTATTGCTTTCTGAGAATTGGTAACCTGAAGAATACACTTTGGCTGTTTCTAATTGCTGCTTTCTAAAATAAATGCTTTAAAAATAATATTACCACTATGTGCTTATTGTAGTACACTTGCCAAGTACAGAAACATATAAAAAATGTTTTAATAAGATCTATCAGCTTCTGCCTTTTGATAGTTAGCCATGTACATACATGTCTATCTCTCCTCTACATTATATGTTTCTTGAAGAAAGAAATCATAGCATTTCTTTAACTTTGTGTAGCTCATAACACCCAGACACAGAGTCTTGACTACAGTAGAGCACAGTAAATGTTTATGAAATGAATACCATTCAATTAATTTAGGAAAGTTGGTGTTTTCACCTACCTTTGTGGACCAGAGTCTCCAAGGTTGAAAACAAAATAAAAAAAAGATACCTGCAATCAAGATTACCTATACCTGGCAGGGGTGGTGCCTGATTATGGATTCTGCAGCCAGACAGACATGGTCTAGAACCCATCTCTGATCTTATTAGTGGTGTGAACACAGCCAGGTTATTTCAATGCTCTGAATCTCTGGGGCCCCCATTCTTGGACCCAAGCTGATGGAATGATCGATACCTGAAATATTTTTTTTTTTTTAATTTTTATTTTTTTTTTTATTAAATTTTTATTGTTCAGATTACATTTGTTCCTCTTCCCCCCCCCCATAACTCCCCTCCTTCCAGTTCCCGCCCCACCCTCCGCCCTCACTCCCCACCCACTGTCCTCATCCATAGGTGCACGATTTTTGTCCAGTCTCTTCCCGAATCTCCCATTCCCCTTCCCCCCCCCCCCCAAGAATAGTCAGTCCATTCCCTTTCTATGTCCCTGATTCATTATAATCACCAGTTCATTCTGTACATCAGATTATTTATTCACTTGATTCTTAGATTCACTTGCTGATAGATGCATGTTTGTTGTTCACAATTTGTATCT
>NW_005871053.1:6109249-6117442 GCF_000147115.1 Myotis lucifugus | reverse complement strand
GGGTTACTTGGTTCAATTACCAGTCAGGGCACAACTCCAGGTAAGGAGCTGATCAATGCTTGGCTCTCACATTGATGGTTCTCTCTCCCTCCTCCCTTCCTCTCTCTCTAAAAATAAATAAAAAAATATATTTAAAAAACCCCCACAGAAAAAACCCCACAGATCTCTGGGTTCCATCCCCAGAGTTTGTGATTTAATCAGTCTGGGGCAGGGCCTGAGAATATGCATTTCTAACAAGTTCTCAGATGATAATGTCTGGAGACCGTATTTTGAGAAGCACTGGTCTAGGAGATGTCCAGTATCCTTAAAAACTAAATAGGATAGTGACAGGGAGGGCTATTCTTGGTTTTTATGATCTCTGGAGGAGTATATAGTATGATAGTATGCTATGCAATGTTTTGCAATCTTTTAAAAAATATACCTAGCTATACAAATTGTTTTTTACTTAAGACTATATGTTTTAAAAAATGAATGGAGAGGGAGAGAGAGATAATTAGAAACATCAATGTTTCTATCATTGATCAGCTGCCTCCTGCACACCCACACTGAGAACCAAACCCTGACTGGGAATTGAACTGTGACATCCTGGTTCATAGGTCGATGCTCTACCACTGAGCCACACCAACCAGGCAAGACTATAACTTAAGACTATTTTTACTTAAGACTATATGCATTTCATATGAATGCATATGAACTTGCATTATTCTTTTTCATGAGTCTATATCACCCCATTGCAGCTGTGTAGCATAAGTTGTTTAATCAGTTTCCTATAAATGGGTTTACTTTTTTCTTTTGCATTCAGAAAGCAAGACAAACAGCTCTATGAAATTTTTGGATCAAGATTATGTCAAATTTCCATTTTGATCCAAACTGCCAAACTCCCTGGAAATTTCCAAGAGTCAGTGCAGTAGCAAGGGTTCTGCTGCCAGGCTGCCTGGGGTCAGCTAGTGGCTTAGCTACCTATTAGTTCTGTAACCTGGGGCAAATTATATTCAACCTCCCTATGCCTTGGTTTTCCCAAGCATAAACTGGTGAGAGTAGTAACTCTTTCCTCACTGGGTTGTTATGAGGACTAAATAAGAGACTACATGTGAAACAGTACAACACCTGACACAAAGCAAGTCCTTGGTAACTGACACAAAACAGAAAACAAAAGGACAGGACCAGGCAAGTAGAACCCCTGAGACAATGGTGGTGACACAGATTATCCCATCTTGATTGGGCCTCTGCTTCCATGTAGCACGAATGGTTCCCAATGACCCCTACATTTAGGCTGCACAGTTAGGCTGCGCTGATGGGGCTTGTGTTACAGGCACGGTATGCCTAAGGGGTCTGGCGCTTTCACTAGAACCAATGTGACTTGCCTGAGGCTCAGGCCCTTGCCTTTGCCTTAGGTCCTATCACAAGAACGGACACAGACTAAGTGGGGGTTCTAACACTAGAACCTTCAAAGGAGTGATGTGCCAAGAATGAGATTTAATGCTGACTACAGGTATAGGAGGCTTACCTGGAGAAACTGAAGCTGAAAGAAAAGTGACTTGCCTAACGTTACACAAAAGGAAATGATGGAGGTGGAATTAGTCCAGGAGAAAGCATTGCTTTCCATTGTGCAAAGAGTCTCCAGGTCTCTCTCTGATGAAAGGAATGGTGTTGCCCATGTAAAGAAATGATGATGATGATGATGGACTAGGACAAGAACTGCTAATTAACATCACTTGAACACCATGGATCAGTTGCTGTACTTAGCACTTTACATGGATTATTTTACTTAATTCTCATGACCCTATGGCTGTGTTCACTGTGTGCCAGCTGCACTTTAAAAGCACTTTATACATTCAGATTCATTTCATTCTCACAATCCCACAAGGTAGGTACTAGTATTATCACCATTGTACAGATGATGAACGAGGGATAGCTAACTTGCAGAAGGTTAGTGAATAGTGGGTTCACAGTTCTGACCCAGATATTCTTGCTGTTTTGTTTGGATTTTTTATTTTTAAGATTATTTTGTAATTAAAAAGAATTTTTTTCCAAACTATAAAAGAAAGTTTATTTAGAAAGTCACACAGAGAGAAGTGAGCCGTAGAAGAAATGGTCTCAGGAAACAAGTTGAAGAGGCAAAAGAAGGGCCTTTGGAGCTTCGAAGAAAGAGAGAGAGGCGAGGAAAACATCCCTTGGAAAGGCGCAAGTGTGCTCCATAGAGAGAGCTGCCTCTTGTGGGATTTTTTAAATTCGGGTGGAGGAGGTTGCATTAACCACACTGTTTCATCCATAGTACCCTCTCTTCATTGGTCTCTGCAAGGCCCCTCTTTGGTTTTATCTGTCTTCTACCTACCTACCTACCTACCTACCTACCTACCTACCTATTATCTCCTCCCATTCTGCTCCCTCCCTTTAGAACAGTGGTTCCCAACGTGGGGCACATGCCCCACAGGGGGGCAATTTGATTGATTTTTAAGGGGGGCAATTCTTGAATGAGTTATTAACAGTGATTTTTTTTGCATTTTTTATGGTTCAGGGGCCTCATATACAGTATATAAATATATATGGTGACATATTTATGCATTTCAGTTCTCTATTATATGTTTTGAAACTTTATTTGCTATTTTTTCATATCACTTCATATTATTTTTAAACACTTTCTTAGTGATTTCTTCCTCAGTACTCCAACTATCCTTTTGTTCTTTTATTTTTCTCTTTCATGGATGCCATGTTCTTTGGGAGCTTGTTTAGACCAAGTTAATGGCATTTTAGGCTTCCTCCACGTGAATAGTTCACTTTTTGAATAATAAGAATTATATGTCACAGGTGGGGCATCAGGATTTTAGAGATGCTTAGGTGGGGCGTGGCCAAAAAAGGTTGGGAACCAATGCTCTAGAAGCAACCATTCTACTGTACTTAATGAAATGTACATCTTGCTGTTTCTGTGAGTTGCTGTAAAATCTGCTGTAACAGGTTGTGTGTTGTGTTGTGTGCAGTTTCTTATCCACTCTTCCAAGGGCAGCAAAGGCCTGTGTTAAGACTGCTGCTGCTATAGGCTGCCCTAAAATGCCTCCATGACCGTTCTAGAAAAGTTAACTCTCATACTGCCCTCACTCTTGATGTGCATGGAGCCAGCAAGTGAGTCTGAGGGCATGGAAATCATGTGGTCTTAGTTCCATTTACAACTAACACATTTGGGTTAATATAGTTACAGTAGGTCTGGAAAGGTCAGCAAGATGAAAGGATAAGCTAGTCCAAGGGTTGGTGGAGGTCTGGCCTCACATTCATCCGCTCTCCTAAACCCGGGTCACCACGTAAACACGATAGGCTTGCCATAAAACATGGCTTTAGGAAATTCCCCTTGCCTTCCACTTCCAACCAGATTAGCAGCCCAGGCCTCTGCAGAGGAGTGGGTCCATCAACACTGGAGCTTTAGCAAAGCACCTAACTCACATATCCAAGTCAATTCCTGATGGTCAAGAAAACAATGTTCTAAAGCTAGAGGTGCAATTAAATCTGTATAAACCAACCAATATAGTCATCCCAAACTCAGACCCAGTTGAGGGCAGGAGCACTTCCACCATCCCCTAGTTCAGAATTCAACCTTCATTGCTGCCATGCTTTTCTCTCAAGGTCCACATTTCAGCTGCCTACTCGACAACACTGCCTGATGCTCACTGCTCTAAACTCAACAAATGAACTCATTGAGTTTCTCCCCCGCCCTCCAGGCCTGCTAGATCCTTATATTTATTTATTTATTTGTTTGTTTATTTTTCATTTATTTATTTTTAAAATATATTTTTATTGATTTCTGAGAGGTATTGATTTCTGAGAGGAAGGGAGAGGGAGAGAGGCGTAGAAACATCAATGATGAGACAGAATCATTGATCAGCTGCCTCCAAAAGCTAGGCATATGCCCTTGACCAGAATTGAACCCAGGACTCTTTAGTCTGCAGGCCAATGCTCTGAGACAAACTGGCTAGAGCTAGATCCTTACCTTTATCTTTTCACTCCCCCAAGCCAGAGATTCCTCCCTTTGTCTTGTCTTCTACATGCTATACATGTCAATATCAGTAAGTTCTAACCACCCAGTGTCTCATATCTCTTTTCTCTCTCAGTGCCCACCACCTTTGCCTTTATTACTCTCACCATATAAATGAGTTAGTACGTTAGCGCTCAGCAAATGGCAGCTATTGCCATCACACCCATCTCTCTTCTTTCTCATGAGTGTCATACACGGTTACCAACTCAGTTATGAAAGCATGGTTGTAAGCATGCCATTTTCCTGCTCAGAAACCACCCGTGGCTTCCAAATTCCATTGCTTGATATATGCCCTGCACATAACTCCCATCTATTGTTACCGTAAATTTTTCAACATTCATTTCCCTTCATGTGCCCTTCGCACCAGCTAAACTGAATCACTATTTCTGCTGCGAACACTCCACACCTTCTCACCTCCTTTTCCATCGCCATTGTTTACAGTCCATCTTCCCGGAGTAACCTCTGTTCCCCCAGCTCTGCATTTTCAAATACTCGTTATTCTTCAAAACTCAATTACCATGCCACTTTCATAAAGCCAGCAATGAATGCTTTGCTCTGCCCTGCCCCCATAACTGGAAGTTATTGCTCCAGCCTGTTAGTTTTCATAGCTCTTTATTTAGACCTCTCCTACAATACCAAACATTTCCTTTGTGTATTAGTTTTTTTAAAAAATAACAATAGACATCATTTGTTTAAATGTTAATGCTCTTTTCATTTAATCCTCCTAATGTCTCCATGAGGTAGCTACTATTATCCCCATTTTGTAGGTTAGGAAACTGAGATATGGAGACGTTAAATAATTTATCCAAGAATGCTTAAGCGGTCAAGCCAGGGTTCAAACAAACAGAAGCTTACACTTCATAACCACGACTACACAAAACAATAGACAAGGAGCTCCTGGGTAGCAAAAACCCTTGTATGCTCCATCCTTGCAGGTCACAAAGTACATAATGCCATTCATGACACTTTAAAGAAGCTCAGTAGAAAGAGGGACAGATTTGGTGGGTAAATTCATGACTATTCTATGGTTTTTGATGCAAATACTGCTCCCCTTCCCTGTTTCTTTCTTTTTGCCCCTGTTTTGCCCTCAGCCTGTGGAGACGACAATAGTTATCAGGAAGGGCTGAAGGGCCTCTTTCAACTCTAAAGAGACTCTGGAGGGGTTCTCCTAGGGCAGCGGTTCTCAACCTGTGGGTCGCGACCCCTTTGGGGGTCGAATGACCCTTTCACAGGGGTCGCCTAAGACCATCGGAAAACACATATATAATTACATATTGTTTTTGTGATTAATCACTATGCTTTAATTATGTTCAATTTGTAACAATGAAAATACATCCTGTATATCAGATACTTACATTACGATTCATAACAGTAGCAAAATTACAGTTATGAAATAGCAACAAAAATAATTTTATAGTTGGGGGTCACCACAACATGAGGAACTGTATTAAAGGGTCGCGGCATTAGGAAGGTTGAGAACTACTCTCCTAGGGAGTAGAGGCTTCCTGAGTAGCATTCAGGCAGCACCCTCCTTCAGCTGGCAAAAGCTCTGCATTTTGTAACCTCAGGTCACTCCAGAGAACAAACCTTTTGAAATAAACACAGGGGAATGGGCCTTTTATTATCTCCAGATGGACAGAGCAGCCTTGGAAGATGCAGAAATAACTCTGGTATGCCTGGATCACACTTCTGTTATCTTCCAAAGGGAAAGAAAGATCCTTTCACTTAGAAGTGGTAACGTGTTAATTAACAAGCCAACTTGGACTAAATTCTGAAGATTGAACCTTTCCCCATCCAGATTTTTCCGGTTTGCTTTTTATTTAACTTTGCACCCCCTTGCCTCTTTTAAAATCAGATATTAGGATGGGTAGTGTTAACATAAAAAACATTCAAACCTGTAAATAATTTTCTGTGAGTTTACTTGAGCCAAACTGTCGACAATTGCCAGGAAGCAGAATCTCAACGTATTAGGATAATGCTCCGGAGAATGACATTTTAATGAGTGTCACACACGGTTTTATATATTACAATCAAAGGAGACATAAGTGGGTTACATGAAATCCATTGATGATAGGTTAGGGAGGCGGGAGAAAGAAAAGCAGGGAAACCTCTGGGATTGGATAAATAGCAAAATGATAGACACATACTTCTTTTACTTAGGTGGGTACAGGATAATTAACAGTCAACAATTAACATGATAACAATAACAATGAAGGAATTTATGGTGCATTTGGTTGTGCCCTGAGAGGTCAGGAAAAAGGAAAGTTACAAGTTATACTGACATTTCACAGGTATGTTATCTTAGATGCAAAAAGACAATAGCCTCAGTTAAGGTAAAGGTTGACCTTTGTCAAGGAAGATACTGGCCTAGGACACGACTACCCACCATAACTGCTTTTAATTAAAGTTTTAATTTCAGCTCATCCTTTGTGGTTACTTTAGGTCTTTGAGTCTGCAAGACTACCATGCAGGCCTTCCCTGAGCTTGTCAGGTTAGCATGTGGCCCCTTTTTTTCATCCACATTAGGAACACACACACACACATACACACACTTGCAAAACTGTTGTTTTTGAGTAGTTACCCAAGATTTAGATGTTATTTTATAAAACAAGGATAAAAGTAGAATGCCCTTTAGGGAATTAATGGAAGAGGAAGTATGATAAAGCATATCTGTATAATTTTAATTTTTACTGTTAGTGGTGGCTGGTTGAGCAGCATTCACATAGAAGGTGCCCAATAAATATTTATTGAATGAACTCCATACTTAGATATTTGGGCTATAACAATATAAAATATAATTTCAAAATTGATGGTGCCACCTATTGGTGAAGATATAAAATGTAAAATGATCACTTATGTAATAAGTTACTTCATGTTTCCCAATCATTTGTTATTTATTCCCACAGAGATTCTAAGAGTAATTTGAGGCGCTGGAAGGAATAGCTTGCTTGGTCCATGCAGACATGAGGCACTAATGTTTTCAATTCAGTTGCTCTCTACTGGGTACCTATTAAGGGCATAGTAATTTGGAAGATGTCAGAGAAGTGAAGATATAACTAACCCCTGCCTTCAAGGGGCATCTTAGCTGGGTGAAAAGAGACCTACCTTCTGAAATCAATCAGCAAATGCAATGAAACAATAAATAGTTTGACATTATAATGCATAATGCTCATTCAAAATATATAGTATATTTTATATATTATATGGTAACCATGCTTTTTGAACTCCCAGGGCAAAAACATATCACAGTGCCTGGGACTTAGTAGGCAATTGATAAACACTATTGAATAATTGAGGTCTTGGTTAGATACATGTAGCTTATATAATTTAAAATCCAGACAGGCAAAACAGATCAGAAAATATGTGTGAACACAGGAAGTCCTTCCTATGGAGGAAGAAGTTTGAGTTCTGTTCTGGAAAATTCCTCAAGGGATTTATAACCTAATACAGATAAAGCCAGCAGTGTAAGGAGACCTCTTCTAGTCTTGGGTTTGTGTTTGAGCTTGGGGTTTTGTAATGTGTTGTGCCAACCCATACTTTTTTCTTATTCAATGACTGAGTTTTTACTCAATCCTGGTGAAGTCCAAAAGCAAAGGAAAAGAAGGTGGCAGATAGGGGGTACTTGCAAAACTGTAAACATACATTTTACTCCTGAAGTCTGGTGCACAGGAGTAATATTTGGAGTATGCAAGTGGCCTAGAAAAGTTGTTCCTTCCTCTCTTCAACCAACTCCACTATATACTCCAAAGTAATTCTTATAATATTTGGCAACATGTACTAAGTCTTAGAATAATCATATCTTTTGATCCATTACTTTTCCTTCTAAGAAAGTAGGCTAAGGAAATAATTAGAAATGTGAACAAATGCTTTCTGGAACAAAAAGAAAAATCTGTATTCAATATGGAAACAGTTAAGTGTTTTGCCTTCAATGAGCATCTGTAGAGAAAAAAAAGAGAAACTTTTTTTTTTTTTTTTGCTATAGAGATGAGACAATTCTCACATGCTATTAAAAAATATGGCACAAATGTGTATATGTAGGTGATGCCTAAATAAAAGGATTACGGGTTGTTTTGATTTTATTCTAGTGTAAGAAAGTGTTTGAAATTCAGTGGGTAAAATTTAGTTTATACATTCTGGTATTTCTCCTTTCACTGTTTTTGACTATTTTA
>NW_005871053.1:6000824-6109149 GCF_000147115.1 Myotis lucifugus | reverse complement strand
ATAGCCCTAGCTAGTTTGGCTCAGTGAATAAAGTGTTGGCCTGCGGACTGAAGGGTCCCGGGCTCAATTCCGGTCAAGGGCACTTGCCCGGGTTGGGGGCTTGATCCCTAGTAGAGGGCATGCAGGAAGCAGCCAATCAATAATTCTCTCTCATCATTGATGTTTCTATCTCTCTCTCCTTCTCCCTTTCTCTTTGAAATCAATACAAATATATTTTAAAAATAAATAAAACAAAATAAAAAGAAAATGGATAGTAATGGACAGTTTCCTGTCCATAGCTATATAACTGATTCCTATTAACACATATACATGAATTTTGTCTGGAAGATAATATAAATCCCCATAAATCAAATCCATTTGAACTGGCTATAACATCTTACTGGTTCCCTCATTAATTAATGAGTTAAAAATCTTTGATATGTTTTCATTTGCTATTTAAATGAGTCATAATTTTATCTTTTTTGAAAGTTTTCCTTTAATACTCTATACTTCCTATATTCTGAATTTTCTACAGTAAACATGTGTGGCTAATTTTTTTAATTGATTTTTTTTAGAGAGAGAGGAAGGGAGAGGGTGAGAGAAAGGGAAACATTGATATGAGTTGAACACAGATCGGCTGCCTTCTGCATGCCCCTTGCTGGGGATCAAGCCTGCAACCCAGGCATGTGCCCTGACCTGGAATCGAACCAGCAATCTTTTGGTGCATGGAACAATGCTCAACCTATTGAGCCACACAGGCAAGGGCTGTGTTGCTAATTTTTAAGTAAACTTTTAATTTAAGTACAATATGCATACATACTTAAATTTAAAGATAACATGCATGCATACTAAATTAAAATGCATGTTTTAATTTAAGTAAAGCATGCATGCATAATAGGTTTATAGCTCAATGAATTTTCACAGAATCAATACACCTATGTAACCAGTCCTCAGATCATGGAACACAACATCATTACCAACCCAGAAGTTGTCCCTGTGCTTCCTTCCTAGTCATTATTACCTCCCCACCAAATAGGTAAACACTATCCTGATTTCTAACATTAGACATTCATTTTTTTCAGATTTTTACCTAAGACCATCCTGCATATCAGATATTTACATTACGATTCATAACAGTGGCAACATTACAGCCTTTATTCATCATGTTTGTGAGATTCATCCATGTTGTTGCATAAAGTTTTAGTTCATTCATTCTCATTGTTGTGTAGTATTCCATTATGTGAATAGATTATAATTTATCTATTCTACTGTTGATGGGCATTTAGATTGTTTCTGGTTTGGGGCTATTATAAATATTGTGTCTATGAATATTTCTGTACATATATTTTGGTGAAAATATGAATACATTTCTGCTATCATAGATATAAACTTAAACTCTGAAAAATAAGCTTCCCATTTTTCTCTACAGAAAATTCTTCTGATTAACACACTATTTTTAAGTGTAAATGTATTCCAGAAAAATTAATCCTTACTCATGCCTTGTTGTGAATTCTATAATCAATAATGAGATCAAAAACTAGTTGAGAAGTTTCCACTGGTACTGAAGGATGTGAGGAAATAATCGGGGGAGGGAAAGGGAGTGGAGATTTGGATCTGATAGAAGACAGTGAGCCTTGGGACATTAAGGGTGGGGCCAGGAAGAAGAAGGCAGGAGATGGGAGATGCACTGACTTTTCCACTCAAGGTCTTGGCTGTTTGCCTTAGCGAAGAATCACTACAATGATTGCTAACATGGTTTATTTGCTTTAAGTAGGTTATAGCTGGCAAAGTGCTTTCATATCTTTTACTTCATTTGATTTCACTTTCACAAGAAGGTTGGTCTTTTATAGCAGTTTTTATTTTAGACGTTTAAAGCTTAAAACTAGACATCATGGTTGCAATGATAGGTGAGGATTCCATTTCCTCCCCATTGAGGCCAACCTCCATGATCTAAGCACACCTAGTTCATCCTCTCCAGATCAATTTGGTACCTCCCTATCAGTGCCCTTCTCAGAAGTAGGGAAAAAAGAAGGAATTAAAAAGCAGGAAGAAAAAAAGGAATGGAATTCTGATATATGCTAGAATACAGACAAATCTCGAAAACATTAGGTTAAGTTAAATAAATCAGACACAAAAGTACATCAACAACAACAACAAAAAAGCAGGAGGAGCAGAAAATACACCGTCACCATCTCTTTTATTATCAAACATTGTAGACTCTAAGGAACATGTCCAAGGTCTATCATATGTGATCAAGGGCCAAAAAAGGTCAGACTAGTAGGGGTTACACTTTGGCCTTCTGTTAGAGGGCACTGACCCAACGAAGATGGTGGGGTAGGGTGGAGTGGGTGAGGGTAGTGTGAAGATCTAGGATAGGCCCAATTCAGCAGGCTGGTGGGGGTGCGCATGGAAATAATTGTTACAATGGCATTAGAGTTGCTGAGCACAGTCAAAACTGGAAGGAAATATTAGATACCTAAAAGTTCTGGGTAAAATGGTGCAATGGACAGAATATCCTAGAAAAGTTATGCTAAGTTTGGGGATGCAGTTGGGTATTGGATAAGTGTTTTAGCAGCAAGTCCAAGATCTTGGAGGTGATGAACAAAGAGACCCAGGTTGAGGTGTTGTCAGGCATCTTAGTGGAGCTAAGAAAACAGATCTTTGTCTCAAGAAAGATTTCCAGAACTTATATCTGGACTTGTAGCTATTTGAGATTTCCCCAAATATGGTTCAGCAGTCCTAATTTCAGATGACAGGGGAGGCAGCGGTGGTGCCGGCCTCCTGTGAATGGTCAGGCAGAATGGGATTCACTTGAACATCCCTGATAGGTACTCTTCTTTGTCTTGCTTTTCAGTGCCCTGAGAAAGGATTAAGGCTGATCCATGCCAACCCTGTCAGTGGGCTCACTCTAGCTTGGCTAGCAAATTGTTGTTGACAGCCTCCAGGTGTGTGTTTTCTTAGAGATGGATTCCATGCAAGAAAAATGCAATTCTTGTTACCAAGGCATTAATTTAACTAGTAAACAAGGTGCAAAATGCTAAAGGGGAACATGAAGGTTTTTCCAGGCTTCCCACTTGGGCTTATCGAGAACTGCTTGTCTGCTTCCCAACTACTCTGCTGTATACAGTGTGTTTTATCATTTTTTCTTAATAAATATTTTAAAGCTTATTCTTATACTTTAGAACCCCAGCATTATACACCCATAGGGAGTCTCTCA
Organism: Myotis lucifugus; assembly: GCF_000147115.1. Classification (NCBI taxonomy): domain Eukaryota; kingdom Metazoa; phylum Chordata; class Mammalia; order Chiroptera; family Vespertilionidae; genus Myotis; species Myotis lucifugus. The sequence goes on along the minus strand of NW_005871053.1, from coordinate 6,105,953 downwards.
TTTAATTTGCAGAATAAACAGAGTAGGATTCCCATTTTAAATCTATAAAAATAAAGGAGCCCAGGAAATTAAATTGTCCTTCATCACATAATAAGGTATTAAAACTGGATCCCTTGTAATGAGGCATCTATCCATGCATCTATCCTCCATAGAGCACATGCAGTCTTGGAGTGTCACTCTCTACAGATCAGAACCATTAACCCTGAAACTTGGTCAGGTGACCACCTGGGGCAGATTTCCACAGGATTGGACCCCAGGCAGCGTTCAGCTGCATCTTACTCTCTAACTTCGAAAGTTGCTAAAGGATTTGCTTATCCCACATGCCAGAGATAAATGGTTGCTTGCTTGTCCTTTCAGGATTTTAAAATTATTCTTTGGGGACAGCCCAATCCTGATCCTTCAGGTTTGCAGTCAGAAACGTGGATAAGCTCTTTTTTGTGGCGCCTTGGAGACTGTCGGCTGCTTCAGGATGAAGCTCAACATCTCTTTCCCAGCCACTGGCTGTCAGAAACTCATTGAAGTGGACAATGAACGCAAACTTCCTACCTTTTATGAGAAGTTGCTGCTGACACTCTGGGTGAAGAATGGAAGGGTTATGTGGTTCGAATCACTGGTGGGAACAACAAACAAGGTTTCCCCATGAAGCAGGGTGTCTTGACCCATGGCCGAGTCCGCCTGCTGCTGAGTAAGGGGCACTCCTGTTACAGACCAAGGAGAACCGAAGAGAGAAAACATAAATCTGTTCGGGGTTGCATTGTGGATGCCAATCTCAGTGTTCTCAACTTGGTCATAGTAAAAAACGGGGAGAAAGATATTCCTGGTCGCATTGATACCACTGTGCCTCATCGCCTGGGGCCCAAAAGAGCCAGCAGAATCCGCAAACGTTTCAATCTCTCTAAAGAAAATGATGTCCGCAAATATGTTGTGAGAAAGCCTCTAACAAAGAAGGTAAGAAACCTAGGACTAAAGCACCCAAGATTCAGCGTCTTGTTACTCCACCCACATGTCCTGCAACACAAACGCAGGCGTATTGCTCTGAGGAAACACTGTACTAAGAAAAACAAGGAAGAGGCCGCAGAATATGCTAAGAGAATGAAGGAGGCCAAAGAAAAACGCCAGGAACAAAGAGACATAGACTGTCCTCTCTGAGAGCTTCTACCTCTAAGTCTGAGTCCAGTCAAAAATGAGATTTTGTAACTAACAAATAAAGGAGAGAAAAAGAAAAAAGAAAAAGAAACGTGGATAATTCATCAGTGAATTCCTTTTCTATGTCATCTTCAGTTTTTGAAAGACTTTTTAAATTTATATAATAAAGTAGTAGCATACTTAATGGTTCTGCTACAAATATCATTTTCCAAGTATATATCAAATTCTGAAAATTTTTTTCTTACTGATGAATATAAATTTGAGTTTCTTAAAATTTTAAAAAGCATTTTATACAAGGAAAAAGAAAAATAATTGGGCTAGTTATTAGACACAAATTGGAATTTGATGAGGTGTATTTTTTCCTTACAACTTTGAAAAAGCTTTACTTATTTTTTTGCTGTATAAATTTTATGATTTTAATTGTTTACTGATTTTTTGTGTTTTTTAAAATTCTTTTATTCTTTCAGGTTAATTTATTTTGTGTGTTTTTTTCCTTTTCTAACTTTTGTTTTGAATGTATAACTACTTCATATTAATTTCTTCCTATTCTAGTAGTTAAAGTGTTTAAGGTGTACCTTTGCAAGTAAAGTTTTATTTTCCTATAGTTTTAGTATTTTTGTTATTGCTACTTTAGAGATATTCTATTTTAGTTTTGATTTCCTTTTGACTCAGAAGAACTTTATTTATTTATTTACTTTGACTTTTCAATTAAATTTATTGGGGTGACTTTGGTTAATAAAATTACATAGGTTTCAGATGTACAATTCTATAATACATCATTTGTATATTGTATTGTGTGTTAACAAGTTAAGTCCCCTTCCATTACCTTTTATCCCCCTTATAACCTCTTCTACCTCACCTGTCACCTCTTCCCCTCTGGTTGGGATTGGGTGAGTTTTGTAAGATACAAAACTATGGTGCTGTGATATTATTTTTTAAAAAATGAACCAGGGTTTACAACCTGGGGATGCACCCTGACCAGGAATCGAGCTGTGACCTCCTGGTTCATAGGTCAACACTCAACCACTGAGCCACGCTGGCCACTGGATGGGCTGGTATTATTACAAAGCGCTCTAATTGAGGCAGCAGGAGGAAATGAGTCATGAAATCTTGTTGCGTTTGGAAAAGAGAATGAGCCATCGGGTGCCCACAGGCCAGGTGAAGGTGGAATGAGAGCTATGGATATGGTTAAATTTTAAAATGTAGTTTTCTATATTACAAAAGGAACACTTCCTCATTATTCAAATAGAAAATAGGACTAAATAGAGAGGGGGAGAAAATAAAACACACCTTAGTACGACCACTGATTACTAATTTCTGCACTAAGTTTCCATAGTTTGGGGAATTAATGTTTAATTAAGGAAGGGAGGAATGAGAATTACCCTTGAAAGTACCTTAAATCACTCAGTGTTGGAATAAAACTGTTGCTTCTGCAGTTGAGCACCTAATGAAGTAGTTGCATTAAAAAGCCATGTTATTTAAATGTAAACAAACAAAAGTAAAAGGATCTGTTAACACTAGAATCACACACCGCATCACCAGACACTTAATGTATGAAAAACTCGTGGGACCAGAAATGGGTCGCATTCAAATCTCCTCTTTCAGATTTACTTTGGGTAAAGTTCAAGCTAGTTGAAAGGAAGGTACGGCAGAAATCAGCACTCCATTTAAAATGTACTCTCTTGCTCTTTGCCTCCTTCTCTCTTCTCTTCCCTTATTCCTTCTCTTTTGCCTTCTGCCCTTACCAAGTTTAGGTGTATCCTAGTGAAACTAAGGGCAAAATGGTGTGATGCTATATTAACATATTTATATCTATCCTTCAATAACTTTTAAAGTTACCAAAATACATACATACTAATGAAGATTTTCAAATGGTACAGAATGTATAAAATAAAAAGGGGAAAAAAATCTCCTTTTCCCATCCTCCTCTCATTCCTCCTCATCCTTCCACTTGGAGAAATGGAAGCAAGACCCAGAGTTGGGTTGGGGAGTAAAACCAGGAGGAGTTTCTTTTTACACCTTTATAAATTGTGTTCTTTGTGAGAGTGTGTGTTTTAAAATCATTTTAGTGAGATTTGGAGAGCAAGAGGAGATTAAATACATCTACTTAGCCCACCTCCTTGAACCAGAAGCCCTTTAAGAGCTTTTAAAACCACACTTACATTCACACATTTACTTTACAAAAATTGAATCATTGAGTACATATTGGTTAGTTACCTGTGTTTGTCCTTAATAACTTTTAGACATCTTATCACATTAGTAAATATTTGTCTATACCATTACTTTAATATAAATGGTACATAATACAGGGTAGGGCAAAAGTAGGTTAACAGTTGTGAATACACGAAACACAACTGTATTGGTATTTATTAATTATTGTATTATTTTCCATATGAACAATTAGAAATCTACTTTTGCCCCACCCTGTATATGGATGTATTTATTTAACTAAACTCTTATAGTTGGATATTTAGGTTGCTCTTGTTATTTCTGTATGATGAACCTAGCTTGGATGATCTACCTAGTAGTTCAAGCTTTGTATATATGTTTAATTACTTCCTAAGCATAGTCCTAAAATTAAAATTGCTCACCAAAAGGTATGTGCACTTTTAAGGCCTTTGAGTGTACTGGGCACAGTGTATTGCTGTCTTGCATTTTAACTGCAGTCTAGAAGCTAGCAATGAATTCAGCTTCTTTTCTAGGGTGGGTCAACACTTCAACCTGCTTTCGTGTCAAGATCTGCCTCATCTTCCAAGTGGAAGTTCCCAGCATCAGGCTTGTGGGAGTGGAAGCATAATCCTTATTCCAAAAACTGTTGTGAGTCACTATCAGCTTTCCTTTCTCCTCCCTCACTGAGTCCATACCTTTTTTTTTTCTTCCAGAGGTGGAATCAGGCTAAGGTTTCCACTGGAGTGGATTGGAAAAAGGTATCTATTCTAAGTCATTCTTGCTTCCAGGTTGGAATTTACCTTAAGATGAGCTCTTATGTTATAAGCGAATTTAATAAATCTTAACCAATTTAACAAAGTAAAACAATCTCCAGTCTTTGAAAACCATTAGCAATAAAAATGGCTATTGTTTTTTTGTGTGTTTGTTTTGAATTCTAGGAATATTTTATTTAGAAAAACAGATACTACTGAAGCCACAGATTTTAATTTTTTAAAAAATGCCACACTAATTAAATGTAAGATAGTCCTGAATAATAAAAGTATTTACATGTTGAATACAAAATAAATATAAAATAACTGAAAAATTAGTTATCCAGTGGTTCATTTTGCATTTCCACTGTTAATCTTCTGTTTCATTTTTCTTTGTCTTTTGTAAACCCTTTTCTTTCTTGCTTTCAAATCAATGTTTGGCTCTGTTTTTACCCACTGTATTTCTATAGGTTTTTCCTCAGCTGGTGTAACAAAAACATCTGTAGTGGGATCATGTGGAAGAATAGTCTTTGGTTCTTTCTTTCTCAGTTTTTGCACCTCCTTAACTTGCTGTTTCTCCTTGTATTTTGCAGCTATGATGGATCTTATGACATGCCGATGCATGTTTGGTGACTGGTAGTGAGGATTTTCATATAAAGTTGGTCCTCCAAAACTTCCCTGGAAAATCTTTATGAGATTTAAGATGAAACGAGGTCCTATTTCTACAAGAGCAGCATCTTCTGTGACCTGAAAGTTCCGAAACCATATCCTATTATCCCAACAGTGAAAGTAAACACGTGGTCCACAAATGGATGGCTTTTGGGACGGTAGCGTGGTGTACTAAAGATCTGAATTAAGAGTTCTTTTAACAAAGCATAATGTAGTAATTCATCAAAAGCAGTGGCAAAAGACAAAAGGGGCCGAGAACCTTTCAAACAGTTTCCAGTCATCTTTAGTTCAGCGAGGGGATGAATATTTTGAACTAGGAATTTAGCAGATGGTCCATGAGGTGAATTTGAAAGCCACATATAGAGATCTTGTTTCTTCTTCGCTTCAAAATACATTGCAGTTTTTCATTCCACAAACCTCATTAATCACAAATAACTTATCTTTACGATCCATTTTAGTATCTGCTTTAGAATGAGGCATTAACATTCTTAAGTCTTGCATTAAATGTCTTGTTCTGAAATTTATTCCTCTGGAAGAAAAGATGGTAATCCGTTCCTTATTTTTCCATTTGCCTTTGCAAACGGGGCCTGGGATGCGATTTCTGTCTTCTTCCTCTGCCTCCTCTGCTGCCTAGCTAGAGGCCTGGCATCTTTTTCGTTCTTTCTCCTCTTTGCCGGGACCGCCAGGCCTCCACACCTCTTCCTCTTGGTGGCCGCCATCTTGCCTCTGGCTATTGTTTTTTAAGGTTCCTCTTGGGATGGATAGTTATTTTGTAAGATTAATACGTATTCTCTGACACTTGGGGTAATTCCCCATCTGATTTGTGTTCCTTCCCATTTGAACACTTGACAGCTTTCACAGGCCTTCTTGGGGCATGAAGAAAACCTAGCACATGGGCATGTACACACACATACCCACCATCTATACTCCTCTTTCTGTTTTTCTTGCTTTTACTACTGTCATACCACCACCACCAAAGTCTAGCAATGGTTTTAAAATGTGTACTGTGATTATATGGCTCTTCAGGGCACTTTCTAGGTTAAAAAGCAAAGGAAATATACAAATAAAATGTCAAAATCTGCTTTAAAATGTATAAAGCACTTTCACATATGTCATATGATCTTATAATATTCCTATTAAATAGATATCATGATCCCATTTCACAGGTAACAAATCTGAGGTGGATGGAGGTTTAAAAATTCCTCAAGACAAGTTTAGGGTTATGTTTTAGTTCAGTATTCTCCCCTTCCTGCAGGTGCTATGCCCAGGGGTCTCATGCTATTGAAATTACTCTTAATCTGAGGAGAAAGCAATAAGATGAACTGAACACTCTCTGGGGTTAGGGAATTTAAGTTGCTTTTTAGGAAACTTGGACACCCTGCTTTCCACTGGGATCAAGAACTGTTTGCCCAAGCTCCGGTACTGGACCTACATGATGGAGTGGAGAAAATGTTTCTGATGATCCCTTCTCTACAACTAAACTCATCACGGAAGTCTAGGATGAAATGGTCCAGTACCACTAGGTCCCACGGTAGGTCATCTTACATTCAACAAATGAGGGATGCATTTTCAGGAGATTTCAGATTAACAAGGGTGATTAGAACTTAGAAAAAACAATGCTGTAAAGTCTTAAATGATCCCATGCCAAAGAGCTCTGTTTTCCCTGAAGTGGCTAGAGGCACTAATTTGCTCAAGTTGAGAACTGGCGTCAGTAAGAAGCCTGTATTTCAGTCTGAGAGAGTTAAAAATAGAGAAAATACTAAAGTGGCCAGGTTTATAAGTTAAAGTTCTTAAGAAATGCAAGGACTGTAACATGGTTACATGGTAATCAAGGAATGTCACCAGATTGAGTTCCAAGAGTATTTGGGGGAGACACATGTTCATATTTGTCTATAAAAATCTTATATGTGGTGGTTAGGTGCCAAGTTCATCCCTAAAACCTATTAAAACTATACTGACTCTGAAATGGCACTTTCAATTCCCCCAAGATTCCATTCCCATCCTAATTCCTGTGGAAGCCATGAGCATACTGAAGAATTGGGAAATTCAGACTGGAGACTCACTGAACTCTGAGGTGGACTGTGGGTAGAGTTAGGCCCTTTAGGGGTCAGTAGCTCTCAAATGAGCAGAAGAGGCAACTTTTCTTCTTTTAGGAGATGATCCAGAATAAAGGGCCATCAAAAACAATAGCTGTTCATATATCTGAGTCCAAAGTGTCAAATCAATGGGTTAGTGATTGAAGGACTTACTTTTCTCTCCAATTAAGTTAAATTCCTTGTGTTTCCTATGAAAGGGACTCTTGTACTTCTTTTGCTCCCTATCCCATTCAGTGTCAGAACTTGTGTGGGACATATAGCTGTGCCTTTCAATTTGCTTCATGAATCGAGTAGAGATGAACTAAGATGACTGACATGCCTTGGTGTGATTGGTCTTTTTTTTTTTATGTTCCCCAAGCATGAAACAGCTGGCCAACAACACAGGCATCAGCTATGATGAACTAAGGGCTGTGCACCTGCTTTGCCCCGATGGATATGAGTGACCCCACCAATCTGGTGTCTCCTTGCCCATTGCCAGGGGAGTGGTGTGATGGGTCTTTGCAAAGATAAATTTTGGAGGCAAGTGGAAATGATATAGAGAGGTTTGTCTAATATCTGAGGGGGAGGGTGGGGCAATAGATTACTGTATTTATGGGCATTCACACAAAAGAGTAAAGAAAATCAATCCACAGCAAAAGCATCACCATTAACAAGATACAAGGGCATGGAGCATATTATCTAACCTCAATGTACTCACCTATAAAATCTAGATAAAATAGAACTATAATCTAGATTATGATGAGGGTTAAAGAAGAAAATGCATATAGAGTGATTAGAAGAGTACTTGACAAATAGGACCTGGAAGAACCTAGGGGCAATGGCTATCAGGTACATCTATGCAGATGGTCAGACCTCTATGGGACCCAGAAACAACAGAAGGCTCTTAGACATAAAGAAGCCATGGGACCCCCATACAGTACATATCAGTCTTGGCATAGCACTGTGAATTTGTTAAGGATCAGCTAAGAAACCCACCCCATTTGTGAAAGCCCTGGAACTGTGTACAATCCTGAAACTGTGTAAATTGGCTTGGAAATGACCATTTCAGTTTGACCTGAAATGAGCAGTGTTACTTTTCCTAATAGCCCAGACACATGGCGGCATGAAACTGAGTTGAATAGAAAACCCACTTCAGCTAATATTTATTAGGGAACCAAAGGATATATCCAAATGTCAAAGGAAAGAGTAGAGATTCAGGTACAAGATGCATGAGAAGAATTTTGCTCTAGATACATATTGTTCCACTGGTCATTCTGTGATTTCTGGAAGAGGACTCTATTGGTGGGAAGGCCGGTGTAGGGAAGCTAGGGAACTTGTTTCCAAACCTCCTTTATACAAGACCTTACAAAGGATTGAGACATCAATTATTTCACACGAAAAATAAATTGTAGGGGGTGGGTGTGCCTATAAGTGGGAAGAGGTAGAGTGTGGGAGCTTGTTTAACTCACTTAGAAGAACCCACTTTTTCTCAAGCCTTTTAGAACAATGCCCTGTATTTGAATATATATTAGATTCGGTTGTAAAATTAAATTTCTTTAAGAGTATTCTACCATTCACATTTATCCACCAAGTATAACCCTGGTTAGAATTTCATTTATTTGGAAGCAGATCAATTCTCCCTGTTATTTCTAGAAAAGAACACAGTGCTCTTGTAACAATGATGACATTCCAAGAGGCAGGGTAAGAAAAAAAGAGGCAAAGCAACTGACTGAGGTGAACTGTAGCCATTAGGGAAGTGTGGAATGTGGAAAATGGCTATCCCAGACCATCACATTTGAAAGGGGTTCAGAAAAATTCAGTTTGGGGCTGTTTTATAATGAAAACACACAACTAAGTTAACTGTTAGATGTGGTCTCTTGGCACTCAGCATTCATTCTTATCACCTTTTGTGGATACCTATCCTCACTCCACAGTATTACAGAAGTTGGAAGGCTCAAAGCTGTATTTCCTCTTTTTCACCATACACAAAAATCAATACTAGACAAATTATAAAGCTAAATGTGAACAGTAAAACAATAAAGCTTTTACAAGAAACATAGGAGAATACTTTATGACCTTGGAGTCAGCAAAGATTTCTTAAACTGAGCATACACAAAATAAACAAACCAGAAAGGAAAACCTCAAATGAACTGAACTATGTAAAAATTTTGAAAATCATCATCAAAAGGCACTGTTAAATGAGTGAAAAAAATAGCCATAGAGTGACAAAATGTATTATCAATACATTAGTGGCCTGGTGCACAGATTTGTGCACATTGAAAGGAAATTGATTAGAAGGTGGCTGGCGGGAAGGACTGGGTGAGATGGGCTGGACACGCCCTTTAGCCAACCTCTCTCTGTCTTACCCCGGCCTGCCGCACCTGGGGCAGCGCCACGGCTTGAAGGGTGTCTGCGGTCACCGCAGCTTGGCAGTAAACCAGATTCGGGGCTGACAGTGCCCAGCAACAACATAACCCACTGCCAAAGGTGGAATCGTGTGGCCCTGGGAGAAACTGGGCTCCCTCCTCTCTGGTTCTGGGGTGCATCACTCGAGAACCACTGCTGCAAAGTCACCGCATCTTGGCAGCTCCTGCGTTGAGCATCTGCCCCCTGGTGGTCCGTGCGCATCATACCTACTGGCCAGTCAGATGATTGGACGGTCATTTAGCCTTTTATATATAGAGATATACCCAACAAAGGGCTTACCCTATATAATAAAAGGCTAATATGCAAATAGACCGAACAGTGGAACAACCAAACAACTGAACAACTGATTGCTACGATGTGCACTGACCACCAGGGGGTGCGCGCAGAACATGTCGGCTGTCGGCTGCTGTGGGATGGTGGAGCAGGTGAGCGGGGGCGCCAGACCAAGGTGGGGTGCTGGTCGCTGTCATCGGGGTGAGCCTCTGGTGGTTACTGAAATCTCTTTGCTCCTGCACACTACAGTCTTGTCCGGCGCTTGCATCTGCTGCCAGCACCTGGCGCCGGCCCCAATCACTCAGCACTGTCAGCGGGTGCGAGCGGTGGCTGCAAGCCCCTGATTGCCCCTGAAAGGCTTCTCCCACCTCCCCCCTGCTCCTGAGGGGCGATCGGGACAGCAGCCACCACTCGCACCTGCTGACGGCGCGCTGGCCCCAATTGCTCCGCGCCATCAGTGGGTGCAAGCAGGGTTGGTGCCGTCAGCATGGGAGTGGTGGAGGCGGGAGTGGGGCTGCCAGCAGACAGGGGGCTGGGGGCCATGGCGGAAGGGGCTGGGAGGGGGCGCAGAGGATGGGCTGAGACCGGTCCCTGTGCCCACCGCAGCCTCGCGGTTCACAGTTCCTTTCAAGGTGCATGAATTCATGCACTGGGCCCCTGGTTTACAAAAGAACTATAAAGAACAACAAGAAAAAAGTCAGATAAGACAATAGAAAATTGGGAGAAATACTTGAACAGGCATTTCTTGGCTCAAATACTAGAGATGGAAAACCCAAAGTTTTGGTAAGGATGTGGCATCTCCACTATTTTGGAAAACTATGTGGCAGTATCTACTTGAGCTAAACATATGCAACCCCTATAACCCAGAAATTCCACTCTTATATATCCAATGGAAATGCATACATATGTTCACCAGTGTTCATTAGCAATGCTATTTGTTCTAATAACCCCAAACTAGAAACAACCCAAATGTCCATCTGCATTCGAATGCAAAAACTGTGTTACCCATCCAATGGAATTCTATACACTATCACTATATACAACATAAATAATTCTCACACATATAATGTTGAGTGAGAAAAGCCAGTCACAAAAGAGTATATACTGTATTCCACTTGGTATAAGGTTTGAAAATAGGCAAATTCGCTCTATTGTATTAGAAGGCAAGATTGCAGTTATTTTCAGGGAGGAGAATACCTATAAAAGAGCACGAGGGGAGCGTCTGGGGTGACAGTCATTTCTGGCTCCCAATCTGAGTGCTGGTTACATGGGTGTGTTCACTTTATGAAAATTCATCAAGCTGTCTGATTATGATTTGCACATTTTTTCTATATGCTATACTTTAATAAAAATCGACTCATAGTTTTAAAAAAAACACACAACTATAATTTTTAGACTTCCATGCTAATAGGATTCTGTATAGATTTTGCCAACCAGATACGATAATGTGAAATTTGAAAGGAAAATTTGTCAGTTTTCTCTGCTATTTGTGATGTGCGTGGTGTATTAGATATTATTTTCATTGGCAAGACTCTCTGTGTCTCTGTATTGCCACCAACCTCATTAGTGAGAAGTAGCTGTGATGTTGGCAGTCGTTTCCATAGCTTCTTGACTTCTAGATTGCTGCTATGTGGTCTGACCTGGGAGTCTAAGGACAGTCCTCTAACTTCTGTCCTTTTAGTCCCCCTCATGGCTCTGTAAGCATTTAATGCTTTGTATTCAATATCTAGAATGGTGTCATCACTGAGGCCCTGTCGATATATCACCTAATAACACAGGTGACAGGCGATGGAGTAGGGTTATGGTTGGTTTTAAGACTCTTAAAAAAAATTACCATTGGCAATCCCAGCACGTAGGGTCATCATTATCACAAGAAAGTTCTACCTTAGAGCTAACCTAAATTTATTCTGATGCACTGTAAAGCCATTTGCTTCACAGGATATGCTAATTTCTGCTGCCATTGACAAATGGTTCTTGCCCTGGCTGATATGGCTTGGTTGGGTGGGTGTCATCCTGTGCACCAAAAGGTTGCTGGTTCAATTCCTGGTCAGGGCACATGCCCAGATTGCAGGCTCAATCCCCAGGATGGGGCATGCAGTATGGGGCAATGTTATGCTTTCACATCAATGTTTCGTTCTCTCTCAAAAATCAATAAACTATTAAAAATAAAAATAAATAAAAATGATTCTTAAGCCATCCTTTGTCTTTTCTTCACAAGCTAAATAATTCCAGTTCCTTGAGTTTTTCTTTACATGTTCTGCAGCTCTTCCCAGTTGTGGCTATTTGAGTGAAGTACAGGGTACAGCAAAAGTACCCTGTGAGGATTCATATAGAAAAAGTAGTTGTTCATATAGAAAATAATACAATAATTAATAAATATAATACAAGAATAAACTGTGTTTCGCATACTCACAATTGTAAATCTACTTTTACCCCACCCTACATTCATAAAGGACTGCCTATTCTGGTAGGATTAACTGTTCCTTTCTTTTGGGCATACTCCCAGGTTTACATTTGCTTATCTAACCAAAGCCCAACTGTGCTGACTCAAGTTTAACTTATGGTCCAAGCCCAGTATCACGCTATTATTAGCCAAAATTTCCCATGGATGGGGGTAGACTTGTAGAAGGCTGAAAAATAAAACTTGTCAGCCATAAGCAAGAGTTTTTACCTGGCTTTCTAATAAAGAACAATATTTAATGAAACAGCATATAAACAATGAGAATCACCAGCCTAAAGAAAAATTAGTTGATAGTTGAAGAGGGATTACTGAATTGTGAAGTTGTACAGTTAGAAGGGACCTTAGAAAGAGTCTATATGTACCAGGAAATGGAAGCTCAGATATTTATGCAGGCTTCTCTTCAGTGCTTATTCTGAATCCTCTTGCTACTCAAGGTGTGGTCCTCAGACCAGCAGCATCAGCAGCACCTGGGAGCTCATTAGACATGCAGAATCTCAGGGCTCTTCAGAACCCACCAAATCAGAACCTGCATTTTGACCAGACTTCCATGTGATTTGTATGCATGTAAAAATTTGAGAAGATATAGGCAAAAACACCCCAGGTTCTAGTTCTACTATGTAAAATCTTATCTAAATTACATTACATAGAATACCTGATCTCCTTTGGGCAAGATCTATATTATTACAGGTCCTGGTCTACTAGGTTGTTTGAATAGTTGGATTAAAGACAAAAGAAAAGCTCTATTGATCTCTGGAAAAAGAGGGCATCTATTTGAGCTGTACCCATACAGATTTTAATCTGCTAGAAAAATTAATAGCCTATTTGGTGGTAGCATGTCCTGTAAAAATAAGTGCAATAAAGTGAAAGTATTTAAATAGATATTTAAACTATGCAGTCATCAGTGATTTAGTTTTCAATTACACTAAGGTAATTACCCTAGAGTCCACCTCATTCACCCCTCTGTGAGAAAATGCTGGATTTGCCGATGCTTTCAGGCAATGACTGATCTCCACTCCTTGCTGGCCAGGACCTGAGTTCATTTACTTTCAACAGTTTAGGGTGTATGCCAAGAATATAGAAACACCCTTTGTGATCCTTCTCACAAAGGAAGTTGCATCACTATTAAGAGTGCATGTGAGGCCACAGGCCCAGTCTCTCAGATTGGAGAGGGCTCACATGTAATGGAGATCTGGCCCATCACAGAAGGGTGAGACTGGATGAAGGAGTGGCCCTCAGCTGGGCTCTTCCTATAACTGAGGCTCTAAAAGTTCTCACACAGAGGAGGGCTTCTGGGATGCTGGGAATGTTCTGTTTCTTAATCTAGGTGCTGGTTACATGGGTGTGTTCAGTTTATGAAAATTCACTGAGCTGTTCACTTATGATAAACACACTTCTATACATATGTTATACAACAACAAAAAATTAAAAAGTGAAGAATGTTAGAGTTGCAGAAGAGCTGACTTCTGTCCTCTTTTCCATCTATTCAGATGCAGGTTGTCTGTGTCCCTTACTTTGAGACATACTGCCCAGAGCAATCTAGGGCACTACAATCAGGGAAAATTCATGAGCAAGCTTCATTAACCCACCATATTCATAGAGGTGGACAAGTACAACGAAACAAGTAATAGTGCCTAATGCAGGGTGCATTGTGTTCTGGATGCTATACAAATACATTCTGCTGATCATAACATCCTTGGGAGGATAATATATCTATATTTTTTAATTTTTTAATTACAGTTGACATTCCACATTATATTAGTTTCAGGTATACGGCATAGTAGTTAGACATTTATATAACTTACGAAGTGATCCCCCTTGGGAGGACAGTATTACCTACATTTTATCGATGAGGCAAATGGCATCCATAGAGGAGGCTGAACTGAGAGTCCACGTTGGGTCTCTCAGGACCAAAGTCTATCTTATTTTTGTTTTGTTTTGTTTTTGTTAATCCTCACCCGAGGATACTTTTCCATTGATTTTTAGAGAGAGTGGAGAGGGAGAGATAGAGAGAGAGAAACATCGATGTGAGAGACACATTGATTGGCTGTCTCCTGCACAAGGATCCAGCCTGCAACCAAGGTATGTGCACTTCACTGAAATCAAACCGAGACCCTTCAGTCCAAGGGCCAATGCTCTACCCACTGAACAAAACCAGCTAGGGCAAGTCTATCTTATTTTTACCAGTGCCAGTGCTGACAAAGCAAGTCACAGAACAGCCCAAGGGAGTGAGAGAGGACAGAGAAGGAACACAAGACTTTTTGCCAAGGTTAGTAGTTATTAAGTGTATATTGCAAATAGGCACCCTCTGTTTTAGCCTCTTGGGTAAGTAGATAGCATTTTCTCAGAGGCAATGCCCTGAGGCTAACCCTACGGGACCTCCAAGCACCTGAGAGAGTCCTGAACCATGTCCCAAACTTGGCTGAACATCCCTATCATCTTGGGACAGTTTGAAACATACAGATCCACTGGCTCCACCCTTGAGGTCCAGATTCAATGCATTTGGGGTGAGGCCTGAGAAACTCTTTAGAAATCACTCCAGGTAATTCTAATAATTAGCTGGATTTGGGAACCACTACTATAGACACCCTGACCACATGAAAGAGTCAGACCTGGATTTAACGTTGGTCACAGTTCATCACAAGCCAACAAGGTTAAAGCAAAAGGGCCCATTATGGTGTGCCCGTGAACTGAATAAACGTAACCAGATGTCAGGAGAACTAGAGCAGAATAAAAGGAACTTTGCTATCATGAGATGTAAACTTGTGACTAGTTGAGGCCTGAAAATAAAAGGCCTGCACCTGTTGTGTCCTAGGCGTTACACTTAGAGTTCCTCCCTCTAGCCTGTTCATAAGAAGAACTCTAAAAGGTTATTTTTTAAAGTATTATAAAAAAACATAAACAGTAAAGTGATTTAATATCTCAGATGTCAATCTGAGATCCTTGATCTAGTTTAGATGTCTGAAAATTTTGAACAGAGAGAAAATGGATTTTGTAAAATTTAAGGAGACAATATTGCAAAGGTATCAAGATTCAAGGGCACCCTCCCCTACCCCCATCAACCTGAACTGGTTTATTCTAGATTTAAATGACAAACTTGAACAACTCAAACTTCCATTTGACCCCGTTGTTCAGTGGTGAAAGTACAGAGGTGATTATGTACAGTCAATAATGTCCCTATCTCACCTGTCAACTAGAACAAATAGCTAAAACTGATAAGTTGATAAAGTGCTTTGTTTTTATTGAAGAGTTAATAACTTACTTTAAAGTAGACTTTAATTACTGGATCTTGCTAACAACTGACATATGAATTAATTACCTTAAATCACTGCCAAGTTTAATCCACATACAAGTTTAAAGGAGAACTACGTAGCACTCAAAACTAGGGGAAATATTAATGACATAATTGATATAACACAGTTAAATCTATTAGTCATCAGTATAAATGGGGACAAAATACAATGAGCAGTAAAATAAGCCTAGAATTCAAGCTAACTGAGTTTACAAAAACCATCTCAACCCAAGGCACGTTCTCAGTCCAAGCCCTTGTCTCATTTGAGGAAACAACCCTTGTGCCTCGTTTGTGAGATCAGAATCCCATATCTTAGCTCTTTCTACACATGGAAGTGGGTAAAGAGATCTTTTAGCCAAGAAATACATTCTGGGCCCAAACACTAGAGATCTCCATGAACTTTATAGGGAGTTAATATTATTATTCTGGATAAAAATGAGGACAAGAAGAGGAAATTCGAACACATACCGAGAGATTAAGGAGACCCTTTGTGTCCCCAAATTTACATTTCTGTTACCTCTGTGGTGAAATATCTCCAATGGGAAAGAATGCTTTTAGCTGCAAGTAGAATTTTTCTAAATGGCTCTAAGGCAGGGGTGGGCAAACTTTTTGACTCGAGGGCCACAATGGGTTCTTAAACTGGACCAGAGGGCCGGAACAAAAGCATGGATGGAGTGTTTGTGTGAACTAATATAAATTCAAAGTAAACATCATTACATAAAAGGGTACGGTCTTTTTTTTTTTTAGTTTTATTCATTTCAAACGGGCGGATCCAGTCCGCGGGCCGTAGTTTGCCCACGGCTGCTCTAAGGGAACAACACAATTGTAAAAGTAGCTTTTATTCCAGAGTTTTTGATTTAGAAGTCACAGTAACCTGAGATATGACCTATTTTTTAACCTATTAGAAAAGAAATTATAGATATCAGAAAAGAGGTATTTTAAAATAGTCTTTTCAACAAATGGTTTGCAACAAATGGTTTTTCCCATACAAAAGGATAAAGTTGAAACTCTACCTCATACCAAATATAAAAATTAACACAAAATGGGACAAAGATCTAAATATAGGAGCTAAAAATAAAAAGGTTAGAAGAAAAGATAGGCATAAACTTTTGTGACCTTAGATTGGTCAACAGTTGCTTTGATACGACACCAAAAGCACAAGCAACAAATGAAAACAGAAATAAATTTCACTTCATCAAAATTAAAACTTCTGTGCTTCAAAGGACACCAGCAAAAAACCTATAGAATGAGAGAAAATATTTGCAAATCATATATGAAATGTGTATCTAGGACACATAAAGAACTTTTATAACTCAATAATGAAAAGGCAAATAACCCAGTTTAAAAATGGGTATAGGATTTGAATAGACATTTCTCCAAAGAAGATATACAAATGGCTAAAAAGCACATGAAAAGATGCACAACATCATTAACCTTCAGGAAAATTTCAATCAAAATCGCAGTGAGATAATAGCATACCAACTAGGATGGTTACAATAAAAAACACAGATAATAAAAAGTGTTGGTGAGGAAGTGGAGAAATTGGAACTTCCATTCATTGCTAGTTGGAATGTAAAATGATGCAGCCACTTAGGAAAACAGTCTGGCAATTTCTCAAAAGGCTAAACATAAGATGACCCAGCAATGCTCATTTTAGGTAGATAACCCAAGATAAATGAAAACACATGTCCACACAAGAACTTGTATACAAATTTTCATAGCAGCATCATTCATAACATCTAAAAAGTGGAAACCACCCAAATTTCATCAAGTAATGAATAGATGAATAAAATGTGTTATATTCATACAATGGAATATTATTCAGCAATAAAAGTACTGATATATGTTGAAACAATAGATGAACCTTAATTCTCTATGCTTTCTCTTCCTCTGCCAAGGCAATCATAGACTCATAGAAGTACATATTGATAGGAAGGTGCTATAAGATCAAAGTAGCTTAAATATGGAGGTACATGGAAATTTACCTAGACCTACAGCTGACTTTGAGTAAAAGAGAAATAAAATTTTGTGTGTTTTAAAAAAAACAAACCCCACCTCATTTAGATTTTAGAGTTGAAAGAGGATTTAGAGATATTTTATCTAGTCTAGGGTTTCTCAACTCCTTAGCATTATTGATAGTTTGGGTTGGATAATTATTTTTTTGGAGAGCTGTCCTATGCACTGTAGTAGGATCCTTAGCAGAATCCCTGGCGACTTCCAGTTGTGATACCCAAAAAGGTTTCTAGATAGTGCCAAATATCTCCTGGGGGTGAGGGTGGGGCAAAATCCCTGCTCCCCCTGCCTGTTGAGAACCAATGATTTAGTCTAGCATTTCCCAAAGAGCGTTCCTTAGATCGTTCCTTTTGTATATTGCTGCAAAAAAGGTGTTTCACAGTTGAGTACGTTTGGAAGTCAGTAAGCTAAATGAATTCTCTTTCCCCTTCCCCACCCCCATATCTTACATCAGTGTTAGTACCTGTACAGAAAAGTGAAGTAACTTGCCTAGTGTCACTTTAGCAACAACTTAATCATAGCTCTGAGTCCAGAACTTGGGTCTTCTCTAGCCCAGATCAATGTTCTCTTTCGACTCTTTTAGAAACCGAGCCTTCCACCTCTGAACTGGACCTCCATCAAGTTAGGCTCTGAGATTTATTGGCAGATTGTGAACTACTATTAGCAGGGTCCTAGCACAGACCCTCTTAAGAGGTCACCTCTCATTCTGAGATGCAAGATGTAACAGAGGGCATGTCAAGGTGCAAATGGAATGATAACAGGCCATGTCAGGCAATCCAGAGGCTATCTCCTCTCTCTTTTCTGTAGCTTAATGACTAGACATTTTCAGCTTTACATAATTCTACTCTTTAATTAAGATCTGATAATGAAGGAATGAAGATATAATGCATGAATTTGCAGGACAGGTCTCAAATCTAGCATTAATCAGATTTAATGTATCAGTAAGCATCTGGAACGCATGAAAAAGATGTGATAACATCTTCAACTTCAAAAAGGATGTACTGAAGATATGTCCCAATGTTTATCTGATGTGGTTTATACTCGAGGCCAAGCTAAGTACTTTTTTGTTTGTTTGTTTTTGTAAGCTGAGTACTTTGAATGTCATAGTAGGATAAAATGTTCACAGATTCTTTTAGAAAATTCACCTTAAATATGGACATTAGTAAAACAGGGAAACATACTCTATCAAATGATATTAAAAATTGGGAGAAACAGTTTAAGGTCCCAAAACGTTTAAAAAATCCAAACTGGATTTTTGCTTTTGAGAGGAAGGGGGAGAGAGAGATAGAAACATCAATGAAGAGAGAGAATCATTGCCTCCTGCACATCTCCTACTGGGGAGGTGCCACAACCCAGGTACATGCCCTTGACCGGAATCGAACCTGGGACCTTTCAGTCCGCAGGCCGACGCTCTATCCACTGAGCCAAACCGGTTTCGGCCCAAACCAGATTTTTAATGGACTTTTTATTTTTTACTATCTTGGGATGCAATTTAGACCTAACTATATGTCAAATAAACTTACAATAATAATTTTTAAAAACCTTCCTTCACAACAGGTAAATAACACATTACAGGAGCCAGGAGTGCCCCTAACTTTTGTGGGACCAAGGGAAAGAGTACAAATAGAGGCCTGTATTTTACATGTGTAACTATGTAAAAAGTTATAAATATATGTCCTATTCTCCTAATTTGATCACCCTAGCTTCCTAATGACCTATAGGCCAAGTCTGAATGTGTAATTCTTGGATTCCTTGGAGTTCTGCACCAGGATGCGGAGGCATGGGGGGAGCTGAACCCCAGGCTGAAGCTGCCCCCTTCTCTTCCTATCCCTGGCTCTGTCTGAGAAGGGCCTCTCATGCGTGAGTGTGGATGCCCCAGCCCACACATTCATACTCTGTGCACATTTCTGAGGCTCCCTTCGGCCAGCTTCTGGCTGAGGAGTACATACACTATGGCACAGTCTGCCCTTAGGAGGATGGGACTGGGAAGAAGTTTAGGGGGTCCTTGGAAGTGGGCTTGAGGCATTTGGGCAAGGGATTCTGAGGTGGTCCAAGGTACCCAGAGTATGGTCTACTAGGGATCGATGTGGATTCTAAGCGGGCATATCCCATTGACCCCACAGTCTCCTCACTCTGTGGTGAGGGGGCACAGCCAGAAAGGGCCAGAGCAGAGCCCCCTAAAAGCCAAAAGGTGGAATCAGCAGGGGCCCTACATTCTGGAACGCGATAAATAGTCTAAGATGTGCAATCCTGATGCATACCTCAGGCCTGCTTCAGCAGGAGAAGGGAGGGTAGACCAAACCTGTCCAGACAGGGAAGGTGGATCATGCCTCGCTCACCCTGAAGGGTTCACAGAAGCTTATCAGTGCTTAGCCAAGCAGAACAGCACAACCTGGGAGAGTCTGCCCAGATTTAAATTCCAGTTTAGTTAATGATTTATAGGGGCATTCACCTTTCCACTTTATGGAGAAAATGTCTGGAAGACTCTGGTGTTTGTCCTCCTCATTGTAACCCTGCTCACCACTGTTCTCATAGTGCCAAGGACCCATCAGCCCTCACATGCCATTCTCTTAGCCTATTACTAGTATTGACAATTTCAGCAATAATCCTGATAGGTGCCCTCATTTCCTTGGTCCTTCATCCATTCCTGTTTTCCTAATCCCAAGCCCTGAATGAAATTCACCACGTAGAACTTTCTGTTTCTGCCCCAAAGCAGAAGAAATTGCTGGAGAAGATTAGAATTCTAATCTAAGCCAATGTCAGCTGACTGGTTCCCGCTGAGTCCTCACTACTAACAGGCAATTCTCTGATTTTTCAATCCTACCACCTTCCCTGCTGCTTCTTTTCTAAATCGTCCCTACTTCTCTCAAGCCCCAATCCCACTTCCTGCATATGCTTTGCCACCTTGCTTAATAGAAGAAATCAGAATTCTACAATATGAATCCCCGCTTTCTGCTTCTTCTCTACTAAGAAATATTTAAACAAGACATTCCCTCCCATCCTTCCCTCTCATTTCAGAGGAAGAAGAGAATCCTCTCCTTTCCAGGGTTTGTTTTCTCCTGGGTCCTGGCATCTGAGGATTCCGACGCCCTGCAAACACCGCATCATGCATAGTCCCTTCTCTGTTCTACATCTTCTGTTTCCTAGTATGCTAGTTTTCTGACTTACTCTTCACTACGTCAAAATATCCAATTTCTTGATCCATCTTCTACTCCCTGTCCCCTGTAACCTATCAACACCGACCTGGCTCACATCGATCACTATTGAGCCTAGATGTAATTATCCATCGCTTTGAACCTGTTTTTGTAGCATCACCAATCCCCTTGCCCTTTGGTTCTTCTGCCCCATCTTCCCAGAAAATCCCAAGTCTTGGATCAATCCACCACCCATTTTATCAGCTTTTATCATTCATAACCCAAGTTATTAAGGAAAATCACATAATTATGTAGACTAATGCCAATACCAATTTTCTTATACTTGTCCTTCCTTGCTTAATAACATCTCCTACTTCCCTTGGTGGTAATTCTAACCCCATGGTGTTTGTTCTCTCTCTTGGTGGTAATTCTAACCCCATGGTGTTTGTTCTCTCTCTCTCTCTCTCTCTCTCTCTCTCTCTCTCTCTCTCTCTAAATATATATATATATATATATTGATTTCAGAGAGGAAGGGAGAGGGAGAGAGAGATAGAAACATCAATGATGAGAGAGAATGATTGATTGGCGGCCTCTTGCATGCCCCTCACTAGGGATCGAGCCCACAACTTGGGCATGTGCCCTTGACCGAAACTGAACCTGGGACCCTTTAGTCCACAGGTCAACGCTCTATCCACTGAGCCAAACCAGCTAGGGCTCCTATGGCACTCTTAATCCCTACTCTTTCACTCATTATCTTCTAACCATCTTTCCTTTCTTCCTCTTTCTTTTACATTCACCAATACCAGTAATGCACACTACATTTTTCTTTCCTTTTTCTTCTATCCAAATCCAATCAGTGACCACATCCTGTTGATCTTCCCTCCCAAACATTTCCTAAACAGACCTTCTCCTTTTCATTTTGTCATTTTCTTAATTCAGGCCTTCAACTCTGCCTGGTCTTATTCAACTGTTCCTAAAAGGTATTCACTGATATTAGCCTTATCTCTCTCCAATTCATCCTAGATAGGATGTTCAGAGGGATACTTCCTTAGGAAAGGGAAGTTAGGGATGGGGGAGCAGGAAAGAAGGGAGAGTCACAAGAGAGGAAGACCCAAAGAGAGATATTAAGGGGAGAATAAAAATCCCTGCCATTTAAACCCTCTCCTTGGAGAAGTAAACTGAGTCAAATCTGTATTGCTCACCTCTGCTTTGTGGAGTTGATTTGCTTTTGGAAAGACAAAATAAAGTACCAAGTCCTACTCTAAGGCAAAAAACAGTACCCATGAAGCCAGCTAATATCTGGCTTGCATGTTCAATTTATTCTTCATTCATTAATTTTTTTTCTCTTTAAAAATATGTATTTTTATTGATTTCAGAGAGGAAGGAAGAGAGAGAGATAGAAACATCAATGATGAGAGAGAATCATTGATCAGCCATCTCCTGCAGGCACCCCACTGGGGATTGAGCACGCAAACTAGGCATGTGCCCTGACAGGGAATCAAACCATGACCTCCTGGTTCATAGATGAACCACTGAGCAACACCAGCCAGGCTAATTTTTTTTAAATGAATGAATTAATTTTTTTTTTGGAGAGAGAGAGAGAAACACTGATTTGTTGTCTCATTTATTTATGCACTCACTGGTTGCTTCTTGTATATGCTCTGAACATGCAACCTTGGAGTATCAATGCTCTAACCAATTGAGCTACCCACCAGGGCTCATTCATTTATTTTTAATTTAACAAATATTTTTATTGAACACTTAGCATGTGTCAGGTACATTCTAAGTGCTGGAGGATGAACAGTGATCAAAACAGATAGTCTTTGTCTTAAAAGCATTTACAGTCTAGAGGGAGAGCAGATAAATAAAGCAAATTAAAAGATGACATAAGTGCTATAACAAAGGACACATCGAAGTCAGGAGTGAGGTCAGGAGGGAGGTCAAAGAGGATCTCCTTAGGGAGGTGGCATTTAACCTGAGACCAGAGGAATGTGCAGGAATTAGCCAGGTATAGGGAAAAGTTAGAGAAAATCTAGGAATGTGAGAAAGTCCAGAGGCAAGAGAGAACATGGTGAGCCCATGGAACTGAAAGAAGAGGGGAAATTGCAGGAAACAAGGTAGGAGAAGTAAACTGGAGACATACCTTGTGAGTTTAAACTTTATCCTAAAGGCAAGGGGAAGCTATAGGAAGGTTTTAAACAATGAATAACCTAATCAGATTTATGCTTTGGAGAGAATATGTGACAGGATGATATGTGAAGTATACATGGAATGTATTCTCTCCATTTATCTCTCTCCTTGTGTTCTGGGCTGCCAACCTGCACCATGCCACCCCACCAACACACACACACACACACACACACACACACACACACTCCCCCAGATGCTTTTGTCTGTAGAGTAGAAAGCGCATTAATTATTGTGGAGATGGTCTGTTGCTGAGAGAGCCCCAAACTCTACATTACAAAATTCAAATACAAAGGTTCTGCACGTTAACTCAGAGATGAAATCAATGAGATTAAACAATTCACACAAATTGTGAATTGTTTTTCCCTTCTGTGCTGGGATGGGAGAAGAAATGAACTGATTTGGAAGAAGATACACTCGACAAAAGGAAGAGATGTTCCTGAATTGCCCACTGGGGTTGTGGGAGACATGGCTGCCCCTCTGAGAGATGAAGCTACATGAAACGTATCTGCATGTGCACCCGCCAACCCATTACTATCTGTCAGAGCCAGCAGGGTCCAAAAATCTAGAGGGCACATGGGGCCCTGCCTATCCTGCAAGGATAGACAAGAATGGCATTAGCAGTTCATGCTAGAATTAGGACCACTCCACATAGGACTAGATGGAGAGATCCCACTCCATCACAGCATAGAGCCAATCACACATGGACCTCCATCCTCTTCTCCACTTCCCTTGGGCAGCCAGCCCCAGGAGACCAAGAGTAAGAGGCAAGAAGAGGGGAGGGAAGGTCTCAAATTGAAGTATGAACTGAAATACTTAGGTAATCTCAGTTTCAGACAAATCACTGGATTAACTTTAGAGCATTTAGAATAAATTGGCTGCCAAAAAGAAGGCTGGAGGTTCAAATTCAGACAGTAAATTACTCCAGGAAAAAATGTTCCATTTTTGCATACCAGAGTGTTTCAGGACTCGTGTACCTATGTGGTGTCTTGCTTGTTACAATCACATGGCTACTGTGTGAGGAATGGTTTGAAAGAAAGAATGGATACAGGAAGATGGGGGGGCGTTATGTAAGGTGTGAGGGTGCAGAGGAAGGATACAAGTTGCAGGATATGAGAAACAAAATCAAGAGTTCATGGGGTGCAATTGGATGAGAGAGATAGTGAAAAGAAATCAGTCAGGGATAGCATACACATTTCTGGCTGCATCAATGAATCCATGGTAGTGCCTGCCACAAATTAGGGAGAATTCAGGAAGAGGTACAGGTTTAAAGAGAGTGAGTTCAGTTTTAGTTTAAGGTGGCAATGGAACATATAGGCAGAACTGATTAAAATATAGCTATCTGGATATGAAGGACATGTCAAATGCTGCATAAGGTCAAATAAAGAGAACTGAAAAGAGTCTCTTGAATTTAGCTCCACATCGATCACTGGTTAGCCTGGAGAAAGAAATCTGGGAGAGTGAATGGGAAGTTGGAACAGTGAATGGAGATAACTTTTCCAAGAAGTTTAGCTGGCCAGGGATGAAAGGGCTGTAGATGGAGGGGAATGTGGCTTTTTTAACCTGAGAAGGAAGGAGCCAGTTGAGAGGAAGAGGATGAAGAGATAGCTAAGAGTGAGAAAGAGTTACTGAGAGTGAGGTCATTGACAAGTCAGGAAGAGATGGGATTCAGAGCACAGGCCAAGAGATCTGCCTTAGATGGGGGAGGAGAACATCTTTTATAATAAGAGGCAAGGTGGGTAAAGATGCAAATTTATAGGTTGGCATGGAAAACTGAGACTGCTCATGTCCCATAACTTCTATGTCTCCCCTTAATGAGTGGCAAATAAAACCACCTACAGAGAACGATAGAAAGAGCAAGCATGAAGGTTTGGAAAAAGAGAAGGATTCTTGAAATAGCCACTGGGGATTTGAAAGAAAGAGCAAGTATGTCAGGGCACTGTGGTAAGGCTGCAGACAGCAAGGAAGTCGTACTTGAGGCTGCTGAGCATGACTTTAGGGTAGCTCGATCTGTGTGGTTGTGTGTGTTTTTCAGCAGAGTCCGGTAGTCCAGGTAAATAAATGGCCAAGGCAGACAACTGATTTCAAGGTACATGTTCAAAGTTTGTCAGGTAGATGAAACAGAAGAATGAGGGAGCAATGGAGTTGAGGCCCTGTCCAAGTAGCTTAGTTGGTTAGAGCACTGCTCCAATATGCCAAGATTGTGGGTTCAACCTCCCATTAGGGTACATTCAAGAAGCAACCAATGAAGCATATATAAGTGGAATAATAAATTCTCTCTTTCTCCCTCCCTTCTTCTCTAAAATCAACAAATAAGACTTAAAAATAAATTGAGGACACAGGTCAGAGGTAAATGTCATGAAGCATGAAATCCTTCCTGAGTAGAGAACAAAAAGGAGACAGCAAATGGATAATAGGTAAGGAGAAAGAAGAAAGAGTAGAAGTTTTAATAGATTTGGAAAGTCAACAAAGTAAAAAATAACCAAATGAGAAGTACTAGAACAGTGGTTCTCAACCTTCTGGCCCTTTAAATACAGTTCCTCATGTTGTGACCCAACCATAAAATTATTTTCGTTGCTACTTCATAACTGTAATGTTGCTACTGTTATGAATCGTAATGTAAATATCTGATATGCAGGATGGTCTTAGGTGACCCCTGTGAAAGGGTCGTTCGACCGCCAAAGGGGTAGTGACCCACAGGTTGAGAACCGCTGTACTAGAGGAACAGAAAGTCATGGGTTGAGAAGTGCTGTGGTTTCTTGATGACAAAGCCTGGGGGTGGCCATGGGATTGGGTGATTGAAACAGAATGGAGAAGGTAATCAGAAATGGAATCAAGAAACTGAGAGGTCAAGCATGCCTCATGGATATACCAAATGTGGCAGGTTGTTGGCAGAATTTGGCACGAAAAAGAACATTATGGGTCCTTTGCCAATATCTTCAATAAATAATGGGTATGGCCAGGCAGTTCGTAGAAGACAGCTGGGTTCAAGGGTATGACATAATGGTTCACAGCCTGGGTATCAGAGGGCAGAACTAAGATCTATGGATGTGACAGAATCTGACCTAGTAGCCCCCACTTGGGAGGACTGCTGAGGAAGCAGTGTATTTGTGGGGGAAAGCCAGGTTTCTTAGGGCTAGAAAGCTAAAGAATGTTCAGTGAAAAGGCTAGGGCGGACTTTTGTTGATGATGGAATGGGATTCTTGAGATCACAGAGGAAAAGTTTAGCACAGCATGGAGTGGGTTGCTGAGTCAAGTATGAGGATAGAGGTCATAACAGGATAACTCATTGAAAGGGCTTCCCTTTTGGGCACATCAAGGACATCTACGGTCTGAGGGGTGGTGGGTTTGACAGCTGCAAAGATACAAGAGAATTGATGGGTCAGGCTTCTTAAGATTCAGCATTGTCATGGTATGTCATACCTCCAAGGCTCCTGGGTCCCAGAAAGGAATGAGCTGAGTCTTGATTCCAGGGAAAGGCTCAAAGCCAAGGGGTGGCTCCTGGCCTGTAGCTCTGGATGGTGTGGGATAGGATGGCCTCTGAGACTCACACAGACTCAACATTCCAGCTTCCTTCACTGCTCACATTCTGCACTGTCTCAGTGCCTCTCTGCCTGTTCTTTTTAGGGTTTGGTTTTGGTTTTGTCTCAAAACTTAAAGGCCAGGGAAAAGCAGCCAGTAAGTAACCTTCGAGCACCGGGAGTTGTTCTGGGAAAGGCAGATAGCAAGTCATCATAGCATTAACCAATTTCAATACAAGGAATATAACAAGGCACTTCTTCAAGGAAGATGTGTTTAGAGTAATTTCCTGGACTGTTTACTTTAGTTAAAAAAAAAAGGAGAGAGAATATAAAAAGGACTCTGATAGAAATCAGACTTATGGTTGTCAGAAGAGAGGAGGTTGGGAGGCTGGGTGAAAAATTCAAAGGGATTAAATATAAATTGGTAGTTCCAAAATAATCACAGGATGTGAAGTACAGCATAGGGAATATAGTCAATAATACTGTAATAACTATGTACTTAAAATATTAGGGGGACCACTTTGTAAAGTATATGATTGCCTAACCATTATGCTACATACATGAAACTAATACAAAATAATATTGAATGTAAACTATAATTGAAAAATAAATAAATAAAATTAAAAAGACTTTGATACATTACCAAATTGAACTTTTCTTAAATATGAGCCGCAATCCACTTGGCCTTGGGTTGGTTTATTTATGTGCTATATTTATTTTCACTCCCCACGGTGAGTCTTTTTGTTTATTCAAAGGGCAAAGGTCACATTTTAGCTTCTGTCCAGGTCATTACACATGAACAATTTAGTGTTCTTTGGAGCACTCTAGAGCCTTTTAAATGCCATATGTTGGAAGGCACCAGCTTCCTATGTTCTCTCTGTCAGCGGATTTTGTTGTGAACATCTTGCTGGAAGACTCCATTTTATTGTTTAATGAAGAGATTCATGATACCAGAAAAAGTAAAGGTTTAAAAAAAATCTTTAGTGGGGCTTTGCTGTAAACGATAAAGATCTTCTGAGTGTGTTCCACTCTTTTTCTCTTGAATTATTAACTCAGCCATAAGATACATGCTTTTAATGAAGTGTTACCTTCATGCTAACTTCCTAACCTTCAGTGCAGCATCTGGTGACATGGTGATGACTTCACAGCAGGTTCAAAGCATTGGTTGACAAAATGGTCAGTCAATAGCATCATTATATATCTTAAATGAATCCAATACTTAGAGAAAACCAGGTGGCTTGCTGTTTGGCTGTATCAGATGCCCAGCATAATGATGCAAATAATCATATTAACTGGCATTCTGTATGACGAAGGAATATGGATGGCATTATAAGATTCAGAAAACACATCTAGCATGAGTGGTCAGTTTCCTAATTCACAGATGTCAGCTTCTCATTAATTCTTTCCATCTCCATATAAATGATTAAATCCATTTCAAAAAATTGTCAACCATCATACCTTAGGTTCTGTTCATTTCTTCAAAAAGGAAGGGTGAATTGGGGGCAGGCTGTTGGTAGGTGTTTGCTGCTGTAGAAGCCAGTCTGCTTTGAGGTGTTCTTGCATTTTTTCATCTGTGCTGCCATCTAGAGAGAAGAATTAGAAACACACAAAATAACCTGAAAATCCCAAAATGGGACTTGAAGGAAAATGGATACTGCATATTGATTTGTAGAAAACTGTAAGAAATATCAGAGATTTGATGGTGATAATTTTGTCCCCCAACCCCTCTCTATCCCTCTCAGACACAAAACAGGATTTGGATGTCTGTTTATCGGTGTTTATGCCAACATTCCAGGCGTTGCTGGGGAGCCATTTCCTGAACTCAAATTGACCTCTTCTTACATAAGTAAAATGCAATTGTGTTAACATTCTGGGACCTCTGAAGTGGAGTCATTTTTCCATAGTTAAAAATTGCTGTAAATGCTCACATTCTGGTTTTCATTATTTAGAGTTAAAATAACAGGGAAAAACGAGAGGAGTGGGGGGAGAGAGAGAGAGAAAGAGAAAGAGAGAGAGAGAGAATGTGACTGTGTATGTGTGTGATTTAACAAGGTGTCCTTTGAACACAGTGGGACAGTTTCCTGAAGTCAGTGTGTTCCACAGCACCTACGAGCTCTGCAGGATGTTTACAGGTGAAACATTGGTCAAATAAATTTGGGGAATGTGAGGCAAAACCTTTTTAAACAGTTTTCTTTAGTATAGGCAAGACTTTCAATAGCTTTTAATTTACTAATGTACACTGTGAACTTGTAAGAAAGGTAAATGCTAGGCAAAGTTCCCTTAACCTGACCTTGAAACCCTAGAACTGATGTTCTGTGGAACAGACTTAAAAAATAGTACAACAGCCTGGCTGGTGTGGCTCAGTGGTTGAGCATCGACCTATAAGCCAGGAGGTCACAGTTTCAGTACCAGTCCAGGCACACACCCAGGTTTTGGGCTTGATTCCCAGTAGGGGGCATGCAGGAGGCAACTGATCAATGATTTTCTCTCATCATTGATGTTTATACTTCTCTCTCCCTCTCCCTTCCTCCCTTTGAAATCAATAAAAACATTGAAAAAAAAATAGTACAACAGGGAAAGGAAGTTGGGCTGCTGCATGCACAGCTTGTGCAAACATAGCAGTTCTCCCTCACATCTGCCCTATTCCTCATCTCTGTCTAAATATTTTTGAAGCTTTGCTTTGGTTCGAGTAAAGATTGGGCAATTTAACTACTTTTTTTCCCCTAGCAAGAATGTTGTAGGATTTGTTTGATAAGCATTACTTGAACTAAAACAAAATAATTTTACCTATAATTTAGGGTAGATTTTCTCCTTCAGCTTACATGTCAAATAGCAAGAAGATGGTCTTTATACTGACACATTTAGTGTGCTTTAACTCTATACAAGGTACCACTGCGTGGGAGAATAGGGAGAGCTGAGTAAAACGTGACTCTTGTCAAGCCATTAAATAGGTGGAGGAATAATTTATATACAATCTATATATATAAAAGCCTAAGTGACCAAACAACTGAACGACCAGTTGACTGGTCGCTATGACACGCACTGACCACCAGAGGGCAGATGCTCAATGCAGGAGCTGCCTCCTGGTGGTCAGTGCACTCCCACACCAGGAGCACCACTCAGCTGACCAACGGGCACCAGACGCAGGGCTCACGGCTGGTGAGCACCGCTGCGGTGGTGTGAGCCTCTCCCGATTGGGAATGACTGGGTGTGAGCCTGTGGCAAGCAGTGGGGCCAGGATGAGCGAGAGCGGCAGGCAGGAGCGGCAGGTGGCGCTAGACTGCTGGTTTCAGCCCAATCCCTGCAGGCCACACCAAGGGACCCCACCAGTGCACGAATCCATGCACCGGGCCTCTAGTTTACTATAAAATCCTTTCAAAAAACAATTCAACTGCATAAATTTAAATATCATATTGACTTTATTTAATGATTCATGAATTGGTCAGCATCCCACCTAGAAAACAGAAAGATGCTTCCAGGAGCTGTATAAATGGAAGGATTTTATAGGCAGAAAAGTGGGAAGAACAAGGAAAGACCAAATTGTTTCAGACAGGGTCACCTTTCTTTAAGGCAGCGGTTCTCAACCTGTGGGTCGCGACCCCTTTGGCAGTCGAACGACCCTTTCACAGGGGTCGCCTAAGACCATCCTGCATATCAGATATTTACATTATGATTCATAACAGTAGCAACATTACAGTTATGAAGTAGTAACGAAAATAATTTTATGGTTGGGCCACAACATGAGGAACTGTATTTAAAGGGCCAGAAGGTTGAGAACCACTGCTTTAAGGAATGAAAGAGGTCTACCAGGTGGATTATCTCACTAGTGCTGACCAGAAAATTATAGACTGATCAATTAAGATTACATTCCTGGAAGAGGCTGAAATTGCAATGAAGTTAGGTATCAAGTTTTAGTTTACTGACCTTAGCACAAGGGACTCCATTTGGGGTCTGTTGTCTTTGTTTAAACAATCCCTTATATAGATAAATAATGGTCATACCAGATTCTTTCATCTTAAGTGAAATAACAGAATTTTGTTTCTGTGGAACAAGGCCATGTTCACTCATGGAACAAAATAGCCTTAAAGTTATCCTGTTGAAGTGGTATCCATTGTCAGAGAATTTCACCTTATTTAAAGAAATATTAAAATGTCAATGGCCATAAATATTTTTCTGAATTAATTCGAGAAAATGACATTCTTAATGAAACTAAGTGAACATAATGTTTTTTAAAAATAATTTTTCTAAACTTTAGGAAAAGGACTATATAATTCATACTTTTGACTCAAGAAGTAAAGTTTCTGTTTAGGTGTTAATAAGGATAATGATAAAACATCATCTTTCAAAAGGGCTACATATTATTTTCATTTTATAGAAGCAATTGGGCTCAGGGAAGTGAATAGGTTATAAATGGTAGAGTTGGGATTTAATTTCATTCCTACCTAGACCCAAGTCCATATTATTTATTTCACTTATGGTGGGCAGAGTAATTTTAGAAAATGTTTGTATACTCCCTGATTTCCATAACCTAAAAATATGACTTGCTGAAGTGAAATGGTATAGTTTACCTGGGATTTAGTCTCCTATAGATAGTAGACTATAAGCTTTGTGAGAGCAGAAACCATTGGACCATATCTGTTTTCTTTACCATATTAAACCCAGTACTTAGTACATCCCTGGCAAGTTGGTCCTCAATAAAAACTTGTGCAATGAGCCCTGACTGGTTTGGCTCAGTGGATAGAGTGTCAGCCTGCGGACTGGAGGGTCCCGGGTTTGATTCTGGTCAAGGGCATGTACCTTGGTTGCGGGCACATCCCCAGTGGGGGGTGTGCAGGAGGCAGCTGGTCGATGTTTCTCTCTCATCGATGTTTCTAACTCTCTATCCCTCTCCCTTCCTCTCTGTAAAAAATCAATAAAATATATTAAATTTTTTTAAAAAAAATTTGTGCAATGACATACACACAAATGATAATGTTTTGGACTAGGAGTGGACACACATTAACACCTTCAATATCCTATTGAAGTTTTTTGCAGTACAATTCACAGTTATGAATCTGTAAAGATTCATAAGGTCTTTTCTCTCATGAAATTATCTGAACCTGGTCATGGGAAGTTTCCATATTTGCAAATGTATTTTCCAGTCAAATTTCAATAATTAATCAATGACAATGGGAGTCAATTTGTGGACGATTGAGAATGTTCCCCTACATAGTTGTTTGGTCATTCTCTAGCAAATTAATTCCCTGAAAATGGATAAAGGAAGTAGGGCCAGTGCATGAAATTTGTGCACTGGTAGGGTCCCTAGCAGCTGCCGGCTGCCAGCTGCCGGCCGGGGCCTCCCTCCCTTCCCCTCACCAGCCCACCCCCTGGTGAAACTCTCAGAAAAACTCTGGTTGAGGGGACAATTTGCACACTAGGCTTTTATTATATAGGATATTCTTAGCACCCTGCTTCCTAACAGATTCATAATACATGTGGAAACTGAAGAAAGAAAGGAAAGATGGAGGGAAGGAAGGGAGAAAGAAAGGAAGAGATAAAGGAAAGAAGGAAGGAAGGAGGGAAGGAGGGAAGGAGGGAAGGAGGGAAGGAAGGAAGGAAGGAAGGAAGGAAGGAAGGAAGGAAGGAAGGAAGGAAAGGGAAAGGCAGGAAGGATGGGGAATGAAAATGAGAGGAATCTTGAATTTTAGCCTTGGGTTGGCTGTGAACTTGGGCCAATCATTTGTCCTTTCTGTTCCTCAGTTTCCTTATCTGAAAGCCAGAGATGTTCACCTAGTTCAGTGGTCAGCAAACCACGGCTCGCAAGCCACATGTGGCTCTTTGCCCCCTTGAGTGTGGCTCTTCCACAAAATACCACGTGCGGGCACGCAGGTACAGTGCAACTGAAACTTCGTGGCCCATGCGCAGAAGTCGGTTTTCGGCCTGGGCGAGTCTATTTTGAAGAAGTGGCATTAGAAGAAGTGGGGGGTGTCAGTCGGTCTGGCGACGGGAGAGCGGCGCAGGCGGGCTCTGGGATATGCAGCGCGGGGGAGGCGCTCGCGATTTGTGCACGAGTTGAGTGAGCCAGTCAGTCAGCAGTCTCACTGTGCAGTGGTTAGTGCTAGTCCCATCTGCAAATCGCGCACGGGTGACAAAAGTACCTACTTGAAGCATAAAGTTACCTGTATTTTTCCAACCAGCTGCAAATCCTACAGGTATTTTTGTCATCAATTTAAGAATTGTAATTATTTTGTGTTGGTGGCTTTATTATTATAAAATGAAACATTTTTTTAGGTGCCCTGTTTGACATGGCTACAAAGAAGAAGCAAAGAAAAACGGAAGACGAAAACCGTGAATTTAAAGTTGGATGGACCGAGATTTTCGCGTTTATTTAAAACTTAAATGGCCTTCGGACCTGTCTTGTCAGGAAAAATTGGCGCATAACAAGAAATCAAATTTGGAGAGTCACTTTACAATTAAACATGTGTCATTTAGTACTAAATATCCTGTTGGTGATGCAAGGAAGAAAGCAGTTGAGGAACTTCAGAAGAGTCAAGAAAAATCAAGTTCTGTATTTAATTACTGGATGCAATCTTCCAACAATGTTAATATTGCAAGTTTTGTGGTTAGTCAAGAGATTGCTAAGAGAGGAAAACCATGTACAGACAGCGAATACATAAAAAATTGTTTTATAAATGCATCCGAAGAGCTATTTCGGGATTTTAAGAACAAAGCAGATATTCTACAAAAAATTAAAGAGTTACCATTGTCTGCTAAAACAGTGAAAGATAGAACAGTCAAAATGTCTTCGAATATAACCAACCAGCAAATCGAAGATCTTAAATTGGTTTCAGCTTTATCAATAGCAGTTGACGAGTCTTGTGACATAAATGATACAGCGCAAGTTTCACTTTTTGTACGATCTATTTCATCTACAGGTTCTAAAGAAGAACTTTTAGGATTATTGCCACTCAAAGGTCAAACACGTGGAGAGGATATAGCAAATGCTGTAATTGAGTGCATTGAAAAACATCATATTCCACTTGATAAAATTGTCTCAATTTCAACAGACGGGTCGAAAAGTATGACCGGCGTAAGAAACGGGTTTGTTGCTATTTTGAAAGAAAAAATTTATCACGAGATACTTACTTACCATTGCATCATTCATCAAGAAGCACTTTGTGCGCAGACATTTCCAGAAGAAATTTGCAAAGTTGTGGACTTGATGATTAAGATGATCAACTCCATTATAGCTAAAGCTCTTAATCATCGCAAATTTAAAGAATTTTTAGGTGAAATGGAGAGTGAGTACGCAGATCTTCTGCTGCATGACAAGGTACGTTGGTTATCAAGAGGAAATGTTTTGAAACGTTTCGCTTCCTTATTAACAGAAATTAAAGCATTTCTCCTTGAGAAGGGTGTTCACTATCCAGAACTAAGGAACAATCAGTGGATCCAAAAATTTTATTTCATGGTAGACATTATGTCTCATCTAAATCAGCTTAATCGTAAACTAAAGGGGAAAGGAAACACAGTGTTTTCAATGTTAGAAGAAGTTATTTCATTCGAAAACAAATTATCTCTTTTTGCTTAAGATTTTGAAAGAGAAACTTTGATTCACTTTCCAAGCCTGTTGAAACATCGCCAAGAAAATAATTCTGATATTGACATTTGCTATTTCAAAACAACACTTTTAAATATGAGGGAAGCTTTTTTCAACAGGTTTCAGGAATTCAGAAACAGCAAAGCGACGTTAGCCTTTGTTAAAAAACCTCTCAATGCTACTGTAACAGAATTAAATTTTTCTCCCTTGAATATTGACATTGGCAACTTTGAAATGCAATTGCTGGATTTAAAAAACAAAGAAATGTGGAGCTCGAAATTTGAACGTCTTTGTGCTGATATAGAAATAGTGGAGAAAAACAAATGTGAACTTAGTTCACAGCACAAGTGGTCTGCTTTGAAAGACCTGGAGAAGGAAGATATGTTGATTTTTAACACCTGAAATAGTATTCCTGACTCATATAATCAACTGAAAAAACTAGCGTTTGCTGTTCTTTCCTTATTCGGGTCTACATATTTATGTGAACAATCATTTTCAAGCATGAGCCTTATCAAGAGTAAATTGAGAAGTCGTCTTATTGATGAGAACCTGGAATCGTGCTTAAAATTAAAAACAACAACATACAAACCTGACTTATCCAAACTTTCCAAGGAGATGCAAGGCCATTGTTCACATTAGTGTTTGTCAGTCATTGTCATGATTTAATTTTATGGATATTGTAAGGTAAATTGTAAGGAATTTAATTTTATCAATAAATAATATCATTATTAAGTATGATATCAAGTTTTATTCAATGTACCTATAGTTTAACTAAGACTTAAAACTTTAAGTAAAGTTTATTAAGTTAATTTTAGGGAACGTTGTGGAGTGAAAGAAGATGTAGTGTTGAGGATTGAGAAAGGTATGTTGAGATGGTTTGGACATATAGAGAGGATGAACAAAAGGAGATAGATGAAACAAGTATACAAGACGAGTGTGGATGGGAGAGTTGGAAGGGGTCGACCTCAGTGAACGTACCTCAATCAGATTGAGGATGTTTTTAGCAAAGGCCAGCTTAGGAGTACCCTAATGAAGTTAATAACAATGTACCTACCTATATAGTTTAAGTTTAAAAAATTTGGCTCTCAAAAGAAATTTCAATCGTTGTACTGTTGATATTTGGCTCTGTTGACTAATGAGTTTGCCAACCACTGGGTTGGGGAAAGCTGAGCAGAATAGAGGGAAAGAACTGATGTGACCTGGGTGGTTATGGGAAGGAGGGTCAAGAAGCCAGAAGGTTAAGGATGGAGCTCACTTCTCATTAGCATCGAAGGGAAACCTGGGGATACAGGAACCTGGAAGGGAGTGTGACACAGAAAGGATGGAGGGACAATCTGAACACAGTAAAATAAATTACCACCGAGGTCTGAATCTATTCTTTTCTACACTCACTGAGAATTCTCTCTTCCCTTCCAAGTTTCTTCCACGCCATAGAGAACCAACACAAAAGAGAACATCGAAAGAAGCGTCGGATCAGAGTTCATCTTGAAAGCCACCATCTCTGGCCTTGAGTGTCTTTGGTCCACTGATTTCTACTAAGGCCCATGAAGATTTTAACCAGAAAAGAATGATTTTATGGCTCATTTTGGAGTACATGAACATACTTCTTTCTACACCATTTGGGGAGTATGTTTTCTTTTTTCTTTTGGAGGGAGTCCATTCTCAATGTTTTTTGCCTTAGGAACTATTTCTTGAAATCAAACCCAATAGTAAAAAATCACCAGAAACCAATGAATAGTTCAACAAAGTTAGATTTACTATATTCTCTCCCTTGTCTCCTCCCTCCTGGGTGATTGTACTAAACCAACCGATACCAAAGTTGCATATGTGATGAATAAGGATTATTTACACCAGTGGTTCTCAACCTTGGCTGCACATTAGAATCACCTGGGAATCTTTTTAAAATCCTGATTTCTGGGCCTCATTCTGGAGGCAGCCAAGGTTGAGAACCACTGAAATAGATGAACCTGGTGTTCGATGAATAGAGAAGAAAGCAAGAGACATGGCTGACAACCCAAGATTCCACGTGGGAATGGAAGAAGGAGTGAAATAAGACAAGCCCAACGTCTTATCTGTCCCCACATGTTAATAGTGCTGAGTCATCACCCTATATGCTTTGGCTAAGTGGATAGAGCATTGGCTTGCAGAATAAAGGGTCCTGGGTTCAATTACAGTCAAGGGCACAGGCCTGGGTTGCAGGCTCGATCCCCAGTAGAGGGCATGCAGGAGGCGGTCAATCAATGATTCTCATCACTGATGTTTCTATCTCTCTCTCCCTCTCCCTTCCTCTCTGAAATCAATACAAAATATATTTTAAAAAGTGAGTAAGAGACCTTCCTGTCCTTGAGGAGTCCACAATCTAATTAGAAAAGAGGATCAGGGTGATTATTTCCATCCAATATGACTAGAACCATGACAGAGATAAGCACAGGATAGCTCTGGGCCCCAGGGGAGGGTACCTCACACAGACAGGAAAAGGTAATTAGAAAGACTCTCCTAGAGTACATGCCCTTGACCAGAATCGAACCTGGGACCCTTCAGTCTGCAGGCCGACGCTCTATCCACTGAGCCAAACCAGTCAGGGCTCTTCTCCTCTCTTCTTTTTCCCTAGTGGTTCTCAACCTTCCTAATGCCGCGACCCTTTAATACAGTTCCTCATTGTGGTGACCCCCAATTTCATTGTTACAAATTGAACATAATTAAAGCATAGTAATTAATCACAAAACAATATGTAATTATATAAGTGTTTTCCGATGGTCTTAGGCGACCCCTGTGAAAGGGTCGCGGCCCACAGGTTGAGAACCGCTACAAGAAGGAAAGGAGAAAGACAGAGGGTTTTGAATCCATACCAAAAGGAGGGAAAAAGAACTCTACTTGGACACAGAGCCGTCCAAGTAAGACCCCAGAGGCTTGAAATAGGGTACAAGTTGGGGAATTATGATGTGTTCCAACCATAAAGTGAAAGAAAGGATGGAAGGAGATGAGGTTGGAGAAAGGGGTCCCAGGCTGTCCTCACATGGAAGTCATTACAAAGCCTCTCTTTCCCACACCCCCTCCTTACTCTTTTTCTCCCTTTCTCCAGGTTCATCTATTTGCTTTAAAATAAGCCCTCAATTGAAAATTAAAAACAGTTCTTTTTGAGGTTGTTTTATCTTCCCTCTAAACAGCCCTTACTGGTTTGGCTTAGCGGATAGAGTGTTGGCCTGCGGACTGAAGGGTCCCAGGTTCGATTCTGGTCAAGGGCATGGAGAGAGGAGAAGCAGGGAGAGGAGAAGGGGGTAGAGGGAAAGGGGGGAGAGGGGAAGGGGCGAGAGGAGAAGGGGGGAGAGGAGAAGGGAGAGGAGAGCCAGCCAAGGCGGGTGCCAGCTGGGGCTCCTTGATTGCCCTGCTAGTTGGCCTGACAGTTGGTCCTGATCGTACGCCAGGGCTAGGGACCCTACCCATGCACAAATTTTGTGCATCGGGCCTCTAGTATGCATATAAGTTCTACAGTTAATATCCCTCCTCCTCGCCTTCCCTCTCTAATTGGTCAGTCTGTCCCATGCTTCTATGTCTCTGGATCTATTTTGTTCATCAGTTTATTTTGTTCATTAGATTCCACATATGAGTGAGATCATGTAATACTTATCTTTCTCTGACTGGCTTATTTTGCTTAGCATAATACTCTCCAGGTCCATCCATGCTGTTGCAAATGGTTAAGAGTTCCTTCTTCTTCTTCTTTTTTTTTTTTTTACAGCTGCATAGTATTCCATAGTTTAAATGTACCACAGCTTTTTTTATCCACTCATCAGCTTATGGGCTATCTTAGGTGAGTCCCTCATCAATTCAGTCTCGGATAACTGGAATAACCTTTAAGTGATTGGGTATCCAGAATGAGCACCTATTGAAGTGCTTGCAATTTTCTTCATTTTAATTTAAGTTTCACATTGCCATCAAAACTATCTATTCAAATATTTTAAAGATCCAAACATATCACCTCTCTGCTTGAAACTTTCCAATTTGACCCCCTCTACCTATAAAATAACGTTCACACTTCTTAACATGATATTTAAGGCACTATATGTTCTAATCTCAATTTTTTCAGATTTGTCTTGCCTCTCCCACGACCAATACTAAATTATGCAAATCTAAGTTTTTAAAAAAATCACATAATAAAAAATGCAGTGACATTCTGATTTTTTTGAATTGCTAACAGTGGGGGAATGAGAGAATTTGTGTATGGTATGATAAAATAGAGGTTACTAAAATATAAATCTATTACTTTTAAAAAATGTATTCTATATATTTCCTTTTGTCAATGATATGGAAATTCTTTTAATAGCAAGAGACAGAAATCTAATGGGAATTAGCTCTGGCAAAAATTAGAAATTATTGGCTTATGGATTCCAAGGAAGAGTTAAAAAAAAATTAAGAGATGGGCAGGGCTGCAGTGGGGCCTTGGAACAGCTGCAGGAACTCCACTGCCACCAAAATTCCTCTTGGCTCCTCTCCGCTTGTCAGCTTTATCTGCTCTCACTGCAGACAGGATTTCCCTACAAAGTAGAAACATGGACACCAACAGAATGTGGGGGCAGTGTCCTTTAACAACTACGTGCCTGACACTCTTTCTTGATTCCAGTTTGAAAAATCCAGAGAAAGCCTCTGATGGTACTGGCTTATGCCAGGGGTCTATCTCTGAACCCACCCAGTGTCACCAGGGGAGGGGATTATGTAAGCACAGAAAAGTTCTGCCTGTAGTCATGTGGATGGTAGCAGGGGAGGGGAATACCAGTTCTTCGGAAAGAGCTTTTAGGGAAGCAGTATCACTGACATCCATTAAAGTACTTCCTAAGGAATTTTAGTGAAATTCAAAACAGCTGAAAATTGTATGATTAATTGTATTTCACCTGACTGAGAATCAGAATACAAGACTTTTTACTCAAAACAGTTGGTGGTTTCTGTATAAAAAAAGAAATGAGAAAGGACAGGGTATGTTCTGAGAACACTCCAGCTACGATTCCACCTAAGAGTTCTTCCTCGTCTTTTGTAAATAAAAGGTAAAAGCACAGAGGATAAAAATAACCAAGCCAAAATTAAAAGAATAACAATACAGGGGATATAATAACAGGACAGGTTCTCACTGCTCCAGAACCAGCATGTCAGGGAAGGGGTCGTGTGCATCTCTAGAACACGAGTGTCCATTCATTCAATGACTATTTAATGAGTCCCCCATTGTGCTGGGCACTGTGATAAGTGCTGGGGATAGAGCAGTGAACAAGATAGTCATGGTCTTTGACTTCACTAAGTTTATATTCTAACTAGGGAGATAGGCTTTAACTAATTATATAATTACAACCATATTATACAATGTGAACAAGTGTACGATGCCAGGGGAATTTCTGATGCGGACCCTCACTGAGTCCGGCCTATTAGGGAAGTTGTCCTTGAGGAAGTGACATTTGAGCTGAGCTCTGAAGGAAAAGCAGGGGTGTAGGGGCTAGGGTTAGGTTGAGGGCAGGAAAAACAAGACTGGTGGTTGCACCAGTGTGGGTGGCCCAGAAAGAGTGAGAAGGCTAAGGAGGTGGGAAAAGCCTCTTTGTGCATGGTCTTGTAGGCCCCATTCATGATTTGGGTCATTACCCAGGAAGCAACACATTTTTGAAAGGTTATTCTCAATGCAGAATAGAGAAAGGATCAATGTGAGCCAAATATAGGTGTGGAAAGGCCAGTCATCAGGCTACTGAAGCTTGCCTAGAATCCAGGCAAAGAAATGAGGCTGACTTGGACTAGGATGGAGACAGTGAAGAGCGTCCAAATGAAATGTTGGGAGGAGGCCATGATCTGAAGAGACAGTGTGGCTTGACAATATTAATGTGTGCATGTCTGTGTGTGTGTGTGTGTGTGTGTGTGTGTGTGTGTGTGTTCCATAGCAGTGAGAGGGGTCAGATAATCTCAATAAGCAGGGGCCAGATTTTATATAAACAACTCTGCATTGTTTTAAGTTATACTCTCTTTTCCTTCTTTCCCCACACTCTCAACCCAAAGTCAGACCAGAATGTCAAGAATCAGTCATTCTTCTCCTAATCCCCATATACAGAAACTGTGCAAGATTTGCTTGTGGGGCACACCCTAGGCTTTCTTACTCCTTTCCCAAAATCTCACACTCAACTTTAAGCAGAGACAACAGGCAAGGATGTTAGGAAGATATAAGAGGAACCTTGTAATCAGCTATTAAAAAATAAAAGATGAGCAAATGTGGGTTAACTGTACTGAATTAAAAATATGTATTGGTACAAGTTCCCCAGGCTGTCTTGTTCTGGTGGAGATAAAAGCACTTTTTACAGTGAACGCTAGCTGCAACCATGTGTGAGGCTCTTATCCGCTATTGTAACACCTAGCTCTAGGGCTTGGACTTTGCAATCACTTAGTAAATATTTGCTGAACTGAATCATAAACACAACATAGTGTAAGACAGGGCTATCCCAAGATCCTTAGGGCTACATATTCTTGGCACAATTTTGAGCCCCCAACTCCTTTCATTTCATTATAGAAAGGAGAAGGAAACGGAACAAATAGGGGTTTGGTCACTGCTGTGTAAACAGGAACTTTGTTTGAAGTAAGCTCTGGGTCAGGAGTTCTAGTAGTAACAAGCTGACCTTTGATAAGTAAAGGGATTATATAACATGGGCTTTACATGAGGTTTTTAATCTATTGTACTATGAAAAGCAAGGCCCACAACCTTATATAGATTTGGGTGAGGAAAGAAAAGCAAGCCAGCCAATTGTTGAAGGCAATTAGGGAGACTTCCCTGCTAATTTCAATCTTAAACTGAGATAGAATCCAATTGTGGGTTCCTTTCTCTGGGCTCCTGACTAGGAAGTGAGTTCCATCACCTGTTTTTATTTATACCAGCAGCTGCTAATTTCAATCTTAAACTGAGATAGGATCCAATTGTGGGTTCCTTTCTCTGGGCTCCTGACTAGGAAGTGAGTTCCATCACCTGTTTTTATTTATACCAGCAGCTGTTATTGTCTAAAACAGTATTCTTCCTTCACTAAAGTCCTCAATTTCCTGACCACTTTCCTCACAACACAGAAAACCTAGCAGCCTTGCCCCAAACTTTAGTTCATCTAAATTTCAACGTGGGCCTCCTTTCTAGGCTACTTAGTCTTTTATAACCAAAGGAAGAATGATATATTTTAAACCCTCAAGATAAATATTTTATAACTTCTAATGAATTCAATTCTTTCCACATGGCAATGAGGGTAGGTATATCGAAGCTGGCCAGGTATCTCCATGCATAGTTGCTGTTGCAAACAGTGGCTTCTACAGCTACTGGAGCTCACAGAACTTTGGGCTACAAATAATAGGTAACTGAGGCCCGAGCAAGCTTAACATTCCAAAGAGACAGGAGCAATGGTTGGACCCCCTTAATGTTTCAATCAGGGTAGAAGTTAAGGGTCAGTGTTAATATCTCATCATAATCTTCTGAACTTATTTGAAACACTGATGAGCAAGCTTTTCCTTCATTTTTTTCTGTCTTTTTTTTTTAAATAGAAACTCATATGAGAGGAGTCAGTGAGCATAATTCTCAAGGAAGGATTTCTGACAAAATATAATGATCAAAAACCAAATTTTCAACTAAGGGCCTGTAGACACTGTATAATGCTCCTTCCTCATAACAGATATTCAAGCTACTGCTGTTTATTATTTTTTCAAACTATAAGATAAAGTTTATTTAGAAAGTTACACAAAGTAGAAGTGAGCCAGCTGGGCTGGGTTGGCTCAGGAGACAAGTTACAGAGTCAGGAGAAGGGCCCTTGGTGCTTTGGAGAGAGAAAGGCAAAGGTAACATGCCAGGGGGAAGAGGAGGAGAAGGAAAAGGTGCTGACATGGTCCTGAGAGGAAGAGCACTCAAGCTGCTTCTTGAAAGGGCCCCAAAGGTCTTGCTTAAGAATGACAGACAATAGTCCTCATCCTCCAGTTCCACTAGCCAGAAAGAACTGTTGAAATCGCAATTTTGGTCACAGGCTATCTTTTCAAGGTATCCTGTAACAAGTGTTGAAGTAGAAACATGAAAAACTACCAGTAGAGACGAGCTCGAAGAAACATAAGCATTAAGTTGGCTTTATCAGGATCACTTTGAAGAATGAGCTTAGGCTTGAGTCTGGTTTGCCCTGTGCTTTCCCAATAGGAACTCCACGGCACTACTGTACATCTTCTGGTTTGTCAATAGCAACTGCTTTTGACTTGACAACTAATGTAATTATAATAGACCTGAAATTCTAAAGACATATTCACCCTACTTGGATAAAGTTTCCTTGTCAGGGTCAGAAGAGCATAAAGAATCATCTGGAACTGTGTTAATGCAGTATCCATGAGCCACATGTGGCTATATAAATTTAAATTAATTAAAATTAAATAAAAATTAAAAATTTAGTTTGTGAATTTCAAGTGCCATTTTTGAGTGCTCAATAACCACATGAGCTGGTGACAACCCATTAGACTGCAGTTATAGATCATTTCCATTATTATGGAAATTCTGTTGGACAACAGTGATATGAAAGAATAATTTCTTTGTAAATATATCAATTACTAATTCAATTTATAATTCATTTAAATTGAGACATCTTCCCTAAATTCTTACTACAAAAACACAAGATAAGCAAACAATCTCCTCTCTGCCCCTTGAAATGGTTCTTTGATATTACATTTCTTTTAGCGCTTGTCATAATGAGGTAGTCTTTCGGATAGTTGTTACAACTATGTTCAAATGTAGCTCCAAGTGAGGGAGAAGGAGAGAAGAGGTCCTAATTAGTGAAATTTGGAGACATATTAGAGACTTAGTAGAGACATAATCTATATTGTTCCAGCATTTGAAAGACTCTTGGACAAATGCTCCTCAGATCTGGCATAAATTTAGGGATATGAAGAAGGTCCTTTTGTCTTGCCTCTAAATATACATTTCTCCACCTACTTACTGACATATAAAATTCCTTCAACAGGAAGAAAAACTTTTGTTAAACAATTACATTTACAAATTTTTTACACATTTTCTTGGGAGAAACACACTAAGCTGTAAACGATTTACCTCTACTACTTTCCAATAGCTTTTCATAAGAAATGGAAGAGAAATTTTAAACTCGCTCAATTCCTAGATCAAGGTGAAACTGGTTGAGGAAAGAAGAATTAGGAGGGAGATTAGAATAGATAGATTTTTAGAATAGAAAGTATAGATTTTTACTGTCCAATTTTGTGACAGGTTGGCCCTTGGTATTTAGGGAATATATAATTGAATTGACAGGATATTCAGCTCTGATTTCCATTTGCTTTGAAAGTGGGATTCTCCAAGACTCTCAACAAATTTGCTCTCAGCATGAGAATGACTAATACTGATTTAGGGTGGTATTGTGTTTTGTTTTTTAATTTTTATCATGAAGTTTAATTATTGTTCAGAAAAAAATCAGTGAATAACTTTCTCTGAAAAAATATACAGGGTGAGGCAAAAGTAGGTTTATAGTTGTTCATATGAAAAATAATACAATAATTAATAAATAATACAAGAATAAACTCTGTGTTTAATGTACTCACAACTGGAAACCTACTTTTGCCCCATCCTGTTTTAACTCTGTATAGATTGCAGTTATACTGGGAGTGGCTGATAAGTTAAATTACCCTATTTCCAATTTTGAAAATGACAAAAAGTCAACTTCCAGTCTGATTATAAAGATGCATGTACCCTAAATGGCTGAGGATAAATACTATGAGAAAGATAAAAGCTGTAAAGCTCAGGGCATGATATAGGCTCTAAGAGAAAGTCTCAGAAGTACCCAAAGAAGTGACAAGGAACGGTTGGCTACAATATGGAGTTCTTTTCAGTCATCTTTGTCTTTTGCTCCATGTTTAAAAATGCGCATGAACTCAATGTAATTGAAATTTCTCTTTTTGTCCATAGGTGCTTCTCTGTACAGCTCATCCACTTCCTCGACTATAAACCGATTTCCCATTGTTGTCAGCTGCTCTCTCAGGTC
This sequence comes from Myotis lucifugus, assembly GCF_000147115.1. Classification (NCBI taxonomy): domain Eukaryota; kingdom Metazoa; phylum Chordata; class Mammalia; order Chiroptera; family Vespertilionidae; genus Myotis; species Myotis lucifugus. The sequence goes on along the minus strand of NW_005871053.1, from coordinate 6,062,251 downwards.
ATCTTCCTGAGTAGTGCCAGTTGCTTCTTCATCAAAGCAAGCAAAAGCATTTCCGATGACATCTTCTGGATCTGTGCCATTTAAGTTTTCAACAAACATCAAGACAAACATGGTGAAATTATGCAACCAGGAGCCTCATGCATTATGACATCTAGATACTCATCAGTTGGATTCTTCTCCAGGGAGGTAAGCATGCCATGTAAATCTTCCTTGTTAATGAAACCATCTCTGTTCTGATCAATCATGTTGAAGGCCTCTTTGAACTCCTGAATCTGTGTCTGGTCAAACATGGAAAACATACTGGATGTTGCACGTGGCGGGGGTGGGGGGTGCGTGGCTTCATGGTGGTCTTGATCTTTGCCCTTCTGCTCGACATGGTGACAGTTAGATCCCTGAACAGCTGCGAGAATCCAAGAACTTCAGTGACCCTTCTCACTGCCCTTGCTGCAGCTATTGCCACCCTTCTACACCCAGTGTGGTGGTATCTTAAAGATGCACTTGACTTTGGGTGATACTGTATTTCTGAATTTCAGCACCTGAGGAACTTTGGGCGGATATTTGGGACAGTCAAGGAAGACCCTCATTTGTGCCACTCCATTTCCCATATTTTCAGCCAAAAGGGCAGACATTGTCTTAAATGACTGTTGTTCTTTCAGCTGAAACCACCTCAGTCCCATTTTTATTTTGGGGCATGTTTCTTGGCAACTAAACCAAGAATTTGCAAATGACCTTCTTTTTAATCTCAGGAGGAACTTCAGGAATATTATGAAAGTTTGCCTACATTTTATTTCTAAGTTGCAAAACCCACTAGCTTAGACTAGAAGTCTCCTGCCTGTCATTTCTGGTCTCCAGCACAGGGCAAAATACCTTATAATGTTTGTGGAATTGCTAGACTGCACTCCCCTATTTTACAGATGAAAAAGAAGGAAAATAATTTTCCTAAGTTCAAGGAGTGCGGGACCAGTAAAACAGCACTAGGACGGAATGTTTTATGTGTTCTTCCCCCTCCGCTCTGCTGATTTGTCACAACTGCTTTCTTTCTTTGAATATTTGGTTCTGGAGGCTGGTACAGCTTCCCACAGTTCAGATGGGTATACTTATTGTTTCTCTTTTATTTTTGCATTTTTTATTAATTTCTTGCCTAGCAGTGCTGAAAGCATCAAACATCAAATGACAGTTTTCTTCGTATACTAAGCAAAGACAGTCTAGAGTTAAAGAACAAAAAATACTAGGAAGAAAAACAAAATATTATCAGCACACATCTCCCAGGTGGTGAAATTCTAAACTATTTTTATTTTCTTCCTTACCTTTTTTGTACATTGTAATTTTCTATAATGTACATTAATTTAAACCATTTTTTCTCATGAATTACTTTATAATAAAAACATTACATATATGAAATCTCCTTCTTCTCCTATTTCCACTGTTTGAATTTAAATGAAGTAGAGCAGTGGCTTCCATTAAGCAGGGTGAAGGGCACATTAATTGTCCTACAGATATTTGGGACAGTCAAGGAAGACCCTCATTGGTGCCACTCCATTTCCCACATTTTCAGCTGAAAGGGCAGACTGTTGTCTTAATTGTTGTTCTTTCAGCTGAAACCAGCCCAGTCCCCTTTTTATTTGGGGGCATGTGTCTTAGCTTTTTGCAAATGTGTAGCCTTGCTTCTATGCTCACCAATCTATTGTTTCATATATATATATATATATGAAAAAATATATTTTAAGGAAAAAACCCCACCTACACAATTCAAGACAATAAGAAAGCACAAAACATCACCATGGGTTAGACTTTTTACTTCTTTTGGCACATAAAAGGTTATTAAATCAACTCCCTTAATATTGCACCTAAACCTTCTTCCATAACACATAAAGAGGAGGAGTACAATCCTAGGCTTTTGTACATGAGAAATAAAAATAAATTAAAAATAAGCCTAAAAAACTTAAAGATGTATGAGTGAGTGTGTGTGTGTGAGAGAGAGAGAGAGAGAGAGAGAGAGAGAGAGAGAGAGAGAGGGGAAGAGAGAGAGAGAGAGAGAGAGAGAGAGAGAGAGAGAGAGAGAGAGGAAGAAGAAGAAGAAGAAGAAGAAGAAGAAGAAGAAGGAGAAGAAGAAGAAGGAGGAGGAGGAGGAGAAGGAGGAGGAGGAGGAGGAGGAGGAGGAGGAGGAGGAGGAGGAGGAGAAAAGAGAAAAAAGAGAAATGGGTCTTGGGTATTGTTCCTTATGAGTCAGCCTGGGTATGTTTTAAGATGTTTTTCTGCATCCACCACCACCAAGAAAAAAATCTATGATATCCCACAAAAGTTAAACTTTGACTTTCTTCCATAGAGAGGAAATATGGAAAATCTGAATATTTCAATAACTACTTGATGCATTTGTTCTTTTCCCCTTATCCCCTCTTCTGAACCCCAACTACCTTCACCATACCAGTTCTCCAAATGCTAATCAAAATAAAAAATCCAAAAATGACATCTGCTTTGCTACTTTTTAGCTATGCTCAGAAATTAGCAATTAATGCCTAAGAAGCTGTGTCAATTTGCTCATTGACATTTTTCTGTTTAACAGATAGGTAATATATATATAATAAAAATATACATTTTCCCCAGGGGACTTCATTTACAGTATTAAAAAAAATGAAGCTATAAACATTTTACCCCTAAGTTGGATCTCATGCAAAATAGTGGCTAACCACTGAGCAAGGTTATTTCCTTGCTCATTTTTTAAATTTTATTTTATTTTTTTGGCCATTAAAATTGCCTTCTTTGCATCTCCTTCTTGAGGGGCCATGTGTGAAGGCCAGATCTATCCAAAACATGATTATCCAGTTCAGTTAATGATTTCAATGACTTCTTATGGAAAAATCCCTCTGAAGACTGCCTCTTAGTAACTCTAATAAAGGTAATTTCAGGAGGTGAAAGGAAGGCAGTGAAGGTGGCCTTTCTCTTCTCATCCTCCCTACTTCTCTCACTTCCCTTTGCCCCTTTCTCTCCATCTGCTCTGTCTCCCTTTTTCCTCCTCATCTTTTCTCTCTCTCCCTTCTCCTTTTCTTTTTACCACCATTTCTCCTATCTCTGTCTCTGCCTGTTATTGAACTTAGTGATGTACCAGATGGATGGACCTATTAATGTTCACTAAGATACTTGTATATTAGTCTTTGGGGATTATGTCACAAGACTGTGTGAAAATAAACTATTTCTCATAGTTACTACTGTTATTGATAAAAATTATTATTACTACTAACAATTATAATTACTAAAATTATTATAATTATAATACCTTATTTTTGTATCGTAATAGACATCTTACAAAAAGAATGTTCTCATCCTCTACCTGGCTTGATACTCAATTCTGCCACGTGAAGAAGGGGAGCAGCTAGTATTCCTATTTTTCAGATGAAGAAGTAAGGCTCCAAGAAGCTGACCTGCCTATAATAATAGCACAGGTAGATCGTAATGGGGTTGGCTCTGGAATGTAAGAGTTCTGGTAGCTGTGCTCTCTTACATGGAGTTGAAATTAGGTCACCTTACCTAATTTTAAGTTATAGCAAGTGGTGTTCAATAAAAAAGGTTTGTGTTCATGGATAAATGCAAAGGCAGGTAAAGGAAGTGGTGCCTAACTAGCAATTCTTTATACCTTTGGCAAATGAGGTTGAGGCGGCTTTGCCTGGCCTAAGTTCCAGGGACCAATCCTAAAGTACTCTTTGGTTGCCTCTGCATATTTGAATGTTAAGATATAAGCCCAGGATTTAACCAGACATGAAGGGTTTGGGACTTAGTACAAAACAGTCATTTTCTTTTAAAAACTTGATACTTGTGGATTTCTTTACATTAAAATAGACTTCTAGGGCAAAGAGAATATGTGGGGCAAGGTCAGTGAGACTAGGAGAGTACTGTAGGTGAAGTACAATAAATACAGAAGAGAGGTGATAAAAAAAATAGAGCATTGGTGCCTCAGGGCCTTGCCCAATCCTTTTGACCTTTCCAGGAGCTCCTGCAAGCCTGATCCAGGCAAGTTTGTACAAGAAATGAACCTTGTTTATTGCAGTTCTGGTGCCACCTCTCTCTGTACAACCTTAAACCTTTCCCACTAGTAACTGCCTACTGACTTCATGCCCTAAAAGTAACCCAGGCCCTTTCTCCTTTTCCATCTTGGTTTTATCGCCAGAGCACTCTGCTCTGGTGCCTAGTAGAATCATTGTATTACTCTGACAGTACATCAGGTGGCCATATTATCTTTCTGCCCTTATTTGTGAGAAAACTGTGAGATAGCTCTCTGATCTTTTTTCATTCTCTCTGTGTGCTAGCAACTTGGTGTGTGAAATCTTGAACTGTCACTTTTAAATTGACCAGGAGAGAGGAGATAGGCTATGGTAGTGGAAGTAGTGAGGAAAAGGCGATTCCTTTTCTGGTATAACTTGGTGATGGATGGAATAGAAGTGTTAGGACAAGAGACAACTCAAAGAGAACATTCAGATTTCTATCTGAGATTGGGAGAACAGTGGCAGCACCAGTGGATTTGGAGAAATAAGTTATTGTAAGTGCAGCCAATCTAAGCTCTTGGAAGTCATAATTCTGGGAATATCTTTAGAAGAATGTAGACTAATGTAGTCTATACTATGCCAGTTATAGTCTATACAGAAACTTTGTAAATTTAAAGAATATATCCAACAAGTGAGCAGACATCATTGACTTGATAGGGCCTATGGATACTAATGACTAATAATAACTTGCATAAATCTCAGGCCAGACTTGCTAAAAATGTTATGCATGACAAACCATGAAAACAGCAATGAGAAGTTCATGATTTAGCATAAGTTGTAAATTATTTTGTGACCCACTAATCCTGCTATTTGTAGCAAGTCTTCTTTTTCCACAGCTAAGGGAGAGATAATAGAACAAAACATGTCTTTGACTGTAAATGTCTTCAAAATATTTGGTATTGCCAGGATAACTCAGAAAAATGAGACTTGCTGGCATTGCAATACTTAATAGAACTACTTGAGTAAATTACTTTAAGGAAACAAAATAAATACATTAAAAAAACCAAACCAGACACAGCTTAGAAGTAATGCAAGTCAGATCTGACTTTGCTAGAAGCCCAGGCATTAAGAATCCAGAATATGAGGAACCAAGATGGCGGCATAGGTAAAACCCTGAACTTGCTGCCTCGCACAACCACATCAAAACTACAACTAAAAGACAAAATGGATATCATCCAGAACCACGGGAAGGCTGGCTGAGTGGAAGCTCGACAACTAGAAGGAAAGAGAAAGGACATCTAGACTGGTAGGAGGTGCAGAGGTGCGGAAGAGCGGAGGTATGAAGGCCTGTGCGAAACGGGCTGGCAACTGGGTACACTGTGGTCTTTTTCAATCAGGAGGGAGATATAAACTCCTGACTGCTCTGAACTCCAGTTCCAGGCGAGACTCTGGGGACCCAGACTCATACGGGGAGAAACTGGACTGTCTGGCATCGGGACAGAAATACGAGGGTGGCTTTCTCTCAGAGGTGGTCGCAGTATTCACTGTTCCTGCACGGGGCTGTGGGACACAGAGACCCAGGGACCTATCCGGGGCAGGGCCCACGGGCAACCATTGCTGTTTGCACCACCCTGTGATTCCCTGAGACCCCGCCCAACACAATTTACAACCCCACCCAAGCTGTAAGCAGAGGCGTTTGCATATGAACAGCCTGGCCTTTTGCAACCTAACTAACTGCAGCTGGGTCAAAGAACCCCAGAGCTTCCAAAGAAGGCCTAAGGCTCATCAGCAGCCTACATTGCTTCACAGAGGCACCTCATCTGGGCACCTCCAAACCCTAAACAAAGAGGAGGAATCTGCAGATCTCTCTGTAGCTCCTGCTGGGTGGCCTCAGGCAGAGGCTGACTTTGCATCTCCTTGGAGATCCAAGAGCCAGTGTACCCAGGGGTCAGAGTGGGACCACACCAGATTACAACTCTTCAGATCCATAAGAGACACACTCAGGGGGCAGACTCAGTGAGCACCAAAACCTCACTGAAGCAGGTCCTGCCCCATAAGGGTGTTTCCAGCACAGAAGTTCTCCCATTGTAGACACAACTGGTCCTCACAGCCAATTGGCCTGGAGGTCAATTCCTCCCAGTGATACCAACAGCTATCAAGGCTTAACTACAACAAGACTGTGCACAAAGCCCACAAAGGGGTGCACCAAGAGCGTCCACCTCAGGTGACTGGGGAGGCTGAGCCACTGGGCCCTATAGGACACCTAGCACACAAAGCTACTCTATCAACACAGGGAAGCAGCCAAAATGCGGAGACAAAGAAACATGTCACAAATGAAAGAAATGGAGGAAGGCAAACTACTGGATATAGAGTTCAAAACCACGGTTATAAGGTTACTCAAGAATCTTCTAGAAACCTCTGAGAAATTTAGTGAGACCCTCAAGGATATGAAAAAGGACCAATTAGAAGTTAAGCATACACTGACTGAAATAAAGAATAGTGTACAGAGATCCAACAACAGATTAGAGGATCCCAAGAATCAAGTCAAAGATTTGAAATACAAAGAAGCAAAAAAACCCAACCGGAAAAGCAAAAAGGAAAAAGAATCCAAAAATATGAAGATAGTGTAAGAAGCCTCTGGGACAACTTCAAGCGTACCAATATCCGAATTATGGGGGTGCCAGAAGAAGAGAGAGAGCAAGATATTGAAAACCTATTTGAAGAAATAATGACAGAAAACTTCCCCTACCTGCTGAAAGAAATAGACTTACAAGTCCAGGAAGCGCAGAGAACCCTAAATAAGAGGAATCCAAAGAGGACCACACCAAGACACATCATAATTAAAATGCCAAGGGCAAAAGACAAAGAGAGAATCTTAAAAGCAGTAAGAGAAAAACAGTTAGTTACCTACAAGGGAGTACCCATACGACTGTCAGCTGATTTCTCAACAGAAACTATGCAGGCCAGTAGGGAGTGGCAAGAAATAGTCAAAGTGATGAATAGCAAGAACCTACAACCAAGATTACTCTACCTAGCAAAGCTATCATTTGGAATTGAAGGTCAGATAAAGAGCTTGACAGATAAGAACAAGTTAAAGGAGTTCATCACTGCCAAACCAGTACTCTATGAAATGCTGAAGGGTATTCTTTAAGAAGAGGAAGAAGAAGAAAAAGATAAAATAAAAATTATGAACAACAAAGTGACAACAAATACATATCTATCAACAAGTGAATCTAAAAATCAAGTGAATAAAAAATATGACAGAATAAACTGGTGAATATAATAGAATCAGGAGCATAGAAAGGGAGTGGACTGATAATTCTCGGGGGTAAGGGAGGGTGGGGGTTGCAGGAAGAGACTGGACAAAAATTGAACACCTATGGACGAGGACAATGGGGGGGGCGGTAAGGGCATGGGGTGGGGTGAGAACCGGGTGGAGGGGAGCTATGGGGAGAAAAAAGAGGAACAACTGTAATAATCTGAACAATAAAGACTTATTAAAAAAAAGAATCCGGAATAGGACCTTGTTAACTTTTAGTCTGACTTTGTATTCTCCATCTAAGCTTCTTTATCATCATTAGTTGAACACCCCCAGGATGCTTATACCCATTCAGAACAGGCCAAAGATGAAGTTTTAGAAGGTTACTTTCTAGAAAAGTGGATAAATGCACAAAGATGATTCTTTGTTTTTTATGGGTAAAAAAGGTGAAAGAGGTTATGAAGATTATTCATGAAATTTAGGGTAGGAGATCATCTGTCCATTTTATACAAACATGATACTTTTTCCACTTCTGAATCCCATTCTGTCTATAATGCTGTTGCCAATTCAAGTTAAATATCAAAGACAAAGACTGAGCTGCTAATCTTTTCATACTCCACCACATACAATATTCCTATCACAGCAAGCATCATCCTCTCAAATAAGACAATAGGAATATATCTGGAAGCATGATGATTCTTTCCATATGCTGAGATATTATTAAATTTCTTCCTTGCCTTTTAACAACATTCTCCTAAATCTGTACCCGTCCCTCATCCTAAGAAGTACTAACTCAACAGACAGTTGAATCTCAGAGGGAAGGCAGGGTGGGAGGGTGGGTGGGAAGAGATCAACCAAAGAACTTGTATGCATATATGCATAACCCATGGACACAGACCATAGGGTGGTGAAGGCCTGGGGAGAGGGGCCAGGGTGGGCTAGAAGGGGTTAATTGGGGGAAAATGGGGACATATGTAATACTTACAACAACAAACATTTTAGAAATTTTTTTAAAAAACAACTAACTCCTTGCTTTTTCTACTCTACCATTTGTTGAATGTTCAGTATTATCTTGGATTCTTATTCTTTCACCCAAGGAATTAGCAAACTCACAAACTTCAGTCACTCATTTAGATTATGGCTTCCATGTTTAGAAATACTGAATTACATGTGTACATGTGAGTGTTTATGTGTGCAATAAGCTTTCTAGGTCTGTTTATACAGTGGTTCTCAACCTTCTGGCCCTTTAAATACAGTTCCTCATGTTGTGACCCAACCATAAAATTATTTTCATTGCTACTTCATAACTGTAATGTTGCTACTGTTATGAATCATAATGTAAATATCTGATATGCAGGATGGTCTTAGGCGACCCCTGTGAAAGGGTCGTTTGACCGCCAAAGGGGTCGCGACCTACAAGTTGAGAACCGCTGGTTTAAAAGGTTCAATTCTGCCTAATTGGCTGAATTTACCTTATAGCTAAGAGAAAAAGTTTTTATTATGTAGATTTAGTTTGAGTGTCATGTTCAAATGTTAAGAACAGGTCCCCTGGACCTTCATCCAAGGCATTAATAATTTAAACTTCGGACTGACCACTTTGGACCACCATTCACAGAATGATTCACCAATGACCACTGTCCTTTTGAGGCTGGCATTAGTTACTTATATCTGAGCACTTGCTCTGTAGGCCCTTATAATTTAAGCCACCACATCCCAAAGGGCTATAAATAAGTGCTGGGAAAACACACTGTATTATACAATGTTACAAAGAATTTTTGGAACCTTTAGTAAGCTAACAGGTAATGGGACTTTACAAGGAGGCAGAATTACGGCAGTGTTTCCCAAATTTATGACAGCAGAACAAGAGAAACATGCCCTGTTTCTCTGAAATCCTACAGAATTTACATTAGGAAACCTCAAACTAGCTAAATTTCCCAAGTGGCATGTTCCTGCAAATCACATTCTTCTTTTCTCTTCCTCAAAAGATAAGTGCAGAATACTCCACAGGTCTCTGGAAAGTAAGCAATTGCTACTTAGGTTTGGGTCAACTCTTGACAGAGCACCAGGACAACTATCAAACTAGAGTCTAGTCACTTAGCCAGTTCTAAGATGGAATGCAAAGATCCTGACTCTTAATGTAAACAGTTCTTATTACACTTGTTATTTTGGTGTGTGTGTGTGTGTGTGTGTGTGTGTGTGTGTGTGTGTGTGTACAATTTTATTGAATCTTCAACTTAAAAAAACTTAATTTCCCATTTATCACTCTAGATACCCCAGCATTCTAGCGTAAGGGTAATTGTGAAGTTAGTTTCTTTTTTAACATATGCATGTATTCATTTTAATTCCTATGGGAGTCATTAGGGGGCAGGCCTGCCCTTAGCAGATCTTGGATAGAAGGACAAATGACGGATCTTGGATGTAGGTATGTTCTGCCTGACCTCTCCATCTCTCCTAACCCCCTTTTAGGTGCCTGGTATTCTTGTGGTATCTATTCCTGGACTATCAAAACTTGTTCTTAGGAAAGAATTATATATTAATCAGTTATTCTTTTTTGAATATTTGAGGCTTCTCTTACATGTTTGTATAAAACAAGATTTATTTTCTATACAACCTTTGTTACCCCCTACTTCACACATACACACACAAATCATACAGAATAAACTTCTATCTATGGTTAAGGTCAAGCCAGTCTGTGGGAGTTCTTAAAAAATAAACACATGAGAAAGGAATTAGACCTGCTGCTATGATCAACAACAATCTTTTCCTGGGAAAAATGTCTGCTAAAGTGAACCTAAAAAGAAACCCACATAATTTAGCTGTATAAACATAATAACTCATAGAGAATGAACCAGAATTAGCTCACTGTTGAAGACTAACAAATATATTATTTTAATTTTGGGGGTGAGGTATTATAGGTATTTTATTCTTTAGAGTGGTACCAAAAAAATCTCCTTTGAAGAGATACCAATGAATTATCTTGACAAGAAGAAAATACCTGACAACAATTTAAATCCACATGTTCTGATAACATCAAGAGAGGACTCAAAAAGGAATCTGTACTTCAGAATTGTAGGATATTGAGAGTACTGTTGGGTTGGGAGGAGATAATGATTAATAGTGACTATTAAAAAAAATAGTGACTGTTAGACTCAGAATGAATGGTCATATACATCAAACTCTTTCCATTAAGGAGAGTTAATTTATTATTCAACCAATTTTAAAAATGATTATCTGTTTTACCAATGAGTAAAATTATTATAAAGACTATTTCTTTCATGATAGCTATTATGAAAGTGAAAAAATGTCACTCATCTTTCTCCTTCCCTTCTACTATACTTAAATAATCACTTTATTTTGTAGTTTACTGATTATAGAGCTACTTTTGAGTGTGTTTGTCTATTTTTAATGAGAAGATATCTACTTGCCAATAGACCACATATCTTATTATACTTTAATGAACATCATAGTTGAAAAAAATATGATTTTCTGTGGACTGTGGAACTTATCTATCATTTCAACAGTTTAACCACACATTATGTTATTGGTGAGTTATCTGCAATGATGATTTACATCCTGAAAGTTTGGTAGGAAACCCTAAAATATTTTTTTAAAATACCAGTGCTAAAAATCAATACACACGTATTGAATTAGTGATGAATACAGAGAAAGCGACTGTAGCATAACTTTTAATTTGGTATGTATAAACTGAGGCCTAGGGATAGTTAGGGACTGTCAGTTTATAAAGGTTTTAAGTCTGTTGAAGTCAAAAACCATATGCTGTATCTTCTTTCTCTTTTACCATGATTCTTTGGGTGGGATGGTTAAAATTATAAATCAACAAAAGAGCCAGACTATAGCATTTGTGTAAGATTGAAGTCCACCAGGAATGGGACAAGAAACCAGGAACTGAGCTTTGGCAGAGGCACACATGACCTCACTTGGGAACGGTAGGGATGAAACAGAATTTAGCAGCAATTGCTATTGTTCTTTTCAGCTCTGAATAAACTCAGTAATCCCTTGGCTTAAGTGCTTGATGGGGTATCCACTTTTATACACAAAGATTTAAAGTGGTAAGGTATTTTGAAAGTTGTAAATGATTGGAAGTTATTATTTGTCTACTTCTTTAATAACAAAATCATCCCAGATGGATTGGGGTCCAACTTCACTTAAAGACAATCCTTGCAAATCCATTTTCATGTATCCTATCACTAATATTTAAGAGATTTTTCTTTTCTATTCTACCTGTAGTAGCCAGCCTCCAAAATGGTACCCAGTGATCTCTGCCTCCTGGTATTCACCTCCTTGTGTTCCCCTCCCATGATGTTCTAGGTTTGGTCTGCATGACCAACAGAGTAAGGCAGAAATGATGGTATGTTGTTTCCAAGATTAGATTTTAAGTGACTATGGCTTCTATATTGGGCACTCCCCCATATGCCCGCTCTCTTCGTCTTTCTCTTTTACTCTGTTTGTTCACTATTCTCTGTGGGAAACCAACTGCCATGCCATGAGGACACTCAGGCAGCCCATGGTGAGACCTTTGCGGTAGGGAATGGAGATTGGCTAACAATTCTGTGAATAAACTTGGAAAAGGATTCTTCAGCTTCAGTGAAGCCTTGAGATTACCACATCTTCGAAAGAGATCCTGAACCAGAACCACCTACCTAAGCCATTCCTGGGTCTTGACCCTCAGAAATCATATGAGATAATAAATGTTTGTTGTCTTAAGCTACTAAATTATGGGGTGATTTGTTATCCAGCAATAGATAACCAATACACCATAACTGTATTAAAATGTGAAATGCTGTCTTTACGTTAGGTTGAAGAAGTGACCTCTTTCGCTGTTTCTGCAGGTGGCAGTTAATTGCTCACCAGGGCTTTTTTCAAAGTGCTTTGCAAGGCTACTGTAGACAACAACTGAACTGATGATGTCTTAGTTCCCTGACAGAGTTAATCTATATTATGGAGGATAAACACATTAATCTAAGGCAGTGATGTTGAACCTTTTGAGCTGGGCGTGTCAGCATTTTGAAAAACCCTAACTTAACTCTGGTGCCGTGTCACATATAGAAATTTTTTGATATTTGCAACCATAGTAAAACAAAGATGTATATTTTTGATATTTATTTTATATATTTAAATGCCATTTAACAAAGAAAAATCAATCAAAAAAATGAGTTCGCATGTCACCTCTGACACGCGTGTCATAGGTTCGCTATCACTGATCTAAGGTATCTATTTACTCACATTGGTTAACCTGATCTCGCAATTATTACAATGGCAGGATGGTTAAGTAGCACAATGTGTTTTATAGCTGTTTTTATCATCCCTCACTTTCATAAATGTGGGGAAATATCAGTTTCAGTTGATATTGGAGAAATTGTGGCATTAAAGTTAAGGACTAGTTGAGACTGCTAGGACCACTGATAAATTTGCATTTATAGAGTGACATTATTAGCATATTTAATGTTTAAGTGTAGAGAAAGGTCATGCATACTAAGATTTTTTTTCCTTCTTTATACTTTTCTATCCTTTATAGATTTTTTAGAGTATGCATTGATAATTTTGAAATAGTGATAAAAAGGCAAAGTTAAAATTTTAAATATAATTTTAAAACTTTTTATTATGGAAAATTTGTAACATAAAATTAGAGAGTATATGAACCCCCATGTAGCTATCATACAGCTTTAACATGGTCAATTTAGTTTGATTTATTCTCCAGTCTTCTTGCTGCTTACCTGATTGCCACCTATATTGGATTATTTGGATGCAAATACAAAACATCATATTCTCCCATAAGACAAGGTATTAACAATCTCATTTCAAAGCTGGGAAGCAGGAACTTACCTATTGGTTCTAAGGAAAATGTGATTTAGCTGAAATATGTATTTATTTTAGGCAAGTTGCGTAACGGGTCATTAACCTGTATTCAATGATTTTTATAAGCTAAAACTGATTTTTCACACATTTTAATGGTAATTTTATGTCTTCACATCCTGAATTCTCAGTTTCTGCAATGTTTCCCCTGACATTTTAAGATCTGTTGGGTAGCTGGAAGATCTGTAGGTTGGTTATAACAAACAAACTCCCTCAATGATGGAGTAGTCTTTAGAAAATTATGGTTCGAACTTGGGGCGGTGCTTCCCATGCCTACAAATGTACTTGTACTAAGATACAAAAGGGCAAGTCAGTGGGTAGCCACTGAAGTCTGATTTTCCTAACCCCTAGTGCTTTATAAGTACCACCAAGAACTAGCATAGAAAGTGCTCATTCAAATACATTATCTTCGCTTCTCCTTTGCGAAACCCCTGGCTGGTGTGGGGCCCGGATCAGTCCCTCATTATTATTACATCTGGTGTCATGTTTTTCCAGCTGGTGCACGGTTTCCCTGTAGAGATCCCTTGATGTCCATCCCTCTACCAGCCTCCTGCCTGCTCTCCTGGGGCTCATCCTATGACCCTACTCTACACAGGCAACTTCTTCAAACCTGAACTGTGATTAAATGGATGGGTTTAAGTCTGCTTATGGGTCGTATGCTTATCATAAAAATAGAGTGTTAGAACTGACTATAATTAAGTTTTAGTAATGTGAATTTATTTCAACTCTGTCCCCCCCAACCCCACCACATGTAAGCAAATAAGAATATTACCTTTAAACCAGTAACTTTGGCATTATTTTAAGAAATAAGAAATGAATGTGCTCACAGTTCCTGAGTTTGAATGCCTTCAAAACAGAAATGAAAAATTATCTAACACTTTTACACACCCCGTTATTTTGCACACAAAACTTAAAATAGGCTGGATCAAGGATATATTTTGAGGACTAGAGGGTCAGACAATATCTTTAAAGAGCATATTTCAAAAAGACAAGAAATTAGCAGGATTAGTTGGCCTCCTATGACTCTCCTCACATTCCTGTATTGCAGTCTGGCTTATCAGTGATTCTACACAGGGCTCTATTTTGGGGTGTTTCCCACTTTGGCTTCTCCTGGGGGATCTTTTGGCATTAGCCTTAGTTGTCCTCCTATGACTTTGTCTATTGGCTCATGGACCAATTTTATTGTTCATTTTACTGTCCATGAATACCTCCATTGCTCACTTCACTAGCCCTGCATTATATTGATCCAAGCAGAAACACAGAAAAGAAAAAAGATAGATCTAAAAGACAGAAAGAAAAAAAAAGAAAAGGGGGGAGTAAGTGTTAAAAGATAAGAAAAAAAAGTAAGAAGAGCATAAAGAGGGGTGAAGGTCTGGGCTGGGGGGGGGCGGTGGAGGTAGGCTGGGAGAGGACAATGGGGGGAAAACAGGACATACGTAGTACTTTCAACAATAAAGAATTTAATAAAAAAGAAGAGCATGAAGAAGCTACTATTTAACTTTGCTTGAATATATAGTCATTTGCCCTAGCCAGTTTGGCTCAGTGGATAGAGCGTCAGCCTGCAGACTGAAGGGTCTCAGGTTTGATTCCAGCCAAAGGCACATGCCTGGGTTACGGGCTTGATCCCCAGTGGGGAGTGTGCAGGAGGCAGCCTATCAATAATTCTCTCTCATCGTTGATGTTTCTATCTCTCTCTCCCTCTCCCTTCCTCTCTGAAATCAATAAAGAAATATTTTTAAAACAAGAAAATATAGTCATTTAGCCCAGCTGATGTGACTCAGTGGTTGAGCATGAAACCATGAACGAAGAGGTCTCTGGTTCGATCCCAGGTCGGGGCACATACCTGGTTTGCAGCTGGATCCCCACAACATAGATGATGTTTCTCTCTCATTGATGTCTCTATCTCTCCCTCTTTCTTCCTCTCTCTCTAAAAATCAATAAAGGGAAAAAGTTATAAAAAATATATAGTTATTTAATATGTCAAAATTTTAAAAAGTAAAATTTAAAAATTAGATATTGCTCCTTTAAGTAGCAAATTGAGGGGTACAGTGGAAATACTGCATGGGTGGTTAATAGGTCATTTTAAACATCTGATTCAAAGTAGCTTTCAATTGGCCCCAGGACATCTTGTTAACTATTTACCACTGATCTAAATGCAATGATAAACATATCTTTGTAAGCCTAAAATGGAATGAGCTGGATTTATTTATTTATTTTCATTATTTATTTATTAAATTTAAATTTTTTATTGTTTAAAGTATTACATGAGTCTCCTTTTTCTCCCATTGATCTCTCCCCAGCCACTCCCACCCCCCAGCACATACCCTCACCCCCCTACTATCTGTGTCCATTGGTTATGCTCATATGCATGCATACAAGTCCTTTGGTTGATCTCACACCCGCCTCCTCCCCCCGCCTGCCCCGTCTACTGCCTTCCCTCAGAGGTTGGACAGTCTGTTTGATGCTTCTATGGCTCTGATTCTATTCTTGTTCATCAGTTTATTTTGTTCATTATATTCCATAAATGAGTGAGATCATCTGATATTTATCTTTCTCTGACTGGCTTATTTCACTTAGCATAATGCTCTCCAGTTCCATCCATGCTATTGCAAATGATAAGAGTTCCTTCTTTTTACAGCAGCGTAGTATTCCATTATGTAGATGTACCACAGTTTTCTAATCCACTCATCTGCTGATGGGCACTTAGGCTGTTTCCAAATCTTAGCTATTGTAAATTGTGCTGCCATGAACATAGGGGTGCATATATCCTTTCTGATTGGTGTTTCTGTTTTCTTAAGATATATTTCTAGAAGTGGAATTATTGGGTCAAACAGAAATTCCATTTTTAATTTTTTGAGGAAACGCCATACTGTTTTCCACAGTGGCTGCACCAATCTGCATTCCCACCAGCAGTACAAGAGGGTTCCTTTTTCTCCGCATCCTCGCCAGCACTTGTTATTTGTTGATGATAGCCATTCTGACAGGTGTGAGATGGTACCTCATTATTGTTTTGATTTACATCTCTCGGATGATTAGTGACTTTGAGCATGTTTTCATATGTCTCTTGGCCTTCTGTATGTCCTCTTTCGAAAAGTGTCTATTTAGGTCCTTTGCCCATTTTTTTATTGGATTGTTTATCTTCCTTTTGTTAAGTTGTATGAGTTCCCTATAAATTTTGGAGATTAAACCCTTATCAGAGATAACATTGGCAAATATGTTCTCCCATGCAGTGGGCTTGATGTTTTCTTTTGCTGTGCAGAATTGTTTTATTTTGATGTAGTCCCATTTGTTTATTTTCTCCTTAGTTTCCATTGTCCTAGGACAGTGATGGCGAACCTTTTGAGCTGGGCGTGTCAGCATTTTGAAAAACCCTAACTTAACTTTGGTACCGTGTCACATATAGAAATTTTTTGATATTTGCAACCATAGTAAAACAAAGATGTATATTTTTGATATTTATTTTATATATTTAAATGCCATCTAACAAAGAAAAATCAACCAAAAAAATGAGTTCGCGTGTCACCTCTGACACGCATGTCATAGGTTCGCCATCAATGTCCTAGGAGCTGTATCAGTAAAGATATTGTTAAGACATATGTCTGCTATTTTGCTGCCTATGGATTCTTCTAAGATTTTTATGGTTTACCATCTTATGTTTAAGTTCTTTATCCATTTTGAGTTTATTTTATGTATGGTATAAGTTGGTGGTCTGCTTTCGTTTTTTTTGCATGTATCTGTCTAATTTTCCCAACACCATTTATTGAAGAGATTGTCTTGACTCCATTGTATGCTCTTGCCTCCTTTGTCAAATATTAATTGAGCATAATGACTTGGGTCAATCTTTGGGTTCTCTGTTCTGTTCCATTGGTCTATATGTCTGTTCTGGTGCCAGTACCAGGCAGTTTTGAGAACAGTGGCTTTGTAATATAGCTTGATATCTGGAATTGTGATCCCTCCAACTTTGATTTTTCTCAAGGTTGCTGCAGCTATTCAGGGTCTTTTTTAAATTCCAGATTAATTTTTAGAGAGTTTGTTCTAGGTCTTTTAAATATGCCACGGGTATTTTAATGGGTAGTGCATTGAATCTATAGATTGCTTTGGGTAGGATGGGCATTTTAATGATGTTGATTCTACCAATCCATGAACATGGAATATTCTTCCATTTGTTTATGTCTTCCTCTATCTCTTTTTTCAATGTCCTGTAATTTTCTGAGTACATGTCCTTTACCTCCTTGGTAAAGTTTATTCCTAGGTATCTTAATTTTTTGTTGCAATGGTAAATGGGATTGTTTTTTTAGTTTCTCTTTCTGTGAGTTCATTATTGATGTATAAAAAAGTCATAGATTTCTGGGTGTTAATTTTGTATCCTGCTACATTACCAAATTCATTTATTAAGTCTAGTAGTTTTTTGATGGAGTCTTTAGGGTTTTCTATGTAGAATATCATCTTCTCTGCAAATAATGACAGTTTTAATTCTTTTCCAATTTGGATGCCTTTTATTTCTTCTTCTTGTCTGATCTCTATGGCTAGCACTTCCAGTACTATATCAAACAGGAGTGGTGAAAGTGGGCATCCTTGTCTTGTCCCTGTTCTTAGGGGAAATGGTTTTAGTTTTTGCACATTGAGTATGATGTTGGCTGTAGGTTTGTCATATAAGGCTTTTATTATGTTGAGGTATGATCCCTCTATTTCCACTTTGCTGAGAGTTTTTATCAGGAAAGGGTGTTAGATTTTGTCAAATGCGTTTTCTGCATTAATTGAGATGATTATGTGATTTTTGTCTCTCAATTTGCTTATGTGATGTATCATATTTATTGATTTGCGGATGTTGTACCAGCTTTGTATCCCTGGAATAAATCCCACTTGGTCATGATGTATCATTTTCTAATGTAATGCTAGATCCGATTTGTTAGAATTTTGTTAAGGATTTTAGCATCTATGTTCACCAGGAATATTGGCCTGTAATTCTCTTTCTTTGTAGTGTCTTTATCTGGTTTTGGTATTAGGGTGATGCTGGCTTCATAGAAAGAGCTTGGAAGTGTGCCTTCCTCTTGAATTTTTGGAATAGTCTGAGTAGGATTGGTTTTAGTTCTTCTTTGAACGTTTGGTAAAATTCTCCTATGAAGCTGTCCAGTCCAGGGCTTCTGATTGCTGGAAGTTTTTTGATTACTGTCTCAATTTTATCAGTAGTTATCAGCCTATTCAGGTTTTTTGATTCTTCCTGATTGAGTTTTGGAAGCTTGTATTTTTCTAGGAATATGTCCATTTCATCAAGGTTGTCCAGTTAGTTGGTGCAGAGTTGTTCATAGTATTTATTTATTTATTTATTTACAATCTTTTGTATGTCTTTGGGGTCGGTTGTTACTTCACTTCTTTCATTTCTGATTTTGTTTAATTGGGGCCTCTCTCTTTGTTTCTTGGTGAGCCTGGTTAGAGGTTCATCAATCTTGTTTATTCTTTCAAAGAATAGCTCTTGGTTTTATTGACCTTTTGTATTGTTTTTTTGTCTCTATGTAATTTGTTTCCACTCTCATCTTTATTATTACCTTCCTTCTGCTTACTCTGGGCTTTTCTTGTTGCTCTCTTTCTAATTCTTTGAGTTGTAGGGTTAGATAATTTATTAGCATTTATTCTTTCTTTCTTTTTTTTTGAGGTAGGTCTGTAGAGCTATGAACTTCCCTCTCAGGACGGCTTTCACTATGTCCCATAGATTTTGGATTGTTGTGTTTTCATTGTCCTTTGTTTCCAGGATGCTTTTTATTTCTTCTTTGATCACTTTGGTAACCCAATCATTGTTTAATAACATACTATTTAGCCTCCAAGTGTTTGATGTTTTTCATTATTTTTATTGTAGTTGATTTCTAATTTTATGCCATTGTGATCTGAGAAGATGCTTGATATGATTTCTATCTTCTTGAGTTTGAAGAGACTTTGCCTGTTTCCTAATATGTGGTCTATCTTTGAAAATGTCCTGTGTACACTTGAGAAGAATGTATATTCTGTAGCTTTGGGGCGAAATGTTCTGAAGACATCAATTAAGTCCATCTGATCTAGTGAATCATTTAGGATTACTATTTCTCTGCTGACTTTTTGTTTAGAGGATTTATCCAGTGGTGTCAATGGGGTATTAAAGTCCCTTACTATGATTGTATTGCTGTCAATCTCTCCCTTGATATCTTCCAGAAGTTTTTTTATGTATTTGGGTGCTCCTGTATTGGTTGCATAGGGATGAGCCTGATTTAACAAAGTACAGGGAACTTAATCATGTTATGTCACAAAAGTGACACTAAATTTATCTACTCCATTTGTAAGAATTGTATTTGTTAATATATGAATTGGATTTGGCAATTTGATTTAAAAATATATTTTTATTGATTTCAGAGAGGAAGGTAAAGGAGACAGAGACAGAAACATCTGTGATGAGAGAGAAACACTGATTGGCTGCCTCCTGCATGTCCCCTCCTGGGGATTGAGCCCGCAACCCAGGCATGTGCCCCAACCAGGAATCTAACCATTACCTCCTGGTTTATGGGTCAATGCTCAACCACTGAATCACACTACCTGGGCTGCAAATTTGATTTCGACATTTAGAAATCATTTTCAAAATGTGATTATATGAAATTAAAAAAATATACATTTCAGAAAGAATGCATTGAAATACAATAATATGCCTTAAATATTTTTGACAAATTTGTTTAGTAGCATTGCACACTACTTCTTTGTGGCAATAGCAGTAACTACTTTTAGCACCCAGTTATCTAACGCTTCCTCAGCAACTGTTTTAGTAGACATATATAGAAATACATTAGAGCAGCAGTTCTCAAAATGTCTGGAAACCCTTGTGGTCCTTGAAAACATTTCAGGAGTTAGCAAGGTCAAAACTATCTTAATAAGACTAAGAAACTTTGTATTTTTCACTCATTTTCTTATGAGTATAAAGTGGAGTTTTACAGTAGTTATATGGCATGTGATATCTCACAGATTGAATTCAAAAGCAGATAAAAGAATCCAGCTGTCTTCTATTAAGCAAAATATACATTAAAGAGATTTACAAAACTAAAGAAATTTCATTCTTTTCTTTTTTACAGAAAATATAGTATAGTATAGGTAGACAGGTAGGTAAGTGAACATAATCATAAAAGCTCTTTAGAGGTCTCAGCTTTTAAGATTACAAAGGAATCCTAGATACCAAAAAGTTTGTTCACTTAAAACTTAGAAAGTCTACTACTTTAGAGTGTTAATTGATAATTATTAAATCTTAATTTTATATGTCCCAGAGAAAATAATTATTTTAAAGTGACTTTTGACTTTGATTTCTAAAATACTTACACATTGATCATTTTATAATAAATCTGAATGGTAGACTATCAGAAATTATTCCTACCTAAAATCTGAAGTAGCCAAGAAGCAAATAACTTTAAATTGCATAATGAGTTAGTAGCAGCGCTGTAAGAGAATACTCTTAACTCTACTCCAATGATTTGGCTAATAAATTTAAGGAACAACTGCTTCTACCCTATATACATTAATGTGATTGTGACATCCTGAAATAGAATAATATTGCAACAAACATGGAACCACTTCCAGCCACTTTCACATTCAACATCTTTACTTCTTTTTTTAAAAATATATTTTATTAATTTTTTTTTTTTTTTTTTTTTTTTTTTACAGAGAGGAAGGGAGAGGGATAGAGAGTTAGAAACATCGATGAGAGAGAAACATCAATCAGCTGCCTCCTGCACACCTTCTACTGGGGATGTGCCCACAACCAAGGTACATGCCTTTGACCGGAATCGAATCTGGGACCTTTCAGTCTGCACGCCGATGCTCTATCCACTGAGCCAAACCGGTTAGGGCAGTGGTCGGCAAACTGCGGTTTGCGAGCCACATGCGGCTCTTTGGCCCCTTGAGTGTGGCCACGAAGTTTCATTCACATTGTTCATGCGCGCCCGCATGTGGTATTTTGTGGAAGAGCCACACTCAAGGGGCCGCAGTTTGCCGACCACTGGGTTAGGGCAACATCTTTACTTCTTGAGGTAACTTTACAGGTGTAGACAGCTAATCATAATTCAATGCTTTCCTGTCACTCCAAAATACTGTTAACTTCCTTTGTAGGAGTTCTTTAGGTCTTCATCCTTTGCTGATACAGCTTCTTTTTACAACTGCCAACAGGTTCTCAGGTATACCAGATAGGCTGACTTCCACTTGAGAATGCATTCCAAAATATTAGTATTTCCAGGTTTGTCATGCTAATCCCCTGCCCAAGAACTTATAATAGCTCCCACCAGATCAAGTGTTTATTTCTAAGTTCAATGTTACCATATTTGGTTTCCCATTACCCACTTAACCTTATTTCTTTTCCTACTAATATGGATTATATTTTCCAGGAAGGCTGTCTTCCAAACATCAGACTTACTCTTACTTCCATAATAACACTTAAAATTTACTATATCCTTGCTCATTAACCTTTAATACACCTGGGAGTAGTCATTACTATCTCAATTTTATAGACAAGGAGCCACACCTAGAGATAATAACGTGACAAGTTCAAGATAACATATCTGGTTATTGGTAGAGCCAATATTCAAATCCAAGTCTGTCTGGAAATGAAGCTAGTGTTCTTGGCCAATTAAATTTAAATGGGCTAAATGAATTTAGGATTTTATGGTTAGACTGCTTAAAAGAATACACCTAAATTCTGTTTATAAGAAACACACCTAAAATATATGGATACAGAAAGAGTAAAAGTTATAGGATAGGACCAGAGCTGGTATAGCTAAACTTTAAGATAAAAATCATTATTATGGACAAAGAGGGATATTTGGTAACTATCAAAGTTTCAATTCATCAGGAAAATATATTAAGCTTACAATATCTAATACATAGCTTTAAAGTACAGAAAGAAAAATTAGCAGTACAGGAAAAATAAGTAAATCCATAATAATTGTGGGAGATTTTAACATACTTCAATAACTGATAAATAAGTAGACAAATGCCAGTTAGGACATAAGAAACTTGAACAAAACAACTGTTAGGTTAAATTTGTATTTTGGAAACACTCTATCCCAAAATAAGAGAGAATACTTAACCTTTACAAATACAAATGGAAACTATTTGGAACTGAATAATAATGAAAATGCTATTATTAAAAGTTGAATAAATTAATTGCTTAGAGAGAAATTTCTAGCCCTAAACAAATGTATCAGAAAACAAACACACCAAAAAGGTTAAGTCAATGAGCTAAACATTAATTTCAAGAAATTGAAAAAAATGTAGCAGATGGGAAATGACAAGGAATATTATCAGATATTAATAAAAAAGAAAGCATACATATAATAGGATCAAAAAAATAAAAAACTGGTTCTTTATAAGAACTGACGAGAATGTGGAGAAAAGGGAATCATTGTACACGATTGGTAGGAATGTATTTTGGTGTAGCCACAATGGAAAACAATAGAAAGTTTCTCAAAAAATTAAAAATAGAACTGCCTTATGATCTAGCAATCCCACTTCTGAGTATACAGCCAAAGGAAATAAAATCTGAATTTTGAAGCTATCTCTACACCTCCATGTTCACAATAGCCAAGATATGAAAACAACCTAAATATCTATGCATGGATAAACGAGTAAAGAAAATGTGTCACACACACACACACACACACACACACACTGGAATAGTATGCAGGCTTAAAAAAGAAAGATATTCTGTTATTTGTGACTGTATCAATGAACCATACTGGAGGACATTATGCTAAGTGAAATAAGTCAGACACAGAAAGACAGTACTGCATGATCTCACATATGTGGAATCTAAGTTAGAAAAATTTACAGAAACAGAGAGTAGAATGGCTCCCTTGGGGGAGGTGGAAGTGGGTAGATACTGGCAAAGGGTACAAAGTTTCACTTATACAAGATAAAAAAGTTCTGGAGATCTATGTACAGCATGGTGACCATAATAAATTCTGTATTGCATACTTGAAACTTGTTAAGGGGGTAAATCTTAATTTTTCTCACACACACACACACACACACACACACACACACAGAAAGAAAATGGTTACTATATGAGGTGATGTATATGTTAATTAGTTTAACTGTGGCAATAATTACACTATATATATATATATATATATATATATATATATATATATCCTAAAACATCAAATTGTTATGGTACCTTAAGAACATATAATTCCTGTTTGTCAATTATACCTCAATAAAGCTAAAAGAATTTTTTTTAAAAGCTGGTTCTTTAAAAAAGTAATAAAATTGATTAATGCCTGGGAAACTGATTAGAGACAAAGAGAGAGGGAGCAAAATAACCAAATGTCGGGAAAGGTGGGACATACTACAGATCCTACAGATATTAAAATTATAACATAAGATACTATGAAAAACTTTGTCAATAAATTTAAAAATGTAAAGTAAGCAATGTGTTAGAAAAACATTGTCTTAAACTGAAACAGTTTCAGAAACATTGTCATAAACTGAAATTAAAAATCTGAATAGCATTAAACTATTTAATGTGTAAATAAAAACCTTATCATAAAAACTCAAGATTCAGACTGTTTCTTTGGTGAATTCTAACAAATGTGTAAAGAAGAAATAATGATCAGTCTTACATAAAATCTTCCTGGGACAAGAAAACAAAGGAGTCCTTCACAAGGCCAGTAAAACCTGACAAGTTCCTATTAGAAAAGAAAAATAATAAATCAACCTTACTTATAAACATAGATACAAACCCTTAAACAAAAATTTAATACACTGTATTCAGTAATACATAAAAAGGCCAAAACATCCTGATTAGGTTGGGTGTATGACAGCATTGTAAAGTTAGTTGAACAGTGGAAAATCAACATACACAATTTACCATACTAACAAAATAAAGGAGAAAAACATATAATCATCTCAAAAGCCACAGGAAAAAAACATCTGATAAAACTAAAAATCTAGGATTTAAAGGGGGGGGGGGAGATTGCTTAATCTGATATAAGGTTTATTTTAAAAAAGTAACCCACTTTAAACAATGGTGAAATGTAGTGAAATTTCCCTTTGAAATCAGGAACAAGATAAGGGTGCTATCATCACAACTTCTATTTAACACTATACTGGAGGTCCTGTCAGCTGGGTAAGGCAAGAAAAAAAAAGTACTGTACAGGTTTGTAAAGGAAGAAAAAGAAATACAAGAATTGTAAAGAAAAAAATCAACTGTTATTATTCATTGTTATATAACTGCATGTAGAAAATCTAAAAGAATATGCATACAATAGTTAAAATAGCATCTTACTGATAAAAGGTAGATAAAAAGATCAATTGAATAGAACAGAGGGCCCAGGATAAGACTATTGCTATATGAACACTTGATTTTTGACAAAGGTGACAATGTAAAGTAAGATCTTTTCAACAGGTAGTACTGAGGCAACTGGATACTCATATGGAGACAAAAAGAAACCTGATCTACACCATAAGCAAAAACCAATTCCAGGTAAACTGTAGGTATAAATGTGAAAGGAAAAATAAGGCTTCCAGATAGTAATATAGGAGATATATCACATTCACAAATAATAATATACAAATGGCCAACAAATATACAAAAAGGCACTTGATCTCATTAGTAATCAGAGAAATGCAAATTAAATCCACAATAAGGTAATCCTATCTAATAAAAGACAAAAAGGGTAATTAACCGTACCTCCGCTATGCTTCCCATTGGCTAATCAGGACGATATGCAAATTAACTGCCAACAAAGATGGCGGCCGGCAGCCACGCAGCTGAAGCGAACATGAGGCTTGCTTGCTCCAGTGATAGAGGAAGCCAAGGTTCCCTGCCTGCCACGGCCCGGCTCTGAGCTCCAGAAGCAACAAAGTTTCAATTATAGAAGCTAAACAAACCCCAGATACCTGCTTTCAGCCGGCCGTGGCCTCAGAGCTGGGAGCGCCAGTGACGGCAACAATGTTTCAATTATAGAAGGTAAATAAATCCCAGAATAAAAAAAGAAAAGAAAAAAAGGAGAGGCTGGGAGCTTCAGGCGCCGGCCAGGCTGAAAACGGCCCTCAGCCCCTCACCCAGACTGGCCAGGCACCCCAGTGGGGACCCCCACCCTGAAGTGGGTGTGGCCAGCCTGAAAACAGCCATCAGCCCCTCACCCAGGCTGGCCAGGCACCCAAGCGGGACCCCCATCCTGACCCGGGACACCCTTCAGGGCAAACCAGCCGGCTCCCACCCGTGCACCAGGCCTCTATCCTATATAGTAAAAGGGTAATATGCAAACTGACCCTAACAGCAGAAAGACTGGGAATGACTGATCACTATGACACACACTGACCACCAGGGGGCAGACGCTCAATGCAGGAGCTGCCCTCTGGTGGTCAGTGCCCTCTCACATGGGGGAGCTCTGCTCAGCCACAAGCCAGGCTGATGGCTGCCAGTACAGCGGTGGTGGTGGGAGCCTCTCCCACCTCCTCAGCAGCACTAAGGATGTCTGACTGCAGCTTAGGTCTGCTCTCCGCTGGCAAGTGGACATCCCCCGAGGGCTGCTGGGCTGCCAGAGGGATGTCTGATTGCCAAGTTAGGCCGAATCCCCTGGGGAGCAGGCCTAAGCCAGCAGGTTGTCATCCCCCAAGGGGTCCCAGCCTGCAAGAGGGCACAGGCCGGGCTGAGGGGATCCCCCCCCCCCCCCCGCCGAGTGCACAAATTTTTGTGCACCAAGCCTCTAGTAGTATATAATAGCTAAAACTAACTAGACTGGCAATAACATGTTAGAGTAAAGGGAACTCTCACATGCTGCTAGGACAGTACATTTTGTACAATCCTTTCAGGAAACAGTTTGGCATTTCATTATTTATTAAACATATGCATACTCCATGACCTTTCAATTCCACTCTTAGGTGGGTACTCAACAAAAATTCTACCTAGAGATATATGCAAAAATGTTCACAGTAACTTCATCCACAAAACGAAAATAACTTGAATGTCCACTAATCATAGAATAGATGAACCCTGATATGTACATTAAATAGAATACTATACAGCAAAGAAAATGAATGTGCTATAACTACACAAACAATATGTATGAATCTCAAGTAATGCAAGTGAGATCTGGCTTTGCTAGAAGCCCAGGCATTAAGAATCTGGAATATGAGGAACCAAGATGGCGGCACAGGTAAAACCCTGAACTTGCTGCCTCGCACAACCACATCAAAACTACAACTAAAAGACAAAACGGATATCATCCAGAACCACGGGAAGGCTGGCTGAGTGGAAGTTCGACAACTAGAGGGAAAGAGAAAGGACATCTAGACTGGTAGGAGGTGCAGAGGTGCGGAAGAGCGGAGGTATGAAGGCCTGTGCGAAACGGGCTGGCAACTGGGTACACTGTGGTTTTTTTCAATCGGGAGGGAGATACAAACTCCCGACTGTTCTGAACTCCAGTTCCAGGCGAGACTCTGGGGACCCAGACTCATACGGGGAGAAACTGGACTGTTTGGCATTGGAACAGGAATGCGAGGGCGGCTTTCTCTCAGAGGTGGTCGCAGCATTCATTGTTCCTGCACGGGCTGCGGGACAGAGACCCAGGGACCTATCCGGGGCAGGGCTGAGGGGCAACCATTGCTGTTTGCACTGCCCTGTGATTCCCTGAAACCCCGCCCCCCACCCAATTTACAATCCCACTCAAGCTGTGCACAGAGGCATTTGCATACGAATGGCCTGGCCTTTTGCAACCTAACCTAACAAACTGCAGCTGGGTCAAAGAACCCCAGAGCTTCCAAAAGAAGGCCTAAGGCTCATCAGCAGCCTGCATTGCTTCACAGCTGCACCTCATCTGGGCACCTCCAAAGTTCCAAACAAAGAGGAGGAATAGGCAGATCTCTCTGTAGCTCCTGCTGGGTGGCCTCAGGCAGTGGCTGACTTTGCACCTCCTTGGAGATCCAAGAGCCAGTGTACCCAGGGGTCAAAGTGAGACCACACCAGATTACAACTCTTCAGATCCATAAGAGACACACTCAGGGGCAGAATCTGTGAGCACCAAAGCCCCACTGAAGCAGGTCCTGCCCCATAAGAGTGTTTCCAGCACAGCAGTTCTCCCATTGTAGACACAACTGGTCCTCACAGCCAATTGGTCTGAAGGTCAATTCCTCCCAGTGATACCAACAGCAGTCAAGGCTTAACTACAACAAGACTGTGCACAAAGCCCACAAAGGGGTGCACCAAGAGCGTCCACCTCAGGTGACTGGGGAGGCTGAGCCACTGGGCCCTATAGGACACCTAGCACACAAAGCCACTATATCAACACAGGGAAGCAGCCAAAATGCAGAGACAAAGAAACAAGTCACAAGTGAAAGAAATGGAGGAAGGCAAACTACTGGATATAGAGTTCAAAACCACGGTTATAAGGTTACTCAAGAATCTTCTAGAAACCTCCGAGAAATTTAGTGAGACCCTCAAGGATATGAAAAAGGACCAATTAGAAATTAAGCATACACTGACTAAAATAAAGAATAATATACAGAGATCCAACAGCAGACTAGAGAATCCCAAGAATCAAGTCAAAGATTTGAAATACAAAGAAGCAAAAAAACCCAACCGGAAAAGCAAAAAGGAAAAAGAACCCAAAAATATGAAGATAGTGTAAGAAGCCTCTGAGACAATTTCAAGCGTATCAACATCCGAATTATGGGGGTGCCAGAAGAAGAGAGAGAGCAAGATATTGAAAACCTATTTGAAGAAATAATGACAGAAAACTTCCCCTACCTGCTGAAAGAAATAGACTTACAAGTCCAGGAAGCGCATAGAACCCCAAACAAAAGGAATCCAAAGAGGACCACACCAAGACACATCATAATTAAAATGCCAAGGGCAAAAGACAAAGAGAGAATCTTAAAAGCAGCAAGAGAAAAAAAGTCAGTTACCTACAAGGGAGTACCCATACGACTGTCAGCTGATTTCTCAACAGAAACTATGCAGGCCAGTAGGGAGTGGCAAGAAATAGTCAAAGTGATGAATAGCAAGAACCTACAACCAAGATTACTCTACCCAGCAAAGCTATCATTTGGAATTGAAGGTCAGATAAAGAGCTTCACAGATAAGAACAAGCTAAAGGAGTTCATCACCACCAAACCAGTACTCTATGAAATGCTGAAGGGTATTCTTTAAGAAGAGGAAGAAGAAGAAAAAGATAAAGATAAAAATTATGAACAACAAAGTGACAACAAATACATATCTATCAACAAGTGAATCTAAAAATCAAGTGAATAAAAAATATGATGAACAGAGTAAACTGGTGAATATAATAGAATCAGGAGCATAGAAAGGGAGTGGACTGACAATTCTCGGGGAAGGGGGTGTGGGAGGTGCGGGAAGAGACTGGACAAAAATTGAACACCTATGGATGAGGACAATGGGGGGGGCGGTAAGGGTATGGGATGGGGTGGGAACTTGGTGGAGGGGAGCTATGGGGAGAAAAACGAGGAACAACTGTAATAATCTGAACAATAAAGACTTATTAAAAAAAGATTCCATTTATATAAATGCAAACAAAGAAATAAGGACTGCATGCTCAATCATTAAAACTCGAAAGAAAAACAAGAAAAATGCATTTCATAAAACTCAGGACAGTGGTTATTGTTGCCAGGTGGCGGAGAATTAAGTGATTGGGAAGGAGGGCATAAGGGAACTTGCTGGAGGCTAGTAGTGTTCTATTTCTCTAGCTAGATAAAAGTTACATGGGTGTTTGATCTGTGATAATTTATGACTTGTTTATTTTTGTCTGTTTGATTTTTATAATAAAAATATGTATGGCCCAGCTGGTGTGGCTCAGTTGGTTGAGTGTCGTCCAATGCACCAGGAAATCACCGGTTGGATTTAAGGTCAGGGCACATGCCCAGGTTGCGGGCTTGATCCGCAGTAGGGGGCATGCAGGAGGCAGTTGATCTATTTGCTCTTGGGCATCCATGTTTCTATCTCTCTCTCCCTTTCCCTTCCTCTCTCTGAAATCAATGAAAACATATTAAAAAATGTGTTAAAATGCTAGAATTCCTTTATTCATGGATGAGTTAGCGCTCTGAAGATGAGTAATAAAAATCAGAGCAGTAAAGAAATTTAGTACATATTTTAGGAGCTAATCTATCCTATTTAGACTTTTTGCTTCATATTAGAAGAGAGAAATGTCATAAATGCAAATAAAGCTTACTTCATTTAAAATTCGACATGTCATTGTTTCATCGCCTGTTTCTGTACATGTGGTCAGTTCTCCATTGGATCTAGATTATTAAGGTTCACATGTTCCCAAGACTCAGCAGAACAGGTTCGCTGATGCCCTCCTGAATAGTAGTATATTCACTGTGGTTTTGCTTTTGTGGGAACCATAAGCATCTCAAAGGACCATGCTTCAAGTGAAACATTTGTTCCTCTTAAGTAGCATGAAATAAATTTCAGGGTACTCTGCTTGGGCTTTGCCCTTGTAAGAAGAAGGGGTAGGAAAGTCTTCACCAAGGTCAACTACATCACACTTATTCTACCTAATAGTATAATAGTTTTCCCCCACATATATATCTTAATTCCTAATTAGCCTGATTATACCACATGGATGAGACATTGGCTTAAATACTTTTGCATCTCATAGGACAAAGTAAAGAATTAGGTATATAAAATAGGCTTAAACAAATGCTTTTATTGCCTGTATGTTTTTCATTACTCTGCACATATTTGAAACATAAATCAGTACTTTTTCCACTGGTACATAATTTTGGTTTACATCAAGCTTTTCATCACCCAGGAAAAAAGAATATTTGTTATCCTATTGATATCTGCAAAATTTATAAATATGCCTCCTGAGAGTTGGCAAAATGCATGTCCATACCTCAATTTGGACAAGACTGAAGAAGTCAGTTAACTACATTTACATTTAAAGCATGCCAGTGGTGTTAGCTTGAGCTCTCTGGAAGTCAAGCAAAAATTAACAGACCCATCTCATTCCCAAAAGCATTTTGGCAAGAAATCTACTAATTTACATGATTACAAGCAAATATGTTAGTTGGTGTTTTAACGCTTGTTCTAGTTAACACCTGGAAAGGATGTGAAAACCTTGATGACTAAAGTTGCTGAACTCTTGAAATTGAGGAGCCTTTCTCAACAATTTACTCCTCCTCCTGTCCCTTTTCTTCACTCCTGGTCCATTTGAAATAGCCAATGGCTTCCTCTAGGAAGAGTACAATGATTAGAAGCAGCAGCTAAACAGGAGTTGGGCTCACTGATTCTAGAGTTAGACTAGATATTTAAGACTGACCTATCTCTTTAGATCTGTACAAACCAAGTCCTCCTACTGCCTGAATTTTTCAGCACTAAAGCATTCTTTTGTATTAGTCATATAACTCCTCAAATGTTTTAAGTTTTTCGCAAGAGCCAGTGTTAGAAAGAAGGTGGTTATTCAGAAAGGAGGTACCATTCCCAAGACATTATGCACATTATGCAGAAAGAAACTTTAATTCTGATGGTCAGGTCTGAAATCTAATCCACTGCTGAAACGATTATGGAGAACTGTCCTTTGAGATCCCCCTAATTTTACCAAGTGCCACTCCCCAGAAATGAAATCAATCTGTAGATAAGCAAGAAGTTTTGAAATTTTATCTGTAGCAATAAAAAAAAAGTTGGGTAATTTTATCTGAACCGATAAAAAACTGTCTGGCAGAAATGGAAAGAGACCATAGGTTGCAACTCAGCTTTAGCATTTACCAGCTGCCTGACTGACCTGGGGCGAATCAGTGTCTCTGGAGCTTCCGTTTTTTCATTTATAAAATGGGAATTACTTGAGATCTAGCCTCCAGCACAGCGGGAGGCACGAAGCAGGCGATGAGAGTACGACCGCTATACTGGTTATAGGGAAGGAATCCGTTTTGAGTTACTTTAGTGTCTCTGCAGGGAGTGAGGGCAGAAGGGGAGCAGTCTTAGCTTATGCAGGGAAAGGATGCAGCTGGTTCTGTCAGGTCCAGTAGCACCGCCCACGCCTCTCGATCCGAGGTTTCTGCCCCCACAAGCTACTCCCGAGGCCCAGGGCACTACCTTGGGCACTAGGGCAACTCGGGGGCGTTTGTGGTTTGGGTCCCGGTCCAGCCCAGCCCGAGCTGGGCCAGTCCGGGGACAGTTCAAACTCACCTGCTGGGCAGGTGCACACGGTCCGAGGCGTGACCGCGGAGGCGGGCGGGCGGGCGGGGTGGGCGGGAGCGGAGAATGTAAAGCTCCAGGCGCATGGCACCCGCCGCCCAGTCGCCGCGGTGGCTGCCGGGATGCGCCGCAGCGAATGGTCGCGCCGGGCGCCGTTCTGAGTGACCTTTCACCCGCGCCCAGCGGTCCCGGACGGCGGCACAAGGCGGAAGCCATGGCGGAGGCGGCGGCTGCAGCAGGCGAGACGGGCGCGAGCGCGGGCTCCGGCTCTGCAGTGGACCGGGCCCCGGGCCGGGACCGCGCGGGGCGGCGGCTGAGGGTTCTCTCGGGCCATCTGCTGGGCCGGCCCCGGGAGGCTCCGAGTACCAATGAGTGCAAAGCGCGGAGAGCCGCGGCGGCTGCCACGGCGGCGCCCCCGGCCCCTCCCGCCGCGCCGGAGTCGGGCACCATCCCCAAGAAGCGGTGAGTAGCGGCTCGGCTCCGGCGGGCGGCGAGGGAGCAGGCCGCGCCCTGCGGGAGGGCGAGGCGAGGTGGAAGTGCAGGAACCGGTGGGCGAAGGCATCCGGTGCCGGGAAGTCCTGACACCTCGCCTTTGAGACACTGGACCAGACGCAGGGCTACTAGGCGGGGGCGAGCGCAGTGAGAGTCACAGACCCGAAGGATTCTTACTGGGGAAGCTTTGGAGAGGGCTCTTGCCTTGGCTTCCTCCTGCCAGGGGTTCATTCTCTATCTTGAACTAATACTTTCGGGGCCCGGATCTTGGGATGGTTAGAAGAGGCTCTATGTTGAACCTTCGAGGATGCTAGATGGTGAAGCTGCCCTCACTGGTGCAGGGGAGCTGGTTCTTGGAAGAAGGCACCGACTGGTTTCTGCTTAGGGGCAGGGTCTCCTGCTTTGGGGGAAGACACCCAGGGGTGGGTAAGAAGTAATGAACTTCAGATACTCGATAGTGGTTTTAGGGAGTGATGGTCGTTACTGAAGCGGAAAGATCTTAACTTCCTACTTTTTTGGAGAAATCCTAAAGCTCTGATGAAAGCTGCGAGGGGAAGGTATTTTCTGAGATGCGACTTTGTCAGCGTGGATAAACTTTGAGAGTGGGGGGGAAAAATGTTGCTAATGATTGCGTGCTTTCATTGTGCCAGATATTGTGCTAAATGTATTATTTCTTTTACTCCTGTCTCCAGACAATGAGATAGGTGTAGTTATCTACCGTTTTACAGATGAAGAAATTAAAAAGATTTTCAAGGCTGCGGCAGGCTTGACAGGTATGCCGTGTGGCAGGTTAGAATTTGAAAGCACATCAAGTTAACTTTAGGGTCAAGTTCTTAAGCTGTACTGCTGTTGGTGAATTTATTAATTCAACATTTATTGAGTCCTTCCTTAGTACATACCCATTGTACTAGGAATACAGAGATTTAAAAATGCAGTGTTTACTTTTCAGGAACTAATAGTCTTGTAAGATAAAGTTGTATAATACAGTCTGATAAGACACCAGCTGATAATCATAGCAAATGATCACTTAACCCAGTTTTGGATATGTATTTGTTAGGGCAAAGGCTTTCCAGAATAAGGATCGTCTGAGTAAATCTTGAAATTTGTGTTGGAATTAGCCTGCCAATGGAGAAAAGTGTTCTTGGCAGAAAAAGTGCGTTCACAGATAAAGCAGTGAGGCAGGTTAGGGAACTGCTGGGGGTGAAGTGTGACAGAAAGGGGTGAGAATGACAGGGGATGAGGGCTGGAGAGACTGGGTCTTGTTTGCGCCACTTTATGTGAGATGAAATATTACATTTGCCTTTTGGAAAGGTAACATTGGGGACTGAAGTGAAGAAGGTTAAGGATATGGGAACATAGACCTGAGTTTGAATTTCCACTACACTTCCAGCTGCATGACTTAGGCAAGTCACTTAACTTCTCAGAGCTTCTGTTCCCCCATCTGTGAAAATGAAGACCATAATACCTGCTTGGCAGTGTTGCGGTGAGAACAGAAAAATGTAGGGTTCAGTAATCAAGTGCTTAATGCAATGCTGGTTACATAACCCCTCAACAAATGGTAGATACAATTTTCATTCAGTCCAAAGACAGGGAGACCAATTACTAGTAAAAGACTTTTATCCTAATGAGAAATACTATTTGAAAAAAATAATAGGAGGTAAGTTTTCCATAACTTGGTTTTTGAATGGTGGTGGATGGAGGAATCAAGGATCATATCTTGGCCTCTGGCTTCACTTGATATTATATTAGCTATCAGTGGGTTTAAAACTTAAGTTTTCCAAATGGCTTTATGTACATTTATGTCTATTCATTCACATACAACTCTGTGTGATTATATATTTACATGCAGGTTCACACTCTTAGAACTAAGTAGGCAGGTCAGTGTATTCCTATGGTTGGATTTAAGGGCCTTGGTCTACAGTATTTGGAGAAAAATAGTAAGTCTTCTTGTAAGTCACATTGGGATAGTGAATAAGGCTTCCATGGCTGAAGATGATTAGTCTGGGTCCCCTGTGTGGCTACACTGTGGTTTGAAGGCACAGCTGTAAACCATTGATGGCGTAGATGAATTACAAAGGGTAGAAAACTCTATCTCAGTGGTTCTCAACCTTGGCCTCCGGAATGAGGCCCAGAAATCAGGATTTTAAAAAGATTCCCAGGTGATTCTAATGTGCAGCCAAGGTTGAGAACCACTGCTCTATCTGGTCTTTGATTTAGGATTAGGTGTGGTTAGTTGTAAAATCTAGTCCTATACTGCTGTTTTGAGGTTTGAATCAAATATGAGGGAACACAAAAACTTGTACTAAATGGAACATAAAAAGCTTCCTCAGGGAGTGACCTATTTAATATATTGTTCATGTGGAACCCAGGTTTTTCTTTTAAGTAAGACAAAAGAAGGAGCCCGCATGTATATCTAATAAAGTGAGTGTATGCCAGTTGTTTTGGAATTGTTTGGTGATGTATGTTCTTTGTGTAACTTTTATTACCTTGGATGATGTTATTGCTCGTAACTCTTTTTATCTCTTGACTGGTTATCGCCTTGGAATTGGAGGAGTGACTTCTTGAAACTCCATGTTTTCATTCCTCTTACAGAATAGCTATGCATATGTTAATTTACGCAGTATTTATGAGTAGTTGCTTTATTACATGCATTTTCCTGGGTATGGGAGGTAAAGAGATAAGCAATAGGCCTTGGCCTGAAAGAATTCACCACCTAGCAGGGGAGATACACATTCCAGTACATGTTGGGTAGAGCCACTGTAGATAAAGGTACAGATGTAACACAAAGGAAAGAAAGTGATATACTCTATATGGGAGGTCAGGGGAAGCTTTCTGGAGATGGTTTTAAAATATGGGTGATAGTGTGGCAGGTTGATTGAATGGTGAGGGGAGTTTGTATCAGGCAAAGGAAATAAATAGCATATAGCAAAGAAAGAGGCATGAAAGTGCATATTGTATTTAGGTAACCCAGCAATTTAGTATAGGCAGAAGTGGGAGTAAAGTGAAAAGAAGAGGGTTCTGGCAGGTCATGAGGCCTCTGGCCTGTAGGTCATCTTTCATTCATTCACTCATTCATGCTTGAGTGCTTACCATGCAATATATAGCAGTGAACAAAAACTCTGCCCTTATGGATTTATATTCTAGTTCATCGGTCGCCAACTTTTCAGACCTCATGCACCACCAGTGGTCCACGGACCACTGGTTGGTGACCGCTGTTCTAGTTGAAGTGGAGATAGTGAACAAACAAGTAATATAGTACTATCTAGCACAGTGGTTCCTAATGCCGCGACCCTTTAATACAGTTCCTCATGTTGTGGTGACCCCCAACCATAAAATTATTTTCGTTGCTACTTCATAACTGTAATTTTGCTGTTATGAATCGTAATGTAAATATCTGATATGCAGGATGTATTTTCATTGTTACAAATTGAACATAATTAAAGCATAGTGATTAATCACAAAAACAGTATGTAATTATGTGTTTTCTGATTGTCTTAGGTGACCCCTGTGAAAGGGTCATTCGACCCCCAAAGGGGTCGAGACCCACAGGTTGACCTAGCAGATGGTATTAAATGTAATGAGGAAAAATGAAGTAGCTGAAGGGACTAGGTCAGGGGTCCTCAAACTACGGCCCGCGGGCCACATGCAAATACAAATATTGTATTTGTTCCCGTTTTGTTTTTTTTACTTCAAAATAAGATATGTGCAGTGTGCATAGGAATTTGTTCATAGTTTTTTTTTTTAACTATAGTCCGGCCCTCCAATGGTCTGAGGGACAGTGAACTGGCCCCCTGTTTAAAAAGTTTGAGGACCCCTGGACTAGGTGATGGAGAACCCTTTAAGGAATTGAGTTGGAAAGGAACATTATCAAATTGGGTTTGGGTTTGAGAGAAATGACTCCAGTTCAGTGTTAAGAATGAATTGGAGAAGGATGAGGATGAACATAGGGAGATAAGTTAGGGTGGGCAGCTGTAGCAGAACAAGTGAGAAGTAACGAAGGATTAATCCAAGATAATGGCAATGAGAATATTTGGAAGTTATTGCATCAAGTGCTACTTAAAATTATGTCACTAAATGCTGTGGGGGTTTGAGATGGTGAAAATAGAAAAGGGATGACAGAATCCTGAGGAATGTGGACACAATAGCATTGACTGGTGAAATCAACTCACCTGGTTTCCTATGAGTTGATTCTAATTCTATCCAGGAACACATATTTTCATTATTTGAAGTTGGTGAGCAGAGTTTTGACGGTGATGGTTTACTTTTGAACTCGCAGTTTTTTTAAAAAGTGCATGTTACTTCATAAATGGTTCCTTTATGATCTTGCTTCTGAATGCAGTTTTAGTTTCTTAAAAATCATAGTAAATGTCAGTTAAGTATGTGACATTTTTATGCCTTGGTTTTCTTTAGTTTTTTTTTTTTTTAATATTTTTATTGATTTTTCACAGAGAGGAAGGGAGAGGAATAGAGAGTTAGAAACATCGATGAGAGAGAAACATCGATCAGCTGCCTCCTGCACACCCCCTACTGGGGATGTGCCCGCAACCAAGGTACATGCCCTTGACTGGAATCGAACCTGGGACCCTTCAGTCCGCAGGCCGACGCTCTATCCACTGAGCCAAACCGGTCAGGGCTTTAGTTTTTTTTTTTTTAAGTTATTGTGATGTTATGACAAAGATAAGAAAAAAAATTCTTCATTGATATCCATTGAATTTGTAAACAATGATCTTAAAGTCTTTGCAGTGTTCAAATGTTATTTATGAATTTATAGGATTATTTCTGAATTTATAGCATTTCAGCTTAAAATCATGTCTGAAGTTATTACTCAGTTACATATTTTAAATTTGTTGCAAGTCAGCCATTCTTACAGACCAGATTTTCTTTTTTTTTTAAATATATTTTATTGATTTTTTACAGAGAGGAAGGGAGAGGGATAGAGAGTTAGAATTTGTAAACAATGATCTTAAAGTCTTTGCAGTGTTCAAATGTTATTTATGAATTTATAGGATTATTTCTGAATTTATAGCATTTCAGCTTAAAATCATGTCTGAAGTTATTACTCAGTTACATATTTTAAATTTGTTGCAAGTCAGCCATTCTTACAGACCAGATTTTCTTAAATTTTTAAAGTATATAAAAAATTTTTGTTTAGCTTTCTAAAACAAAAAAAAATAACAACATTTGGCTTTGATTCTTTAAGTATTTTTATATTTCATTCTGGATCTTTCTGTAGTTGAAATATGCTTACTCATTAAGGAAGGCTGTTTCCGTTTTAGGTAACTGCACTTACTTTTGGCAAGGGAGTTTTGCCTTTTGGGTAAGATTTGGAGCTCTAGGAATCATCTTATCACTCACTAAGAAAACTTTTGTATTGCATGTAATATTTGGCCTTGTCAGTATATCTGAAGTTACTCACCAGAGGTTTGGAATATAATGATGACCAATTTCTTGCTGGCAACGTCACTGGGACTCTTCAAATCCTATTTATAGTTGCTATGTTGGTGACTTCATACCATGAAGTGGGGAATGTTCATGCATCCCAGAACCTTGCAAACAAATAATATAAATTAATTTGTTATATTCAGTTTGCAACTTCCACTCAGATTGATTATATGGTTGGATTTTGCCTTTATGTTTGAACTTTACAGGAATCGGCATTAGGGATATTAAAATGACACCCACTTGAATTCTGTCATTCTGTCAACTCAAATTTTATAAATCAGAGGTACTTGAGCTCTCTGTGATTATGGAAATGTTCTGTAATCTGTGCTGTCCAATATGGTAGCCACTAAACACATGTGGCCATTAAGCACTTGAAATGTGGCTAGTGTGACAAGAGCTAAATTTTAATTTTAATTTTATTTTAATTAATTAAAATTTAAATAGGCATCTGTAGCTAGTGATACCATGTTGGACAGCACAGGTATAAATTGAAACCTAACTCATTGTCTATCCTTTTTCATTCCCAAATGAAGTTACTTTTCTGGGTTTTCTCACTTCTCATAGTATTAGTACCAATCCTATGGTCACATCCTTCAACTTTTACTCCTGAACCACTTTTCATTCTTTTCTGTTAGTATTAAACTGTCTTTTGAATTAATTTATCCAAATTAATAATTCTTAGTCACCCTGCTGCTCATATTTATCTCATCTGGTCTTAACCACAAATCAGTAACTGAAGTTCATAAACACTTGCCAGAAAATAGTTATTTGCTGGCTAGTAAGTGGTAGAGCTTAGATTTGAGTCCAGTTCTTTTATCTCAAGTCTAGAGCTTTTTCCTTGATACTGTACTGATAACACCAAGTCCTGTTCATTTTTTCTTCACCATCTTTCTCACATCCATTTTGTGCATTCAGCAAGAATTTATTTATTTGTGTTCTAGGTGTTTGGGCTACATCAGTGAACAAATGGGCAAAGATCTCTGTGTTCATGGAACTTTCATTTTAATGGGTGAAAAAATTAACCAAACATAATAAGTAAATTATTTAAGTTTGCTAAAAGGTGATAAGTGCTATGGGAAAAAGAAAAAGTGGAGCAGAGTAAGGAGGTTAGTTTCAAATTTCAAATAGGATGTCATTGGAGAACATGACATTTGAGCAGATATTTGAAGGAGATGAGAGAGTTTAGTTATGCGGATATCTAATTGAATGAGTGATCCAGGCAGAGGAATAGTGTGTGCAAATATCCTAAGGTTGCGTATTAGGAGAGTAACAGAGACAAGTGTAGCTGGAGTTAGTTCATAACCCCCCAACCCCAACCACTGTTTAAAGTCTGTACCTCTTAAACTTCAGCTTCTCATTTACCTGTCTCTTCTGGTTTACACTTCAGGGTCTATTGTTTTTGGAACCTTTTTTTTTTTTTTGAGAATTGGAGAGGGGGCATTTGGCTATTGTCTGTTACCTCTTACCCATGATTTCCCATATTGTGAATAGTAATTTTAAAATCATACTGTTAAGTATCATACCATCTAATATCTAGGCCTGGAGCCTTTAATTCATTTAAAACAGCTAGTTGCTCTCTTGCCATTGCCTCACCTGTTTGAAACTTCATCAGCCAAGTTTTTTGGCAATTTATTCAGTGTTTTCTATGTGCTAAGTACTAGGGAAGATTAACACATTAGTTTTTGCCTTCTGGGACTTACAGGTCTACCAAGGAAGACTGATGTGTCTTTTATTACTGCAAGGTCCTAGGTGCTATAACAGAGGTATGGGAGGGGAATGGTGACTGATACAGCAATGGAAGGGCAACTTCATTTCAAAGAAATAAAGATTACAAGTGTTTGGAGATCATCATTCTATGTCAAGATGTTAATGCAAAAATTCTTAAATCTGAGAGTGAAAACATTGATAAGAGCATTGCCTTTGGATGAGAATAGGATCAAAAGAATTACTGTAGGAGAATATGGACAATATAATCTATATATATAAAAACCAAGTGACCAGACGGCAGAATGACCAAAATGACCCGAATGACCGCCCCCCCAACCTCCTGTGGCCCCTCCCCCCAACCAGCCCCGCCCCTGATTGACCCCAACCATCCCAATAGGGGACGGGACTGGCTGGCCAACCACCCGCGGCCCCTCCCCCAAGCCTGCCCGGCCAATTGGCCCCCATTGGGGTGGGCCGGCCAGACCCCACCCATGCACGAATTCTAGTAAAGTATAAAACTGGTATGACAGTTGGCTATAGTAATGATGGGAGCCTTTAAAGTAAAGTATCTGGATAGCTTTTAGAAGTCTTATTTTGATAGCAGCAGAATATGTGGAGTTATTTTATAATGATAAAAAATGTAAGGATAAATTATTCTGAAATGTCATAGGTCTTTATTGCAGATAAAATAAAATGAAGGCAAACATCCAAACTAATTAAGAGATATTCATTATAGCATCTTGACATTTTTTCAGATATGATGTGTGTGTATAAGGTCATGCTGTAATAATGTTTAAACTAATATTCACTGTCTTGTATATAACTTTCCATGAATGTGCAAAACCTTCAAGTGACTCTACAAGTATTGTATTATATGATGGTAGTATAAATTTAGTACCAACTATATTATGTTGTTTCCAATTTTTTCCTATTATAAAGAATGTTATGATAAGCTTTTTATAATTAAATCTTTAAATATTTCCTTAAGGTACATTTTTAAGTAGAATTTTAATGAGTCAGAGAGCATTGGGATATATCCTTCATTTATCTCAGTGGGAAGAAGCAGAAATAAAGGACAACTGCTTATTTGGACTTAATTCTGACCAAGAATAAAGAATTAGAAATGATTTGAATCCTAGGAAAAAGATTGCCATTGTGTTTGAGCACGTTTATATCTTATAATTTAAGAAAGCAGCTTTCTAGAAATTCAGATTAAAAGGAAATTAGATGCTTTGGCCTGAGTTGCTAAGGGGAAACCAAAACATGACCACAGGGAGTCTAGGAAACAGTGCTTAACCCTGCCTGGGTCTCAGGTGATGAGGAGAGCTGAGGAAACTGGCTTAGATGTGCCAATTTAAATTCTTATTGTTATCAGTAAATAATGTACACTCCACACGTATTTTGATGGCTTGTATTTCATGTTTGGGCAAATCCCTCTGTATGAGGTGGTGCACTTTAAGGATTATAGTGTCAGCAGTTTTCTTTCCTCCCAACATACCATTTTGAAAACATTTAAACATACTGAAAAATTGAATATTATAACACATACCGACTAACTAAATTCTGCCATTAATATTTTATTATGCTTGCTTATTACATATTTATCCATTAATCTGTCCTCTTCTTCATCCAGTATTAGTTCATCTCATTTTTGATGAATTTTAAAGAAAATGAGGAGATTCATTTTTAAAGTAAAATTTCCTACATTAGCTTTCACCACTATTGGGGGAATTTTTAAGTTAATATCTCTAACTCTTTAATCTCAATTTTCTTGGTGTTTGCACATAGTTGTAATCTCTTCTTGAAATAAAATTTAAAAGTTCTATATTTTTTAAGTCAAAGGTTCTACTTTTGTTCTCGTATATTGAGCTTGATTCCCAAATAGTGTTTTGTCTACTTAGTCTTTACAAAGTATTTGTACCTTCACAACATAACTATTAGATGGCTAGTCTGATTTTGGTTTTATTTCCAAATTTTTACTTGATATCTGTCATTATCTTTAGAAAATACATTCTAGTTTGCCTTCAGATTTTATACAAGTGGTAACCATTTTAAAAAGAATTTCTTGTTTTGTAGTATATGCATTAATTAGGACTTCCAGTTACAAATATTAATTTGTAAGGCTGAAAAGGGGAATTTATTATAAGAGTACAGGGGCACCAAAGAACCCGAGGACAGGAATGGAGCTTGGCCTCCAGCTGGAATTAGAACTAAGCACCAGAAAGCTATCAGATTTCTTGCTGGCTTTCCTTCCTTCTTGCTAGTATCTACTGCGTATTTCCCTAAGCAGATCAGCCTTTCTGCTCTTCTGTCCAATAGTAAAATATAGCCACCCCTCTTCTCCAGCCAGTAGCATAGAATTATTGAACCCCCTTGTTCCCAATAGCTGGGTCACATGTCTACATTGCTCTAATCAGCTATTGCCTGGAAAGTAGTGGTCGTGCTCTCAGTATAAGAATTGCCCAGGCAGCTGAAAGAGCTGAACTAACTCTGGCCATCATGCCTTGAAAGATGTCACAGCCAGACCATCTGCTCATCTTTTTTGATGATTCCTTCAAGATTCCCAGAATCTTGTTCCATGAGTTATCCTGTTTATTTTCCTTAAGTCGTCGGTCTTTTATTTTTTTTTAATTGACATTTCCTGCTTCTTAAAGGCATGTGAATAAGAGCCTTTGAAATTGTTTTCTGCTTATGTCAGTGACTCCTGGAAATGGCCCTTAATAATTTAGTTATAAAATTCCTAGTCATCCTCTTAACCAGTTCCCAGTAGATATCCTGGTAGATATCCTTATCTCTTTCCTTAGCTCCCATGATACTGCACTTCCTACCTTTCTGGTCATGCTTTTGCTGACTTTTCTTCTTTTTGCTTCCTAAATTTACAAATCCTTAAGATCAATTTTCAGTTCTTTTTTATTTCCTCCCTTAATAATATCAGCTATGTAGGCTGTATTAGCTTTTACCTCCATAGGGGGAATTCTGTAAAGCAAATCTTATGTTAAGATATATAAATAACTTTCAACATCTCCATTTCCTTCCCCATCTTTGACTATATTTTTAGGCACTTTGTTTTTTTAAACAAATTTCAGAGAGGAAGGGAGAGGGAGAGAGAGAGAAACATCAATGGTGAGAGAGAATCATTGATTGGCTGCCTCCTGTACACCCTTCCCTGGGGATGGAGCTTGCAACCCAGGCATGTGCCCTGACTGGGAATTGAACCGTGACCTCCTGCTTCATGGTGATGGGACAGTGTTGGCCTTTTTTATGGTCTTGCCAAGGGTATGGGTGGGCTTTCCCCTGAATGACAGCAAAGAAAGGGATCTCAGAGGCTTGGTTTCTATGTTAAAATGACAAATGTTTTTGGAGATATTCTTATTTTCTTTGCTTTGTTTACTTTTATAGTGTTTGCAGAAATGTAAGGCTGTAGCAGAAATGAGCTTTACTCACTTCTACATTGGTCTGTATAATAAGCTTGTGATTTAATTCCTCTTCCTATTACTAGCAAGCAGGGAGGGAGCAATGAAAGTGAATTGACATTTTCCCAGTTGATGGTAGAGGAAGTTTGGATCACCACATTTGATTAAATTATAAGTGGACAGTGGAGGGAACAAATCACGAAATTTAAAGTATAGTCCAGGGAACACATGTGGCCAAGGGAAGTATACATCTTTTTTGGTTGTCTTTTGCTAAGACAACTTTGAGATACTGATTTGGGTTGTTTTCCTCATTTATGTAGCCCAGTACATGAAGCTAACCAATAGTATGTATGGTTGTGTCTTTCTAGGATTCCAGAATGGCAGGTATCAAGCTTGTATACATGTGTATAGGTGTACATGCCTGAACACAAAATATTAGGAATATATACTACTACAAATAAAAATGGCTAATAGTCTGTACAGTATTCCCCCCTTATCCGTGTGGGATACGTTCCAAGACCCCAATGGGTGCCTGAAGCCTTGGATAGTACCAAACCATATATATATATATATACATATACACATATATATATATATATATATATATATATATACCACATACCCATCACTATGTTTTTTTCCTATACATACATACCTATGATAAAGTTTAATTTGTAAAGTAGGCACACTAAAAGATTAACAACAATAACTAATAGTAAAATAGAACAATTGTAACAATATACTGTAATAAAAGTTATGTGAATGTGGTCTCTATCTTATTGTACTATACTCACCCTTCTTGTGATGCTGTAAGATTATGATACAATGCCTATGTAGCTAGATGAAGTGAGGTGAATGATGTAGGTATGGTAACGTAGCATTAGACTATTATAAGGGTGACTTGAACACAAGCACTGCGAGGCTGTGAGAATCAATCTGATAACCTAGATGTTTACTAAGTGACTGGAGGGCAGTAGCTGACTAAGTGACTGGAGGGAGATGCTGGACAAAGGGATGAGTCACATCCCAAGCGGAAGGGAACAGGATGGCAAGAGATTTTCATCATGTTACTTAGAATGGCCCGCTATTTAAAACTTATAAATTGTTTATTTCTGGATTTTTTTATTTAATATTTTTGGACTGCAATTGACTGAGGGTAATCACCACGGGTAGCTGAAACTCTGGAAAAGCAAAACTGCAGATGGGGGCAGGGGAGAGGGGGTGGTGCTGCTGTATACTGTGATTTTCAAGTCAATAAGAATAAATAAATTTTTCCCTAAAAGGAAAAAAAAATGAACTAATGCAACAAAAAAGACATATTTGAAATGAACAATAAGCAAGAAAACAAACTTTGCCCTAACCGGTTTGGCTCAGTGGATAGAGTGTCCGCCTGCGGACTGAAGGGTCCCTGGTTCGATTCTGGTCAAGGGCATGTGCCTTGGTTGCAGGCACGTCCCCAGTGGGGGGTGTGCAGGAGGCAGCTGATCGATGTTTCCAACTCTCTATCCCTCTCCCTTCCTCTCTGTAAAAAATCAATAAAATATATTTTAAAAAAAGAAAACAAACTTCAGTAGTAATTTTTAAAATGCCAATAAAATACCCATAGTACATAATATTTTCCTCATCAAATTGTCAACAAAAACTATATAATATCCACTGTTGAGGGGAATTTGTATATAGGCTCACACTGCGTCATAGGTTGTGCTTCTCCAGGAGATTTCATCACGCTACTCAGAATGATCCACAATTTAAAACTTAGTAATTGTTTATTTTGGGAATTTTTATTTAATATTTTGGGATTGCAGTTGACCGTGGGTAACTAAAACTGTAGAAAGCAAAACAGAAAAGGGGAACTACTATATTTCTGTTTTCAAAGAGATTATCCAAACAATAATGAATTTCTAATTGTTAGAATTTGGTAGGGAATAAGAGAAGTTTGGGGGAAAGGGAAGGCACCCCAGGAACCTGCAGTGAATAGTGAATGCCATATTATTCTGCCAAGGGATAAGGTTGGCCTTGCCTTATTTGCCCCAATCCTCCCTTCTTTCCCCACTTCTTTGTGCCTCTGTCTGTAAGATTTTTCCTCCCATATCTATATATTCCTTTCCTTCCATTCATCAATTCATAGCAAGTGTTATAAGGAATTAGACCTCGTGGACATGATTTTCTTAAAAAAATATTTTAAATGAAATTTTCTCCTCAACTAAAATATCACTTTATTTTTTAAAATTAAATTTATTGGGGTGACATTGGTTAATAAGATTATGTAGGTTTTAAGTATACATATGTATGATACATGTTCTGTATATTACACTGTGTGCCCATCACCCAAAGTCAATTCACCTTCCATCACCATATCTTGGCTCCCTTTTACCCTTTACTACCCTTCCACCCCTCATTCCTCTGGTAACCACCATACTGTTGTCTGTGTCTATGAGTTTCAGTTTTATATCTCAAATATGAGTGAAATCATATGGTT
Source organism: Myotis lucifugus (assembly GCF_000147115.1). NCBI lineage: Eukaryota > Metazoa > Chordata > Mammalia > Chiroptera > Vespertilionidae > Myotis > Myotis lucifugus. The sequence goes on along the minus strand of NW_005871053.1, from coordinate 6,017,448 downwards.
GTTAGCTTTTTCTGACTGACTTATTTTGCTTAGCATAATATTCTCAAGGTCCGTCCAGGTTGTCACAAATGCAGTATTGTATCTTTTCTCATGGCTGGGTAGTATTGTATGGTATATATGTACCATATTGTCTTTATCCAATCATCTATCAAAGGATACTTTCGTTGTTTCCATGTCTAGGTCACTGTGAATAGTGCTGCATTGAACATAGGGGTGCATATGTCTTTTCGAATAAATGTTTTTAAGTATTTTCAGGTTGATACCCAGAAGAGGGATTCTTGGGTCATATGGTAACTCAGTTCTTAATTTTTTGAAGAACCACTACACTGTTTTCCGTAGTTGCTGTGCTAGCTTACTTTCCCACCAGCAGTGACGATAGTTCCTTTTTACCCACAATCTCGCCAACACTTGTTATTACTTGTCTTGTTAATAGCCATTCTAACAGGTCTGAGGTATTTCATTGTAGTTTTGATTTGCATTTCCCTAATAGCTAGTGAAATTGAGCTTTCATTTATCTGTTGGCCATTTGTATATCTTCTTGGAAGAAGTGTCTGTTAGGTCCTTTGCCCATTTTTTAGTTGGATAGTTTGTTTGATGTAGAGTCTGATGAGTCCTTTATGTATTTTGGATATTAACCCCTTATCAGAGCTGTTGTTTGCAAATATCGTCTCCCACTGAATCAGTTGTCCTTTTGTTTTGTTGGCATTTTCTTTTGCTGTGCAGAAGCTTTTTAGTTTGTTATAGTCTCATTCATTTATATTTGCTGTTATTTCCCTTGCCTTTGGGGTCAAATTCATAAAATCTTCTGTAAGACCAAGGTCCATGAGTTTAGTACCTAAGTTTTCTTACATGTAATTTATTGTTTCAGATCTTATATTTAGGTCTTTGACCCATTTTGAATTAATTTTTGTACATGGGGACAAGCTGTAGTTTAGTTTCATTCTTTTGCATGTGGCTTTCCAATTATCCCAGCACCAGAGGATTTCTTATGGCGTTCCCACACCGGGAGTTGAACCCGGGCCGCCTGGGTGAAAACCAGGAATCCTAACCGCTAGACAATGTGGGACAGAGGATTTCTTTTCTCCATTGTGTGTTTTTGGCTCCTTTATCAAAAATTATTTGCCTATATATATATATATATATATATATGATTTTATTTCTGGGTTCTCAATTCTGTTCCATTGGTCTGTGTCTTCTTTTTTTTTGTCAATCCTAACCTGAGGATATTTTTTCCATTGCTTTTTGGAGAGAGTGGAAGGGAGGAGGGGGAGAGAGAGAAATATCAATGTAAGAATGACACATTGATTGGTTGCCTCTCTTACTCGCCACAACTGGGGCCAGGAATTGAATCTGCAAACCCAGGTATGTGCCCTTGACTGGGAATTGAACCTGAGACCATTTAATGAGCAGGCCAATGCTCTCACCACTGCTCTGTCCAGGGTTGTGTGTGTCTGTTTTTCTACCAATACCATGCTGTTTTGATTATCCTTGCTCTGTAGTATAATTTGAAGTCAGGTAGTGTGATATCTCTAGCTTTGTTATTTTCTCTCAGATTGCTTTGGCTATTCAGGGTCTTTTGTGGTTCCATACAAATCTATTTATTTTTTTGTTCTATTTATTTAAAAAATGGCAACGAAATATCACATGATCTCACTCATATGTGGAATCTAAGTAACAAAATAAGCTGATGAACGGAGTGGATCCAGAGACATGGAACAGAGTGTGGAATCTCGGAGGGGAGGCTAGGGAGGGTATGTGGGTGGGAGGTAATCAACCAAAGACCTTTATGCATATATGCATAACCCATGGACAGAGACAACATGGTGGTGAAGGCCTGGGGCAAGGGGCAAGGGTGGGCTGGAGGTGGTCTGTGGGAGGAAAAAAGGGAAAAGGGGACATATGTAATAATTTCAACAATAAAGAATTATTTTAAAAATAAATAATAAATGACAGCGGATTTTGATGGGGATTATATTAAATCTGTATATTGCTTTGGGTAATGTGGACATTTTAATTATGTTAATTCTTCCAATCCATGAACATGGAATATCTTTTCATTTCATTGTCTCTTTTTCAATCTCTCTGAATAATGCTTTGTAGTTTTCAGTATATAGGTCCTTTACATCCTTTGTTAAGTTTATACCTAGATATTTTATTCTTTTGGTTGCAATTGCAAAAGGAATTGTTGTTTTTGTTTTTTCATTTCTTTTTCTGAAATTTTATTGTTAGTATATAGGAATGCAGTGAATTTTTGTACATTGATTTTATATCCTGTAACTTTACTGTATGTATTTGGTTATTGTTTCTAATAGTTTTTTGATGGAATCTTTAGAGTTTTCTATATATAGAATCATGTCATCTGCAAAAAGTGACCGTTTTACTTTTTCCTTCCAATTTGGATCCCTTTTATTTCTTTATCTTTTCTTAATTGTTCTGGTTAGGACTTCCAGAAGTATGTTTAATAGTAGTAGTGAGAGTGGACATTCTTGTCTTATTTCTGATTTTGGAGGAAAAGCTTTCAGTTTTTTACCATTGAGTATGATATTGGCTGAGGGTTTATCATATAAGAAGACCTTTATATGTTGAGGTACTTACCTTCCATACCCATTTTATTGAGTGTTTTAATCATAAATGGATGTTGTATCTTCTCAAATGCCTTTTCTGCATTTATTGATAAAATACGATTTTATCCTTTGTTAATGTGCTGTATTACATTGATAATACAATGTAATTTTGGACACAATTTTTGACCCTTGAATTCAGGCTTTAAAAAGTTTCTTCAAAGTGTATGTTGAAGCTGACTCATTCTTAATGGAATTCTGTTATTTAAAGAAAAGTGTTGTAATTGCTAAGAAGCCCAACAATGGGTTTTATAACAAATCATTATGGAATTTCTGTATATGTGTAAAAGAAAGAATTGTGTTTTTTAAAACACAATTAAAAACTGGGAACAGAGAGAAACCACACTGTGATTCAAGGGCTCAGCAGCATATTTGCTTCAGGTTTAGAGTTGCAGAAATCATACTTATTTAGTTCATGGCATTTGTCTATGAACAAATGGGAGGCCTTGCTTTTATTTTCCTCCTCTGATTCCTTATCATTCCATTTCCCTCCTCCCATGGGCACCTATGAATGTTCTTGAATATATGTCTATTCTTTTGTAAAATATTCAGTGTTATTCAGTGTGTATATTTTTAATTTGTTTAAACTGGTATTATGCTGTTGATCTTTTTGTTTCTTCTTTTGTGTTCACCACTGTTTAATCTCTTCTTGTTTCTGTATGTATATCTACCTCAGAGCTTCATAGTATTTTTTGCATACTATGATTGCTGTATAGTATTTCACGATATTTACTTACCACTTACTCATTTCTTTGTGATGCCTCCAACTATTCTACAAACAGTGCTCCAGTGCAGTGGTCACCAACCAGTGGTCTCCAGACCACTGGTGGTCCGTGAGGTCCAAAAGGTTGGCAACCGCTGCTCCAGAGAATGTATCAAATATGTTCCTTTGTAGAACTGTGTGTGAATTTGTCCCAAATATATACCTAGAGCAGTATAGTTGGGTCATAGAAATGGCATTTCCTATGAAAACTTAGCACATGATTGTTCTGTAGAGCAGCTTACTAGAAATGCATGTGGATTCCTTTCTCCATGTTCTTGAGAACAACTTTCTATGTTGTAATCTTATTGTTAATCTATCTTATACTATAACATTAGAAAAAATAAGAAAGTTGATTAATAATTTATTATATAGAAGGGGCAAATTTTTATTATGGCAACTAGAGTTTTAAAACTTACAGTGGAAATATTGAGGGAAGATTGAAGTACATGTTGAAATTCAAAGTGTTACATGATAATGTCTAAGTTTTGCAAGAAGTCTTACTGTCTAGACTCGAGGGTAGGTATATTATCTTGTTTACTTGTCCAGAAACTTGATCTTATCATGGTCTATTGTCAATCATATTTACGTAGTCTGACTCATGTTAACTATCCTCACTAGTTACCAGTTAATTAGAATGCCGGTAGACTAATTCATGATGAGAAAGTAAAATGCCAAGCCTCCTGGCCATTTCATTGGCCAGTTTTTCTCTGCAGGGAATTAAGTATAATTAGAAGAGATAGCTTGGTGAGTTTTAATCAGGGCAAGAGGAAATATTCTATGATCTAGTCAGGGGTGGGCAAACTTTTTGACTCGTGGGCCACAATGGGTTCTTAAACTGGACCGGAGGGCCGGAACAAAAGCATGGATGGAGTGTTTGTGTGAACTAATATAAATTCAAAGTAAACATCATTACATAAAAGGGTACGGTCTTTTTTTTTTTTTAGTTTTATTCATTTCAAACGGGCCGGATCCGGCCCGCGGGCCATAGTTTGCCCACGGCTGATCTAGGTGATTAATGGTGTCAAGCTATCAAAGCCTAATGGCATTTATCTATTTTCTAACTCAGATGTTTTAACAATGTTGGAACCATGAGATTTGTAGCTGTGTTAATTATGACATGATAATCTACCCATGACTTCTATTTGATTTTTTCTGGTCTTTATTATAAAGGGGTTTCTCTTATAATACACGTAAATTATTGAACTTATAAGTAAGCTATTTAGATTGACTAAATTATTTTAAAGATAATTAGTTGCACTGTTAGAATGAGGCAGTAAACATTGTAATTAGTTTTATAGGGATTTTGCTATTGACTTTTTAGAATTTTGTAGGATATGTAGACTAGATATGAATATGGTTTTAAATCTATTTTAAAGCATATACATTTCAAATTAAATTTAGACTTAAACAGTATTCTGTAGTTTTCTCCCCTCATAGAACCTTTATATTTCTAATGAGAACTCAGCTTCAATTTAAAAAAAAGCCAGTAGAAATATTATTTTATTTATAGGATTTTTTGTAGCAAATCATTTCAGAGATATATCTGTTTATCTTGGTATCTTTCTCATCACTTTTTTTGTCACTTCACTTTTATGATTTTTTTAGGTTATCTGGATCTCAAAATAATTAAGCATATACACAGTTAAAAAAGGATTTTAATTAGCACAGAAATCCTTGAAATGTTTTTTTATTTTTAAGTTTATTTTTCAAAATATATTTTTATTGATTTCAGAGAGAGGAAGGGAGAAGGATAGAGAGATAGAAACAACGATGAAACATCACCAGTCAGCCACCTCCTGCACGTTCTCTACTGGAGATCCAGCCTGCAATCAGGCATATACCTTGACCAGGAATCAAACCGTGATCTCCTGGTTCGAGGGTCTATATTCAACCACTGAACCACATCGGCCGGTCTATTTTTTAATTTTTAACTTAAACATATTGTACTACATATAGAATTAATTTGAATTTAACTGATACTGAGCGTGGCTAGTTAGAAATCCAGCTTTGGGGCTTAAGTTTTATACTTCAGTTTTTATTTTTCTAAAGCTCTAAGATTATATGGCATTTTCTTATTTAAATTGGAAAGGATAGGTGAAAATTTGGTTTTCATTTGAACTGAGTGGTGAAGTGCCTTTTATTAGAATTTTGATTATTGTAATTACATTGGGGGGATTCCTTTTTTAAAGTTATTAGCTAATTGAAGTTTTTATTGCTAATCCAAAATAAAACTAGATTAAAGCATATTTTAATGAAAAATGTTATGACTAGAAATAGCAATGTGTAAATAAGTTATGCATTTTCATCAGAATTCTTGTAGTTTATTATTAGAGGAATAATAATTTAACTGTTTATGTATGTACAGAGATGTAAAAGTAAACATTTCCCATTTTTAGAATAAAGTAACTTTTTATAGTTTTCATAATAATGATAATAAAAATAATAATAATGATATCTCTAAATATTTCAGTTAAAAATTGTGCAAACAGCCCTGGATATTGCAGAATACTGTGTCTATATAATGGGAGAATACTGCCACCTTGTGTATATATGATGCTATTTTATTTCTCCATTTTCATTTTTTATGCCAGCTAATACAATAGTTTCTCACCATTTGGTACTGTGTTCAGATGTGTACATGTTTAAAAAGAAACAAAATACTGGTGGTTGTTTTTTCATATAGTAAAATCAAGCCAAATTTTTCTTATTCTTGCCAGGAGGAGGAGTCTTCCATTTTGAAGACATTGGAATTTGGTGTAGTTAGATTTGGATCTAAGAATTGGAAAGTCTGAGAGATCAGCCTGGTTAATTGATATCTGGGGTTAGTTGAGAATTGAATCCTTTTATTTGAATTTTATGGAAAGTTGGTGATTCTTTTATCATTCTTCATTTTAGTGCTTTTAATTCTTTGGGACCATTATTCCGAATGTCAGAATTCATTATTCTATATAATAAAAAGCTAATATGCAAATCGACAGAACAGCGGAATGACTGGTCACTATGATGTGCACTGACCACCAGGGGACACACTGACCACAAGGGGGAATGCCACTCAGCCAGAAGCCCTGAGCCGGGCTCACAGCTGGTGAGTGCAGCAGTGGTGGCAGGAGCTTCACCCGCATACATGGCAGTGCTAAGGATGTCCAACTGCCAGGATGTCTGACTGCTGGCTTAGGCCCATTCCCCGGACCTAAGTCGGCAGTCAGACATTCCCTGAGGGCTCCCGGACTGCGAGAAGGGACCCCCATTCCAGTGCATGAATTTTAGGCACTGGCCCTCTAGTACTGTAGATAAAGGAAGTATAGGGCTTTGGGCTTACCACCACGACCATATTTCTTTTTAAAAAAAAATAAATTTGTATTGATTTCAGAGAGGAAAGGAGAGGGAAAGATAGAAACATAAATGATGAGAGAGAACCATTGATCGGCTGCCTCCTGCACGCCCCCTACTGGGGATCGAGCCCGCAACCCAGGCATGTGCCCTTGACCGAATCGAACCTGGGACCCTTCAGTCCCCAGGCCAACACTCCATCCACTGAGCCAAACCAGCTAGGGCCACAACCATATTTCTTGATGTTTAAATGTTTTCCTTTATTTAGGTCAAGTACAGAAGGACTACTGTAATAATGACATGTAATAGTGCTATGAAAAATATTGATGTTATGAAAAAAGGGTTCCTTTAAATTATTTTGGTTACCTAAGGGAATGAGTTGGCAGGTTTCAGGTATTATCTTTCTAAGGAGGAAGAGTCACCAGCCTGCAAGTTCACTTTCTGATGCTCCCAACTAGCTTAGCTATGTAATGATGAGTTCTCTGGGCACCAGTTTCTTCATCTGAAAAATTGAGCAGTTGAACCAGGTGGTTTCTAAGGACCTTTTTAGGCTTTAGAATTCTATGATTGTGTAAAGTTCTCCTCTCTGTTTTTAAAATGTTGTTGTGGTAATGCCCTTCAGTGTACTCACTATACTCTTCCAAATAAGAAGTTATTTTAAAATTTAGTGTAATCACACAATTGTGATTACATAGAATAAATATATTAGTAATATGAGGGGATGCATGTATATAAAAGTTTAAAACTTGAAGTTTAGGAAATATGCCTACTTTTTATTTAACACTGGGAACTTCAAGATTGGCTTTGGAGTAACCTAGATATTAATTATATACTATTCAAGCAATATAACACTTTTTTGGGGGCAGAAATACATTCCAAATGCCTACATTTCAACTTCTGGAAACGCTCTAAAAGTTGTTATAAATATGGTAAGGTCCATAGAGGCAGATTTTTCAGATTGAGATGCAAGAGAAAAAAAGGGACATTGGCCTATAGTTAAAAACTTGGAAGTTCTTGAGGATGTTACCCAACTGGAAATTTAAGGCCAAAGATTCTTCAGTATGTAAATTTTTCCATTTTTTCTTGTACAGCAGCAGTTATTTCCTGCTTATCTTGATTCATTTTTCTCATCAAGTGCTGAGAGTAAATACGTAATCAGGTTTAGGTTGTTTTTGTTGTTGTTAATCCTCACCCAAGGATATTTTTCCATTGATTTTCAGAGAAAGTAGAAGGGAGGGGGAGAGACAGAGAGTGAGAAACATCGAATTGAGAGAAACACATCGATTGGTTGCCTCCCACAGGGCCCTGACTAGAGCCTGATAGAGCCTGCAATGGTGTTGCCCTTCACCAGAATCGAACCCAGGACCCTTCAGTCTAAGGGCCAATGCTCTATCCACTGAGCCAAACCAGCCAGGGCAGGTTTAGGTTTTTACTTTGAGACCATCTGGGAATAATTTTTTAAAATCCTAGGCATAATTTTAAGGAAAATGATTCTAATTGTTAAGCTATGTAAACATGCCAAATTCAACATCTGTATTGAAACAATTCCCCAGTGCCTTGTAGTAATAATACCAAAGCAAAATAACTCTATAGGTATTTTTGCATTTATTTTGTGTAATACCAAACTTCTATTTTTTTTTAAAAAAAATCCTCACCTGAGGATAAGTTTCTATTGATTTTGTTTGTTTGTTGTTTCTATTGATTTTAGGGAGAGGAGAAGAGAGAAAGAAACATCAATCAGCTGCCTCCCATATGCACCCAGACCAGAGATCAAACCTGCAACCTGGGCATGTGCCATAACCAGGAATTGAATCCACAATCTTTTAGTTAGGACAACACTCCAACCAACCAAGCCACACCAGCCAGGACCCAAACTACTATTTTATAGAGTACAGTCTTCATGACAAATTAACTACCTAATAAAATGCATTTCACATAAAAAATTTATGCACATATTATAAAACATTAAGTAAAGGTGTTCATTAAAATGTACATATTATCTCTCTAATGTAAATTATTATGGATATGTGATAAAAATAAAATCTTAAGTAAATTATACTTCATAAACATGAAGAGAATAAAATCATGAAAAAAGCAAAGTGGACAATGACCTGATTTGTTTTTAGAAAGTGTAATATTAAGAAAATAAGTGTGTCAGTGGTGACATTAGTCATGAGTTTTTTTCTAGGGTTATTTTTCAAAAGGTTTCTTTCAAAACCTTTGTCTCCAGTGAGGTAGGAATGTGAAATTAGAAGAAAATATTGGGCAATAGTTTGCCACAGGCTCATCTACAAATGAAATCTCTGGATTGATAATCTTGAGATAATTTTGAATACTTTATTTTTTATAACAAGCATGTCAAACTCATGGCCAGTGGGCCACATGCCTTGAGTTTGACATGCTTGTTTTATAGGGACTACTAGAGGTCTGGTGCACGAATTCGTGCACAGGTGGGGTCCCTCTGCCCGGCCAGTCGGGTGGTCAGTGCGCTCCCACAGCTAACCCCCTCACGGCCGGCCAACCTCCCATGTTCCCTCCCCGAGGCCAGCCCCTGTTGGTCCCAATCAGGACTGGCAGGCCGGGGGTGGGGGGTGGAGGAGGGACTGCGGTTGGTTGGCCGGCCACGGGAAGTTGGCTGTGGCAGCACACTGACCACCCAGCCAGCTGGGGGGAGGAACCATGGGAGGTTGGCTGGCTGTGGGAGGTTGGCTGTGGGAGCACACTGACTACCAGGGGGCAGCACCTGCATTGAAAATCTGCCCCCTGGTGGTCAGTGCGCGTTATAGCAACTGGTTGTTCGGTCGCTTAGGCTTTTATATACTAGTATATAGACTAGAGGCCCAGTGCACATAATTCGTGCACAGGTAGGGTCCCTAGGCCTGGCTGGCAATCAGGGCCGATCTGTGGGGCAACTGGCGGGGTGACTGGGGTTCCCCGCTCGCACCCGCCTTGGCTGGTCTGGCCTGTGACTGCTTCTGGGCAACCTGTTTGGAGGTGCAAAGTGATCCACAGTTTGTGGCTGCCTCTGCTGGGTGTGTCTGGGAAAAACCAAGTTGTACATCAAGGCCAGCTTACACCAACACCAAACCTGGGCGCAGGTCAGCAAAAGGCCCAGGGTCTCCACCTGTCTCTATTTGCTGGTTCTCTGTTAGACTCAGTCCCACTGAAAGAGACTTTGGGGGTTCTTGAGTGGCATGAGGTAGTTTCTCAGTGAGTCACCAGATGGGGGTGAGTGGTGTTCACCAGATTGATACAGGTTTAGACTCTGTGCCACTGCTGCGTCTGAGGCCACTCAGCAAAAGTCCCAAGGTATACCAAGTCTGTCACCTACTGGGTGCCCGCAGACCTTTGTTTGGGGGCAGATTCTGAAGGAGTCATCAGGGTGAGGCCTGCAGAGTTTTCAGGCCCAAAGAGACCAAGATTTGGCTGTATGAAGGGAGGGCTTAGTACTGATCGGGCCTTCGAGGGCAAACTGTACCCCGTCCTAGAGCCACACAACTCCATCTGTCCCAGCTTCTGCCTGGACTTCCTACAGAACTGAGCTCAGTAGGGTGGGGGACCTAGGAGTCAGGCGGGTTGGGCTCGTGAATGTCCGTCTGGATATGGCTTCTGTAAATCCTTGGTTATACTAGTAAATCTTCTTATTCAGCTAATCTTCAGTTAGTTGTTCAGGTTGATTATTCTATATTTTAGTTATAATTACAGTTTTGTTTTGGGAGGAAGTGGAGGTAACTTCCACATACTCCACTGCCATCTTGGATCTCCAACTGAAAATTACCATCACTTTATTTCAACAGCCCAGATATACTAGAGTACCATGCTAAAACATATAATAAAATCTGACATAACACTGAAATGTGTTTGCTTATTGTGTTCTGCACAGGCTCAGACCTATTCTTTTGTAATGTGCAAAATTGAATGAATGAACCCTTGATTTTGATGACAATGATTTAAAAACTATGAAATACGACATTTTGGAAACTAAAAATACCATATTGTTTTGGACTACTGGAAACTGGTATAGTTATTAATTGTTATGTTAATGTTAATATGTAGGTCAAGGCAGAAGCTATACCTTGTTAAAGGATTTAGAATGGTTGTAGATGCAGCACTCAGATTTTTAATGTACTTTATTAAAGTGTCTGCTACTGATAATATCATTACTATTGAACCTACTTTGTAAATTGGTCTTTTTCATCATAGAAGATTATTAATTGTCATTTTTAAAATATGGCAAAAATGTGTTTCCTGTTCAAGTAATTTATTTTTATTGCAAAATTTTTTAGCCATCGTATAATATAAACTCAATAATGTACAAAATAAAGCATATTTTACTCTAAGGATTCTCCTTTGTTCTTTTTTCTTCTTTTTTTTCTTTGAATGCATTAAATGTAATGGTTGTAGCCCTTTGTGAAGCAGGTGCTGCTCATTAGAGTGATTCTATATTTGGAAATATTAATACATAGACATTGTGATATACATCCCATTTTATTTAAACAAATATAATATTAGTGGGATAAAGTCTTCTTTTAAATGACTGGAAAGTTAATAGTCAATGATCACTCTTTTGTTTAAAGATGTTTAGCATAGGTCTCATTTACATATTTTTTCTTATTAGGCAAGAAGTTTTGAAATGGAATGGATGGGGATATAATGATTCCAAGTTCATCTTCAATAAGAAAGGCCAAGCTGAGTTGACTGGGAAAAGGTAACTGTTTATTCTTTCTTTTGTTATTTTTTTTCCCCACTTTTTGTTTCTATGAAAAACTTTAAACATAAATAACAAACATAACATGTTCAATAATAGATACACATAACAATAGAATAATATGATTCCTCCCTTCATTTAAAATTTACCAGTATTTTGCCATAATTGCTTCTTTTCTGTAGTATTTCAAATTCTGACATTTTTATGTCAGTTCTAAATGTTTACATATGTGTCCCTTAAAAAATGAGGACCCAATACAGCCATTCATATAATATTGTCATACACCCTAAAATAATAAATTTTATAATATATGATTGATTACCTAGTCCACATTCACATTTTCCCAGTTGTCTCAAAATGCCATTTTTATAGGTAGTGTGTTTGACTTAGAAAGTAAATAAGGTCTGCCCATATTACCTGATCCCCATACCATTGATTTGTCAAAAGTAACTCCATTTTTTGTTGTTGTTGTTGTTAATCCTCACCGGAGGATATTTTTTCCATTGCATTCAGAGAGAGTAGAACAGAGGGAGGGAGGGAGGAAGAGAGAGAGGGAGGGAGAGAGAGAGAGAGAGAGAGAGAGAGACAGACAGACAGACAGGGAGAGAGATATGAGAGAGACACATTGGCTGGTTATCTCCCGTTCATGCCCCAGCCTAGGATGGGGAGGGAACCTGCAACCCAGTTACATGCCCTTGACTGGGAATCGAACTCATGACCCTGGTGCGTCAAAGTTACTCCATTTTTAATTCTGAGCATTTATATTTGGGTATGGGTTATTATGGAAGGTGAACAATTTTTGGTGAATGTAAATTAGTTTTCTGAGATATATTAGGGAAGAAGTGATGAAGAAGGATCAGGCAGTTGTTTGATAGCTTTCATATTGCTGAAATGTTTTTGTTAATGTGTTGGTAAGAATAATAAAGAATATTTGTATTGTACTTGGGATGGTGAACACACAATACAGTGTACAGATGATATGTTGTAGAATTGTGCACCCAAAACCTGTATAATTTTATTAACTCTAATAAATTCAATAAAAGGGGGGAAAAAGAATATTTGTATTGTTACTATTCCAGATACAGACAATTGTAAATAAGTTCTTAGTTGATTATAAGCAACACTGATCCTGCGAAAGCTGGTATTTTGGGTTTGTCTATTGAATTTTGATAGAAATTTTTTGAAAGGACAGTGAGTATAAATATATAATATTTGAATGCTGGCTCTAAAAATAAAAAAAATTAAGGCTAGGTAAAAATTGGATCAGCTATATTATGAATATCAGTATTGTACTTTGACTTAATATCTATTGGGCATTAATATGCTTGGATTAATACTTTTTAAATGTATAAAATATGTCAATATGTTGAAATATCAGCAAGAAAACTTTTATTCCTTTGGAGAAATTATTTTTCTTTAAAACATAATTATCCTATATTTTTAACTTAAATATACTTTGTACCTGAAACAAAACCTCAGGAGTAGTAATTAGGAACTAATTTTATTGAAGGTGTAAAGATGTACATTTGACCTTTGTTTTTCTTTCTTTTTTTTAATCCTCACCTGAGGATATGTTTTAATTGATTTTTAGAGAGAGGAATGGGGAGAGAGACAGACAGACATCGATGTGAGAGAGAAATATTGATAGGTTGCCTCCTGTAGGTGCCCTGACCGGGAATCAATCTTGTAACATTTTGGTGTATGGGACGACATTCCAATCACTCAGTTAATAGGAAAAATCAATATTATCTACATTCTCATTTCCAATCCTTAAGTATGGCTGGACAACATGTTGGTTATAGGGTTAGTTGAGAAATTGTATATAATTCAGGTAGAAGAAATTTCTGATTAAAATTAAATTTACCAGTGTTCTAGATGATGAGTGTTTTATGTTTTAAACGGAATGATGTCTAATACAGTAGAAACTTATCTATGTAGAGATTGTCTTTACACAATCTTCTTGGAGGGTGGGGTAGAGGGAGTGAATCTTCTGAACTTAGAAAACCAATTCTCAGACATTGTCTTTATTTCTTTCTTTCTGTCTCTTTTGACCTTGAAGGTATAGCATGCTTGTTTTACAGGAGGGAATAAATAGTCAACTTGTACTTCAGCACAGTGCCTTTGAAAGCAGAGAATTTATCTGCTGACATTAGACATTGGAAGATTGCTGCTGGTGCCACTCTAATCAGGATGGATTCAATAAAGGCATCCTTTTTTTGCGTGGTTGATTCCTGAGTTAGAGTCCAGTGGAGGTGGGAAGAGGACGGGATGGTGGGGGCAGGTTGCATATGTCTGGCAGAGCCTGCAAAGGGAGACCAGTCTTTGGTTCCCACTAAGACTCATCCAAAGGGTAATTCTCCATACACAGAAATGGAATTTAGTCATCTACAATAGTTAGTCATCTTATAATAAGTTACCCTGTGACAAAAATTTCTATTGTCCCAGTAAGAGTCAAAGGGTAGAAGAAGTTTGTGATATTCCTAAAAGAGAAAATGGAGTTGTGACTAGAAAGGATGAGTGGAAAAAAAATACTGATTTGGTTGAACAGTATTAATGCGCCCTTTTGTTATTAATACTAGATTATAAGGGAAATTTTTTGTTAAGACTTGCTATTCTGGCTTTGTAATGGACTAAACAAATATAGACCCTTTGCCATCTATAAGCACATAGGAAACATGGATAAAACACACAAGGAAGAAGTATAACAGAGTCTGAAAGAAAGGAAGGGAAATTGTTAGATGCCAGAAGTTAATAGTGACTCTCAATGAAAATTTATGGAGATTCCCTTATTTCTGATCCAAAAATCATTGAAAAGTTAGGAAATTTTTTGAGGAAATGTGATTGATTGTATATATTTTTAGGAGAGTAACTTTGACATTTACAACTTAGCCATTAAATTAGATGGAATTATTATAAGGTATTTTAGATCTTAGGGCAAAATGAGAAGTTTTTTTCCCCGAACACAGTCTTATCTCCTGAACAGATTTGTAATTTGTCGGTCTATAAATCACTAGATTTATAATCCTGTTATTTTTTTTCTTCTAGATATAGATGAATTTAATCCTCATTTTAAGCAGCAAATGGGTAATACTTCAAAATTAGCTCTATAGACTTCAATAAACTAAAATTTTTGAAAAGTGTCATTCTTTGACTTTAAAGGTTACACAGCACAAGTTAGTGTTTACATGAAAAGAATTTGTCTGGGTTTCTTGCACATTGTATTTCCAGTGGCATAATTTTTCATTAAATTTTATCTTCAAGTATAAAAAGGCTATTGAATTGCTTAGCAGATGTGGAACTCACTCTGGTAGATGGTTGCATCTGCTAATATTTTGCTACCTCTATGCACTGCCCTGAGTTTAGTTATTATAAATCCTGGCATGCCCTTCCTTCTTAGATATTTATGCCCACAAAATTTTCTTTCCATGTACTGTATAGGGATTTTCATTGGACTTGTTCTGATTCTGTATCTTCTACAGTACAATCTACCTTGGTTCTAAGGAAAGGTGGTAATTTGATCTCACTTTATATTTTACAAAAAGACCATGTCTTAAAGTTCTCAAACTAATCTTCAGTCGTGATAAAGATCTATTCAGTAGTCTGTTTCAACAGTTGGTATAGGCACTTGGCTTTCCTCTTATCACATTTCTGGTAAAATGTTCATGTTTCCTGTCAATATGTTCACCCTATAAATAAAATGCCTTTGCAGCTTTGACTGAACTGGGTGGTAAATTTTTTAAGAATAGGAGTCATAATACCAATTTAGTGTATCCTGCAATGCATAGTATAGAAAATAATACAATAATTAATAAACAGTAATAAAGAATAAACTGTGTTTCATGTTCTCACAACTATAGACCTACTTTTGCCCCAACATGCATAGTAGTTTTATTTGGCTGTCCCATCATCAATTTTGGCAGGGGGTAGGGGGGAAAGTAAAGAAGGTACAAGAACATTATAGTGAAAAAAATTACTGAATATAGCTACTGTGATTTTATAAATGTCATTCATAAAGAATTTTCATTTAATATCACTTGAAATGGTGGAAAGGGAAGACTCAGACTAGAGGCAGCATCATATAGTGGCTAAGAGCACAGACTGACTGAAGCCCTATTCATAATCTGATTCAAACCCTGGCTTTGTAACTTATTAGCTCTGGGACTTTGAGTAAATAAATTACTTACTTAATTCCTTAATTTATTTAAATTCTCTGTGCCTAAGCTTCATCATCTATAAAATGGGGATAATAGTACTAAACTCATAATCTATCCTGTATAATAAAGATGTAATATACAAATGGTCGTTACGCCGTGAAGCGTAACGACCGGACCATAGATCAGCAGGAGGGTGGGGCAGCTAGCTACAAACGGGTGGTGGAGAGCTACAGGAGGGGGCAGGGCAGCAAGCTATGGGGGGTGGGGGGCAGAGGGAGCTATAGGAGGGGGCAGGGTAGCAAGCTATGAAGGGGGATAGGGGGAGCTACAGGAGGGTGGGGCAGCAGGCGGAGAGCTACTGGAGGGCGGCATTGAATTACTGGCGAGCTACAGGCACACAGATTCGTGCGCAGGGCTACTAGTATATAAAAGCTAAGCGACTGGAATGACCAGAACAACTGATCACTATGACACACTGCCCCGCTCCCCGACCAGCCTGGCCCCCCCATGGGAAGCTGGCCAACCAACCTTCCATGTCCCTTCCCCCCCATTGGCCTGGTCCTGATTGGCCCCCATCGGGGCGGGTGGCTGGACTCCCCCCCCCCCCCCCCATGAACAAATTTGTGCACTGGGCCTCTAGTATTATTATAAGTTAATATACATAAAACACTTAGAACAATGCCTGGTACATGATATGTAATGTATTTACTTAATAAATACATTAATAAAAATGTAAAGTACTGTTTTCAAACATTTAAAATTATTTTGATCTTTTCAGAGATTGGATTAGCCTTCATTATACTAATCTAGGGTAGGACAATAACTTTATTTATTTCTAGCACTTACTGCTATTTAATATTTTGTTACGTCTCAGAAGTATTTCTAAAATTGAAAAGTTGAATCTCTAAGCACTTGAGTTTTCTGCATCAACCTTCTCATATAAAATTTATATTGATGTTTTATATAAACTATTTAAACAGGGATTGAGATAAAAGATATAGGAAACAAAATCAGAGTAGCAAATTTTGTTTTTCTTTCACATTATACC
>NW_005871053.1:5971247-6000573 GCF_000147115.1 Myotis lucifugus | reverse complement strand
CTTGGAGCCTATGTATGCAAATTAACCGCCATCTTTGTTGGCGGTTAATTTGCATATCGCCCCGATTAGCCAATGGGAAGTGTAGCGAAGGTACGGTCAATTACCCTTTTTGTCTTTTATTAGATAGGATTATCACATTATAAACTCCATGATATGTTACAGTTTATTAAACAGTCATATATTTTAAAGAAATTAAGAAATAGTCATTTGTATTTAGACATGTATTTACTCTTTCTGGTATTATGTATTTCACCTTGAAGATTTGAGTTTACATACTGTGTTATAATTCCCTTAAGCCTATAATATTGCTTTAGCATTTCTTATAGTGTAAATCTGCTGGTACCACATTCTTAAATTCTCTTAGTTATCATCTGAAAATGTCTTTATTTCACTTTTGTTTTGAATGATATTTTCACCAGATATAGATTTCTAGGTTAACATGTTTTTCCTTTCAGCATTTAAAAATTTGTTCATTTGTTTCCTGACTTTATTGTGTCTGACGAGAAGTCAGTCATAATTTTTATTGTTATCACATTGTATGTAATGTATCATTTTTCTTTAGATGCTTTTAAGATTTTTTTCTTCTTCTTCTTTCTCTAATTGCAATTTGGCTATGTTGTACCTAGTGTGAGTTTCTTTGAATTTATCCTCTGCAAGTTTTCTGACCTTCTTGAACTTCTAAATTTTTCTCTTTCATTAAATTTGGAAACTTTCAGCCATTACTTTTTCAAATGCTTTTTTTCTCTCTCTGTTTATACATATGGTAGTCTTTTGTTACTGTTCCAAAGGTCCCTGAAGCTCTTTATTTTTTTCATTCTTTTTCTCTGTTCTTCAGATTGTATGTTTTATCGCTCTCTATGTTAAGACATCTTCAATCTGCTCTTAAATTCCTTCAATGAAATTTTATTCCAGATTTTTAATTATATAATTTCTATTTTGTTCTTTTCATAGTTTTTATTTCTCTGCTGAGATTTCTTTCTGTTACCTGCTAGGAATATACTAGTATTTCCCCTTTTGTCCTTTAGCATAGTTACAGCTACCTTAAAAATCCTTGTGTTCTATTTCCAATATCTTGGATTATCTTGAGGCAAGTTCTTAATTACCCTCTCTCTTGATTATGGATTATACTTTCTTATTTGTTCATATCTAGTAATTTTGGAATGTATCTTGGACATTGTTTAGGGAATGTTGTAGAGACTCTGGATTCTGTTACATCCTTTTGAAGAGGCCTTTATTTTTTTTATATACACATCAAGCAGTTAACTTGACTGATCTCAAACTCCCATTTTTCCTCTGTGGTGGCGAGCAGCTGGGCTTAGTTGGGCTGCTTAGTGTCTGCTCCATAGATGTGTAATTCAAGTCAGCCTAACATTTGGACAGAGTACATAGTGCTCCCTCTCTCTCTCCTCTTCTGTGATTTCCCTGTACTTTTTCCAGGTGTGTGCTCACTTCAAACACTGTCCTCTGGTTCTTCAAGCCAGGAAGAATAGGTTTTCTGTATTTTTGTTTCTTTTTGTGGTACCAGCTGGGGCTTCCCCTCAAGCTAAAGCCTGTTTAAAAAATAAAAGGAAACCCATGTAGTGCTGTTTCCTTCTTCCAAACACACTCCCTTTTTGTTTGCTTTTGGTCTGTATATACTGCCTTCAGATAGTTGGGTTTTATTTGTTTTGTTTTTGTCCAGAGTTTATAATTATATGTGAGAGGGTTGGTTTGATAGGCACTACTTGACCATTACTAAAGCAGAATCTAAGATTTAAATTTAAATGAGGATAACTTACTCTAATGTTTTACCTTTTTGTACCTTAGGTACCCACTTAGTGGCATGATATTACCAACTTTTAAAGAATGGATTGAAAATACCCTTGGAGTAAATGTGGAGCATAAAACTACCTCTAAAGTAAGCAAACAAGAATGATGACAGATATGCTTAACTCTGTGTGTACGTGTATGTTTAATTCCAAATTAATTAGATTTATCTTTGTAATTCGTTATAGTTTTAATGCATTTATCATGTTTTTTTGTTTGTTTGTTAAGTTTGCTAGTTACAGTGATCTTGTTAAGGGTGTAATTTCACTTTTTTGTAAGTGGGATTAGAAAACTCTACCCTGTATACATATCAAACTAATGACATTCTTAGTATTTATGCTGTTATGATTTTACTAGAGGCCTGATGCACGAAAATCGTGCAAGAGTACAGTCCCTAGGCCTGGCCTGCGATCAGGGCCATCTTCCCTCTGGAACCCGGGACCTGGGCTTCCCTCGCAGCCCCAGCTTTATCAGGAAGGTCGTCGAGAAGGATGTCCGGTCTAATTAGCATATTATGTTTTTAATACATAGGATTATTTATTTCTAGAGGCCCGTTGCAGGAAGATTCCTGCAAGAATAGGGCTTCCTTGGGCCTATTCCTGCAAGAACAGGGCTTCCTGAGGCCAGAGCGAAGAGAAGAAGGGAGCAAAGCTGGAGGCGGGCTTCGCTCCTTCCCTTCCCCGCCGCCTCGGCTCCCTCCCGTGTCCTCTGCTTCGCCTCCCTCCCGTGTCCGCCACCTCGCTCCCTCCTCCGCCACTTCGCTCCCTCCCCTGTCCACTGCCTCAGCTCCGTTCCCGTCTCTGCTACCTCCGATCCGTTCCCTTCTCTGCCGCTTGGCTCCCTTCTGCAGTGCTTGGCTTCCTTCTACACCATCTTCAGTCTTCGCTGGGCGCCCTGTGTATGCAAATTACCTGCCATCTTTGTTGGGTTAATTTGCATACTCTTCTGATTGGCTGGTGGGCGTAGCAAAGGTACGGTCATTTAGCATCTTTGTCTTTTATTAGTGTAGATTATTTGCTCTGGTATGGTATTCTGCATGTCCCTTTAACTGGCTATAAGTTCCATAAGTGCAAGGGCTATGGTTAACACTTTATTCTCCATTATATCCACCTCTACCATGTTAATAAGAAATGTAAATATTCAGTGAGTACTTATTTGATTTATTTAGAAATCCACCGATATAGTTTATTTTTGTAATTAAACTAGGCTAAACAACTAATTATTTCCCTTCCCAAACCAAATTCTTTTAACTTTTCTTAGAATATATCTTCTTTTATCTCCTTAATTCTCTCTCTCTTGACTATTTGTAATTACTTTTTTTACATTGATGCCATCTATATACCATATTCAGAAATTTCACCAGTTTTATTTACATGCATCTTTTTTCAGATTTCACCAGTTTTTTTATATGCACCTTTTTTTTCATATTTTTGAGCCCTTTTCATTTTCAGTAACTTAACAAATTAGTGATCTACATGTTTGTTGGAGGTTCTTTTATTTCCTTCCACTATAGGGTAGATTTCATGAGGCCAAAATTTTTTTCCTATTTAAGTGACCACTATCTCCCCGGGGCCTAGAACAGAGCTTATATTATCTTACCTAATAATAGACAAACATGTAAATTAACCATCCCTTTGCTACACTCACCAGCCAATCAGGAGAGTGTGCAAATTAACCCAACAAAGATGGCAGTTAATTTGCATACGTAGGGGCGAAGCGGCAGAGCGAAGACTGAAGGCTCCAGCCGGAGTGAAGGCCTGGGTCCCTGGTGCCAGAGGAAAACCGGTGCCGGCAGCCAGGGGAAGGGGAATCTCTTCGTGCAACGGGCATCTAGTACACTCAATAAATATTTATTATCTAAATATATAATAATCCCACAGGAGATTGGTTCCAGGACCCTTGTGGTTATCAAAATCTGTGGATGCTCAAGTCCCTTATACAAAATGCTGTAATATTTGCTTATAATCTATTTTTGCATATAATCAACAGCAGGGTATGCCTACATATCACTTCATTCTTATGGATTCAGCTTGGCCCATGACAGATTCAAGTTTTGCTTTTTTGAACTATCAGAGATTTAAAAAAAAATTTTTTTTTTTTATTTACCATTGGTTGAACCCACAGATACAGAGGGCCAACCGTGTAACTAAAAATTAAATATAGGTCCTTAAGATACTAAAAGGCTATCTAAATATCATATATCATATATTTTTCTTTACATATTTTTATATTTTCTTTTTTCCAAATTCTATTATTGTTATTCTTAACAGCTTTGATTTGGGGAGCCGTTTATAGATCTCTTTCTGTATGCTAGGTAATATTAGGTGCTTTTCACAAAAATTATCACATTTAACCTTCTGTCCTAATGGCAGCTGTATAAATTTGGTGATGATGAAATCTCATTTAACAGACCCAGAAGCCAAAGCTCACAGAAGTTGGGTGACTTGCCCAGTGTCGGATAGCTTTAAAGTTGAAGATTAATTTTTCTAGTTACCTGTTAGTTGAAATTAAGTATCAAGTTTTAAAGCTGTCCTATAAAATGGGTTTATAACTTATATTGTGAGGTTTTTTGCTCTTCATTTTTAATTATAATTGTAGTATAGGAGATGATAAATTTTATCTATAGGTCAAGTTGCTTTCCCCTAGTCTTCTTATTTTAAAATTGAAGATTTGAGACTTTGCCATCTTCCTTGTTCTTGATTGTAATCTTTAGAAATAATAAAAAGGTGGGCTGTAGAAGTAAAAGAGGAAACCTAAGGTTTCTATAAGTTATGTTATAGAATGTGATTAACGAGACCATTTCCAATTTGTAACTATCATAAAGTTGATTTCCATACATATTATTTGGTATTTTCCTATACTTCTGTCTTAGTTTGGATTAAAAACATTTTACATTTTATAGTCACTCACCCTAACAGAGGCATTCAAAATTTATTTTATAGACATAAACCAAAGAAACCTATTTTATTTTCTAGGCATCCTTAAGTCCTAGTGATACACCTCCTTCTATTGTAAATGAAGATTTTCTTCACGAGCTTAAAAAAACTAATATTTCATATTCACAAGAAGCAGATGATCGGGTATTTAGAGCTCATGGTAAGCAATTTTATATAAATGCTATTTCTTTTAAATTTAAAAAAAATTGTCCTGTAATTTAAGATGTTTTTGCATTTTATTTTTTAAACCACAAAACAGGTCATTGTCTTCATGAGATATTTTTGCTCAGGGAAGGAATTTTTCATCGAATTCCTGATATAGTTTTATGGCCAAGTAAGTTCTTCTTTTCCTTGTCTTCTTAATTTAGTATTGTTAAATTTTAAGTAAACTTAGTATTGGAAATATGTAATTTTTAACATATAAGTTGTGAAAAATAAGCTGGATTTTTAGTTTGGTAGAGGTCATAAAGTTCTTTCTTGATCTGATCATCCTGATTGATTTTGTTGTTGATTATTAGGTCTTCATTTTTAAATTAATAATTATCATTAGGAGGTCAGTAGAAATAAATATATTGGGAGGTCAATAGAAACATATATTTTTGTTTAATTTAAAAGCTTAATGAAGTTAGTGACAATAATGATATATTCAAACCATTAATTAAAATAATTAAACTCTTAATTAAAATAATTGATTACTACAAACTAATAATTTGTTGATATCAGCTTGTGAGCTAAAAAAAGCATGGTGATCTGAGATGAATAGTTAAATTTTGAGAAATTAATTTCATTCAGTTTTTTGGTTTGATATAGATGGTAGATGAGCTTTCTGTTGTTATTTTGCTCTGCTGATGCACCATATTTATATATATGGTTTTTATACCCATCTCTTCTGTCAGAAAATTTAAAGCAGAACAGGTTTATTGTCCCTTACTGTCCATAATTGCCTTTTTTTAGAAAGTTCCACTGATCTTCTAAAAGAAGTATATAAAGTATTTTTTAATGGCTTATTCATGGACTCTCAGTTCTTAGATGTGATCCTTCTACTTTGCAGGGAGTATCTAAGAGAAAAGTCATACTTTAATTTGGGGATAGAAGGGAGGTGTCATACATACCAGGAATGTCCAAGATTATATGTAGCTGAGATGAAATTACTTTCCTATACTTGTGATGTATATTTTTCTGTGTATTTGGTAATAGTATGGAATAAGTCTTTGGTCTCTGTTAGTTTAGAAATTTAGCAGCTCCTGAAAAGAATATGTAAAATTTAGTGGGTGAAAGTATGATGAGAAACAGGATATTTACATAGTTTAAGTGTCCCACCACATGATACATATTAATTATAAAAATTTTAGAGTGGAGAAACCTAGCAGGTACTATATAACCAAATGGTGAAAGTTAGCATTACCAGAAATGCTGCTTCTCTACATTATGCACCTTCAGACATAACATGCTGAGAAACGCACATCACTACTGCGGAATTCCTGCCAAAATGTATAATCTGAATTTAATCATGAGAGAACATCATACAAACCCAAATTGAGGGATACTCTATGAAATAACTGACCAGTCCCCTTCAAAAGAGTCAAGATCATAATAGTCAAAGATAGACTGAAGTACTGTCTCAGATTAAAGAAGATTACGGGACATGACAACTAAATGCACCGTGTGATCCTGGTTTAGAAAAGAGAACATTAGAGGAATAGTTGGCCAAATTTGAATAAACTCTGTAGATTAGTTAATAGTATTGTATCAGTATCCATGGCTTGGATGTGATAATTGAACTATAGTTATGTAGGATGTAAGTATTTGCAGCTGCTGGATGAAGGAAATTTTTTGTACCATTTTTGCAACTATTTTGTAAGTATGAAATTATTTCAAAGTGGAAAGTTAAAAAGATAAATAATGAACAGTTTGTTTTAGTATAGCTATTTCATATGTTAATGAGAAAAGGTTACTTGATAGCCCCATATTTTGCAGGATTACCCAGAATTTATTTATGTTTCTGTGATTAATTTATTTTCCTTTTTTCAACAGCATGTCATGATGATGTAGTTAAGATTGTGAATCTAGCGTGCAAATATAACCTTTGTATCATACCATTTGGTGGTAGGTATTGTGTCTTTTGAATTTTAATATGATATAAATTTGTTCTTTCAATTTAAAGTATTTGTATTTTAAATATTTGTGCCATCCATGGAAAACAAATATCTTTGTAATTATAATAAGGTTATTCTGAAAACTTGTTATGCTCCTCATTCTCTTTTAAGTAGAACTACCTAAGAAGTGATACACCCTTAGTTCATGGCTTCTTTTCCATATGTATCCTGTTGAAGCTGTGATTTTAATGCCTACTAGGTGTACCAGTTAATAATGCGGATTTTGTCATCAAAGAAAACATAATTTCAAGAGAAACATCAAAAGTGTGTTATTCAAAGTAATGTCCATCGCTAGCTACACATTTCCCCCACCTTTCAGGTAATTTGTGGATACCGTCCCAATAGAACTTTTCTTGTTTTGAGGCAAACCATTCAGAGACCCAATTTTCCATTTCTTCAAATGT
Organism: Myotis lucifugus; assembly: GCF_000147115.1. Taxonomy (NCBI): domain Eukaryota; kingdom Metazoa; phylum Chordata; class Mammalia; order Chiroptera; family Vespertilionidae; genus Myotis; species Myotis lucifugus. The sequence goes on along the minus strand of NW_005871053.1, from coordinate 5,993,271 downwards.
TTTGAAACGCTGCTCAGAAAGTGAGTGTGCCATCGATCAGAACAGGTGGTAATCTGAAGGAGCAAGGTCTGGTCAATACGGCCGGTGGGTTAATACTTCCCAGGCAAGATCTTTTAACGTGTCTTACTGGTTTTGAAGTGTGTGATGGTGCGTTATCATGAAGCAAAATTACTTTGCAGTGTCTTCTGGCACATTCTGGTCATTTCACAATCAAAGCGTGGTTCAAATTGATTATTTGTTGTCGGTAGTGATCAGTATTAACAGTTTCACCTGGTTTTAGAAGCTCATAATACACCACACCTTCCTGATCCCACCAAACGCAGAGCATTGTCTTCTTTCCGAAGTGATTTGGCCTTGCAGTTGATGGTGATGGTTGACCTGTTTCAACCCATGATTTTGTGCGTTTGGGATTCTCAAAATAAATCCACTTTCATCACCAGTCACAATTTGATGCAAAAAGGACTTTCTTTCGTGCCGTTGAAGCAACATTGTACTGATGACTTTTCGGTTTTCCATTTGTCTTTTGTTCAGTTGATGTGGCACCCATTTTCCTTCCTTTAAAATCTTTCCCATTGTTTGTAAATGATCAGAAATTGTTTGCTGAGCAACGTTTAATCTTTCTGCAAGTTTTAAAGTTTGACCTGCATCTTCATCCAATAATGCTTGTAATTGTTGGTCTTCAAACTTTTTTGGTTGACCTGGATGTTCTTTGCCTTTCACATTGAAATCATCACTTTTAAAGCGTTTAGACCAGTGTTCACAAATATCTTGAGATGGAGCATGTTCACCGTAAGCTTCCCGAAGTATTCAGCAGCACTTTTCTTCAAAATAAAGTAATGAGTTAAAACTTCCCGCAAATGCTCTTTTTTTTTGAATGAAATTTGACATTTTTAAGCGTAAAAATATCTATGATGTTAACACCTTCAGCAGATTTGACATTTGAAGCTTGCTGTCAATACAACAAAATAGCATGCATATCAAATCGAATAAATATCAACATATGTGTAACTCCATCTATTAAAAAAATCCGCATTATTAACCGCTACACCTAGTAAGTAAGAATATGTTTCTGCTTTAGTAATTGCTTTCTAACCTTTATCCTTATGGAGAGAATATTTTTCAAACGTTAAATATACCCAACGTAAACCTTTGAAAAGGAATATAATGCAGCATAAAAGATGAACAGGGACACTGATGACCAAATCAGTAACTTTTAATGAGAATTAATACTGTTTTACACCTTAAGACAAATTTGATCTTTCTTGATCTTTTGTTAACCACATTATTTTAATAACTTTCACAAGACAAAGGAAATTGCCTTTACTGACTGAATTGGCTATGATGGAATGGTAATGAGATCCCCCAAAATTAGAAGCTTCATATTCTTCAGCTGATACTTCTGGTTGAATTAATAAAACAATGAATTCAACTTTTTCTAATCAAAGGCACTACAGTGCTACTTTTGTTTATTTTTTTTGTTAAACCTCACCTGAGGATATTTTTTCATTGCTTTTAGGTAAAAGTGGAAGGGAAGGAGGGAGGGAGAGAAAGAGAGAAAGATAAATGTGGATATGAGAGAGAGACAGATTGGTTGCCTCCTGCACACATTCTGACCAGGCCAGAGATCAAATCTGTAATCCAGGTGCATGCCCTTGACCGGGAATCTAACCCATGACCCCGAGACACACCGGTCAGGGCTACAGTGCTACTTTTAATGCAACATTTTTTTAATTTTACATGACTGACAAGCAAAATAGTGGTTATTGAGCACAGGCATGTTTTTAACACATTGCGTACCGCATAGAAATCTCTAAGACATACGCCAGGGACCGCACGTTTTTGGGCAAACTGCACGTTATTTAAATCATCATAATGCACTTTAGGTGTTGTTTTTCAATAATTATAACATTTTTATTTACAAAAACAATTAAACAATTAAAGTTCCTAGTACTTTTTAAACGTATGGTACTGCGTAAAACATTTTCCTCTATGAAGAGGGACCAAACAAAATTTACATAGTATCTAGATTCGCTCCTTTTTCCATGGGCGTGAAAAACGAGAACACTCATGAGCGGTCTTTAACAGATGGTGCGTGAAACACGAGAAAACTCCTGAGCGGTACGAAATGTGTTAACAGACAATTCATGGTCTCACCTTGTAAAATTAAGCTGAATCTCATGAATCAACACCCTCTGTAGTTCTTACCTTGTATCAAAGTGACTTCCACATGTTTTCTGTACAAAATGCTTGGAAGTACCAATTAAGAATTTATTCTGATATATGTTGATATAGATGTGGTTAAGAATTAACAATAGTATATTCTATATTGGTTTCAAGAAATTATTTTTTCTTTGACAGCAAATGTTAATGGAAAATAGAAGTACATTGTTCAGATACTTCTATGTATTATTTATTTTATATTAAAATCACTTTTCACCAAAGAACATACAAATTTGTTTTTGAATATCATATAGGCAATTATAACTTGTTTTTATTCTAATTTATTAAAGCCATTTTTATATGAGGATATAAGATATTAAGTGATAAATGAATCTCATAATTATGGCAGAAAGGCGGTAATGGTGTCTCTAGTTTTATAGAATAGGTATTTTTATGTTTTATTTTAAGCTATCTTTCCACAGTAATCATTAGCTTAGAACTTTTCTAATCATGTTTTTGGAGTTTCACAAATTGCTATAGGCTTCACTTGAGTGTGCCCAGGGGATAAAGCCACATTGCTTTCAGCCCCATAATAGTTCTTCATTTTGGCACACAGCATAAAATAAAGGTGAGTTTGCTTTTAGTGTGTTAGCATTTACAAACTACATTTTGCAAAGTAGATGTAGGTATTTCCATAGCAGGCCTATTTGTATTAGGGATTAGCCATATGTATATAAGTTGTTGTTTCCTATTTTGGCAGGAGGAACAAGTGTCTCATATGGCCTGAAGTGTCCTGCAGATGAGACAAGAACAATTATTTCTTTGGACACTTCACAGATGGTATATGATTATTAAGATGTATTTGAAAATAGTGTTTGGTTTAAAAAATGTATTTATGGCTCAGTCTTAGTTGTCGTCATTAAAGGGTATATTGTCCATTTTGTTTTAAATTAATTTTATGATTATATTTTACCTTGTGTGTAGGTTTTCAAAAGCTAAGCTCACTCTTACTCTAAGGCACATATCTTGATGGTTTCTACCAAATTGGCGGGTGAAATTGATGTTTGGAAAGCATGGATTGGAATATTGATGCAATACATGAACTAATTTGTTAAAGAAAACAAATATTAGTTAATTAAAACAATATTAGTTAAGGTTAATTTGAATCACTAAAACTTGTCCTCCAAATTTTTACTAATGCTGTTGCATGTTTTCTTTTGGAAAAATAGAGGAGCTAAGTACTTTTAATGATAGGATAATTTTTTGCAGTTTAGGCTATTGTGGTCCAAGAGTTAGATATTGTGGCATGTTAAACTTTTAAAAAAATATATTTTTATTCATTTCAGAGAGGAAGGGAGAAGGATAGATGGAAATATCAATGATGAGAGAAAATCTTTGATTGGCTGCTTCCTGCATGCCCCCTGACCAGGAATTGAACCGTTACCTCCTGGTTCATAGGTCGATGCTCAACCATTGAGTTATATACCAGTTGGGCTAAACTTTTAATTTGGGTATGAACTTTATCTTTGTATTGTCAACGATATTCCTGGTTACATATTCTTCATTATAATAAAAAATATATATATTTTAAATCTTCACCCGAGGATTTTTCCCCATTGATTCTGGAGAGAGAAGAAGAAGAAGAAGAAGAAGAAGAGAGAAACATCAATGTGAGAAACATCAATCGGTTGCCTCCTGTATCCACCGCAACTGGGGATTGAATCCGCAACCTGGTTATGTGCTTTGACTGGCAGTTGAACCCATGACCCTTTGGTGCACAGGATAATGCTCTAACCACGTGAGCCACACGGGCCATTGTAAAAAGAATTTTTTTTCTAACTGTTTAATTTGAAATTCTCTTAAATACCATTATTGGTTTTATCTTTCTTTTTTTCTCTATTTTAAAGCAGATTCTGGTATTTTGCTACTTTACACCTAAATATTTATGTGCATCTCTTTAATTACCCAATCAACATTTAGGTTTCTAGTTGTCTCAAAATTTATGTTCATTTGTTCAAATGGGGATTCATACAAGGCCCACATTAACTTTTGGTTGTTTCCTTAAGTCTCATTGTAATTGAAGCCTAGTTCTTCCTTTCTGAATGCTGCTGACTTAGAGAAACTAGGTTATTTGTAATATAGACCATGTCATATTTTGAATTTGCCTGTTGCTTCTTCTTGGTGTCATTTAACTCTTCCTCTAGGTTCTGTATGTCCTCTAAACCTAAAGTTAAATATAAAATCTAGTTAGCTTTAGGCCTAGCTTTTAATATATTTTTTAAGCAAGAATATGTCAAAGATGATGATGTGCTTTTCTGTGTCATGTCACATAGGGAGGTACATAATAGTTGTCCACTTTTAGTGTTGCTAAAATTGATTAGCAAGTTCAGATAGTGACAGCCTGATTATCCTACAAAATTACCCATCAACCTTTGACCTCATCCCAGAGTTTAAGAAAAGGGAGTTTCCTGCAGAGATAGCTTAAAAGTAACTTATTCTGAAATAGACTTTGGAATGTGTTTGAATTTCTGGCTCTTTATTTTACTATGTATAGATTTAGCTCTAAATCTGTTACTAAGTGTTTAAAATTGAGACAGTAATACTGTGGAAAGTTATTGTGAAGATTAAATGAGGTAATATATGTAAAAGTCTTTATATTGAGTAGATGCTTAAAATTCGGTGGCAGAATTTTAAATGTTAGGTTTCTAACCATTTATTTTGTAGAAAAACCTTATATACTCACTGCCTTTAACATTGGAATCTCTCCAATATTATAATGGATGCGTGGTCCTTATAATTGTGTTTTGCATTGAAGTATATAAGCTGTATCTGTGCATGATTTGCACAGTGTACTTCAGATGCAGTATGTACAAAATATGATGAAAATTAGTTGTACCAATTTTCTACTTAAATATATATTATAATACTAAGACCTATTGGCCTTGAAAGTTTTAGTTTTATTGTTGACTTGTATGGCATAGTATATAGTGGATGTAATAAGGTAGCCAATATATTATCTTTAGGTTTCACTATTAGTGTCCATAGGTGATTTCTAAATTTATCTTCATTAGTTTGTTTTTTATTTTACTAAAAATATCTTTGGACTCCTGGTAAATATAAGGGATATAATTAATACAAGTATATAATTGCTTCAAGAATCAGTCTACTGGGGGAGAAGATGTATATAAATTACTATAATACCAGAGGCCCAGAGCATGAAATTCGTGCATGGGTAGGGTCCCTATGCCTGGCCAGCGATCAGGGCTGATCCGGGCCTTCAGCTGCCGGCTGGGGCCTTCCTTCCAGCTGTCAGCTGGGACCTCCCTTCCCCGGCTACTGGCTGGGGCCTTCCTTTGTTCCATGCTACCCCCTGGTGGTCAGTGCACATCATAGCGAGCGATTAAACTCCTGGTCGAACTCCTGAAGGGACACTGCATATTAGCCTTTTATATATATAGATCAGGTTCCATCAGATTACTAAATTTTGTCTTTTAACTTTACAGTTGAATAACTTTTGTTTAGCTGCCATGGGGCCAAAAGCTTGATTTTGCCATAGTTATATTGAAATCACTGTTTTCTTATTTTGAGAGTATAATTATGACAGTTTTATATAACATAAAAGTACATTCACATATATCATCTTAGTTAATATTTATCATAACCCTGTGAATTAAGCAGTGCAGCTATTTGTATGTGTTCAAATTTGGAATATAGGCAGCCTGAGACTGTTATTTTCGTATTATCGATTGTGTTCTTTCCTATTTATTATTAACTAGACTTATATGCATTAGTTATTGCCATGAAATTGAACATATCAGAGTGCAAAGAAAGCTTCTCTGGGATCCAGAAGAAGATTCTGTATGTTACCTGATTGCTCAACCAAACAGAAGGGGAACAGAATCTGCTCTAAATAGTAGAAAGTAATTCATCAAGATTCATATATATAAGAATTAGGTCAAATAAGAATGTTAAAAACACTTATTTGACAGGCATACATTTACTAAGTTGAGCCAGATGATAGTTTCTTCTTTTCAGCAGAAGGCAGGGATGTGCTTTGTTTTTTAGCTGGGGTCTGTGGTGCTGCTTTGGTCTATGACATCTGTAGGGGTGTCATTTACAGTATGCAAATGTCTTTGCAGGTATCTTTTTCTAATCTCAGGTGGACATCTTCTGATATTCTTAGATATGATTGCTAACTGTTAACAATAGTATTGATAGTATTGCAAAATGACAGGAACTGTGTATACTAACCTTTTTATGTGTAGTATCTCATTTAATTTTTACAGCAACCCTGTGATTAGGTATTGCTATCCACACTTTACAAATAAGGAAACACTTAGCTTAGACAGTTAAATAATTTGCTCATGATAAGAGGTATAGTTTAATTTAAATTCATATCTGAATGAAGACAGAGTCTGTGTTTTAAACCACCTCTTGTTAATATACTGCCTATGTTATATCTGTCATATATATTCAGGGATAAATGGAGCTTTCTGGTATGAGTAACCCTACCTGCCTAATTACTCTCTTATCACTTGCTGCTTTCAGTTAGGAAGTTCTGTTTCCTGTCAATAGTTCATGGAGATGAGACCTTTTTATTCCTTTGCAACAGAATCGAATCCTCTGGGTTGATGAGAACAATCTGACAGCTCATGTAGAGGCTGGCATAACAGGACAAGAGTTGGAAAGACAGGTATGTTATTTCTTTAGTTAAAATTTTCAAAACTGGCATGTGTCCCCTCTATGAATGAAGTACCTTTCACAGTACATTCACTGAACAAGTTTGTTCAGTTTTTGTTGTGGGTCAGGCATTGAGCTAGACACAGTAATGAATGACACCATCCCTTACACTTGGATAGCTTATGTTATATTACGACAGAAAGGTCATTAGACAATTATTCAGAGTGAGACTATCTAGGTGAAAGCTAAATGTGGGGTATTGTGACTCATCAAATGGGTTAGGAGGAAAGGAGTTGGACAAAAAAAATGTATCATAGAAAATGCAGCATTTAAAATGAGACTTCAGGATGAGTGAGAATTAACCAGAAAGTAAATGGGGTTAGGGAGAACAATCCAGTTAGGAAGCAGCATGTACAGAGGCTTTATAGGCAGCTGTTGCTTTTGGGGGCCTGCAGGTAGCTGAGTATGGCTGAGATCTAGTGTGTGTATATGGGATAGTACACATGCTTGGTGAATGTGTATCGAGTGGGTGAACATGTAGTAATGATAAAGGATGAAGGTAGGAAAACATGAAGAGGTGAGATTATAAAGGGCCGTATAAAGCCCCTTTTAGAAGTTTGAACATAATCTTTGTAATTAGATACTTCTGGCTACTGTGTGGAGGATGGATGGAGCATGTAAGGGAAGGTTCAGAGGATGCTGCAATAATTCAGGCAATTGCTGATAGTGACCTGAAATAAAGTAGTAAGAATGGAGCAAAAAGGAACAAATTGGACATAGCATTTTTGGAAGTTGGTGGTAAATTGTATCAGCTGGGTAGATGTTGATATTTGCTACTTACTGAACTTCTCAATGTATAATTTTATTGAAAACTGCTCATCTCATGTAGTTAGTGAAACTCTTGGGGTCCTTATATACTTTTGGGGGGATCCTAATTAATTTTTTTAAAACTTTAGGTTCCCTTTATGGTATCTAAGCAGGCAATTATTAAAATGTATTGGTTCCTTCAACCTCCTCAAACATGGGTAAGATGTAACTCAGCTTTTATAAACAAAAATTAGAATGTCCAGTTTGTTGATGTTCTTACCACTTAGTTCCACTTGGGTTACAGAGACCCCCTCCTCTTTTTTAAAGGACTTTGAGGGATATGTGACATACTTATTGATCTTTTTTTTTTTGTCTTTTTCCTTCTTTCTTGTAAGGAGTTGAATGAAATTGGTATGCCAGCCAACAATTCTATATGAAAGGCTTTGAAAAAAATTATTAAACTCTTTACTGTCTTTATTTTTAATTTCATGCAGTAAGAACAGAGAACTGGAACATATTTGTTGAGACATGTTAAAGATCTTCAGTAAGTCAAGGTTTTATATAAGTTACCATAATTAGATTTGCTAATTATTATTGTTTCAGTGGGCAGAATAATAGTACTTAATGAAAAAAAATCTATAAAAAGTTCCATATTAGTCTTCCATTATGCCTGAATGAGGCATTATCAACAAAGCAATTTTTTAAAAATAAAGGATGGCCTTTCATATCTCCAATTTTATATTTTTATTGTGGTATTTGATGTAGTATTTTAACCTTTCCAAGTTTTCTTAAAAGGTTAGAGTTAAAATTCAAGGAACATATTTCTTTGAGATTTAAATGAAGTTTTCTTAGAGTAAGAACTTCTGGTATTTTACTTACTACTTCATTTCTCTAAATAAAACTTTCTTTTTTGCTTCTAGTAGACTATAATATAGTTTCTACTACTGTTTTGATCCCAATTCAAGTTCTTCCTTGTTAAACTCTGTGTCCTTCAGTTTCTATTTCAGTTGAGGTAACCAGCTAAAAACATCCTGCTTTTTCCTTTTAGAAGTTTTAAAATTACAGATATATTGTAGTTGTGTAGCACAGATTTTAATCTTTTTAATTTTTAAATTACATTGATGTTAAAATATTTAAAATTTAAGGTGGTCACTAACATGTCAATTATGAATTTTGGGAATTTGTTTTTAGGCTTATTAAATCTTTGACTACTTCATTTTATTAGTTAATAGCCTGGGGATGTGTGACTTATATTTTTCCTGCCTACAGACTCATTTCCCTATGTTTCAATTTCTTTCTTCATCTATAAAATGAAGATAGTAATTCCTCTACATAAGGTTTTCATTAGGATGAAATACATTAATAATGTAAAGTACTTAGAACTTATATCATTGCACTAATTTTTATTGAGCACTGTCTGTTTTATTCAAATACAGCTGACTTTAAGTATTCCTTCTACATGCCAAAGACTCCCAAATTTATATCATCACCTCACACTTCTTTTATGAACTCCAGACTTGTATATCCAGTTGCTTAGTTGATGTCTCGGTTTGCATATTTAATACACATTTTAGACAAAATGTCTTAAACCAGTGGTCAGCAAACTGCGGCTCACGAGCCACATGCGGCTCTTTGGCCCCTTGAGTGGTGGCTCTTCCACAAAATACCGACCTCTGCGCATGGGCCACGAAGTTTCAGTCACACTGCACGTGCGTGCCCGCATGTGGTATTTTGTGGAAGAGCCACACTCAAGGGGCCAAAGAGCCACATGTGGCTTGCGAGCCGCAGTTTGCCGACCACTGTCTTAAACTAACTCAACATTTTAAAAATTGAATTTCTGTTTTTCTCCACGGTTGGCTTTTTCTGTAGCCTTCTCATTCTCAGTTGATGGAATTCAGTACTTTGGGAAGCTTGGGCTTAAATCCTTGGAATCATTTATTTTTATTTAGTCTTATAATGGTTTTATTGAGATATAATTGCCATGCAGTAAACTGCACTCATTTAATATCTACAACTTGAGAGATTTACGGTTAAGATGGTGGCGTAGGTAAATGTGGTACTCAAACTCTCCCACAACCACATCAAAATGACAACTAAACTGGAGAACAACCACCATTCAAAACCATCTAAAATCTGGCTGAATGGAGGTCCTACAACTAAGGATTTAAAGAAGAAACTACATGGAGACTGATAGGAGGGGTGGAGACATGGAAAGGCTGGTCCCACACCCACAAATGGTGGTTTAAAATTGGGAAGGATATCTTGGTTGTGGAGGGACCCTCTGAGGAGCAAGGGGCCCCAGCCCACACCAGGCCTCCCAGCCCAGGGTTCCAGAGCTAGGAAGAGAAGTTCCCATAACTTCTGGCTGTAAAAACCAATGGGGATTGTGGTTGAGTGAAACAGGGCTCCTGGTGTCCTAGGCAATTTTACGCACGAACTTTCTCATACTCAATCTGAGCTCCAGCACTGGAGCAGCAGCTTGAAAGGAACCAGGGACATATGGGGAGGAACTGAATTGTCTGGCATCAGGGAAAGAGCTGGGGTGGGGCACAATTATGCCAGGCAAAAGTACTGGCAGAGGCCATTTTTCCTTTTCTGAGACAACCCCCTCAGAGTCAGCAGGCAGGCACTATATCTGAGTCCCCATCAGCCTGGCTTACACTGTTCATCCTACCCTGGTGATTTCCTAAGATTCTGCCCACCCAACTTGTGGGCCAACCCATGCTGTTTCCAGTGGCCTGTCTTGGCTCATGCTTCCAGTGGCCTGTCTTGGCTCATGCTTCAGACTTTCCTAAAATCTCTGAAACAAGCATCATCTGGTCTCTGTGTACTCTAACTCTTGCTAAGTGGCCTCAGACCTCGCACTAGTGGCAGCTAGCCTTGGTTCACAGCTTGGTCTCTCCTGGGCACCTCTAAGCCCAGAACACGTAGCAGCCGTCTGCAGATCACTCTGTAACTCATGCCAGTAGCCCCAGGCAGGGCACAGACCAAGGCTGACCTTGCACACACTCGATAGACAGTTTCAGATCACCCCAGATTACAATCCTGCTGCCTCCATGAGTGACACACTCAATGGGTGGACTCAGTGAGCACCAAAGCCCTCTGAAGCAAGTCCTGCTCCATAGGGTTGGTTCCTGCACAGCAGTTCCTCCGCTATAGTAGTAGCCGGTCCTTGCAGCTGATCAGCCTGGGGGTCAATCTCTTCCAGTGACGTTAACAGCAATGAAGGCTCAACAACAACAGGAGAATGCACACAGTCCACCTCGAGGTGCACCTTGAGCGCTCAGCTTGGGTGAATGGGGAGGCTGTGCTACTGGGCCCTTCAGGACATCTACTTTACCAAGTCTGGGAGACATAGCAGCTTTACCTAATACATAAAAACAAACATAGTGAAGCAGCCAAAATGTGATGATAAACAGGTCCCAAATGAAAGCAAAGGAGAAATATCCAGAAAAAGAACTAAATAAAATGAAAGCTAGCAAGCTACCAGATACAAAGTTCAAAACAATGGTTATAAGATGCACAAGAAACTTAATGAGAACTTCAACAACATAAAAAAAGGACATAGCAACCATAAAAAAGAACCAGTCAGAGATGAAGGTTACACTAACTGAAATAAAGAATACAGGGAAGCAATTGTAGAGTAGATGAAACCAAGAATCAAATCAGCAATTTGCAATATAAGGAAGCAAAAAACCCCCAATCAGAACAGAAAAAAAAAGAAGAAGAATAAAAAAAAATGAAGATAGTGTAAGGAGCCTCTGGGAAAACGTCAAGTATATCAACTTTCACATCATGAGGGTGCCGGAAGGAGAACACAGAAAACAAGAAATTGAAAACCTATTTAAAAAATAATGACAGAAGACTTCCCTAACCTGGTGAAGGAAATAGATATACAAGTCCTGGAAGCACATAGAGTCCCAAACTCTGTATGCACTTATAGAAATAACTTAAATGTGTATTTAATTATTTGCTTCTGTATAGGTAATGTGGAGATTTTGTCTTGAGAATATATGAAAACTCCCTGTTCAGTACCTAGCACATATAAGCTTCCATGAATATCTTTTCTTTTCCTTCTCCTAATTTCAGAAAATTTGAGAAGCAGTAGTCTTTTGAAAAGAAATAATATGAATATAGATTGTTTGGAAGTTAGGAAAGAAATATAACAGTTTCATAATCTGCATTTTAACCTGTTCAGTCATGTATTTAAGCTACCTTCTTGTGGTTGGTTATTAACCTCTTAAAATTAAATAAATATATTAAATATTTAGTGAAAAAATCCTATTATGTAACAACTGATATATTTTTAAACCTTGTTTTTCTAGCAACAAAACTAGAAAAGGTAAATAATTTGCATTGCTTGTGTGGGAAAGCTAACAAATTATATTTAACCTAATTGGCTCTCAAATTTTGGATTACAGCTTTCATACCATATTTAAATATGTGGATACAAACATAGCTGACATATTCTACATCTATGCATGGCTTACTTGAAAAATGGAAGCAGTTGCTTAACTGGATGACTATCAAATGGTCAACACAGATTGATGGGCTTGAGTGCAGTAGACAGTGGGTATGCAGATGGTGGTGTCTGTACTGTTTGACATGAGATGGCAGAGTCTTTAAAAATGATTTCAGTGGAATGGCTTTGGTGTTGCAGTAAAGGGCATCCATTCAACCTCAGGTGCTGTGCAGCTGGCAAAGCCAAGCTAATATAGAAAAATGAGAAACAAGTGACTATTTAATGTACAGGAATGCACGATCTGCATTACAAATAAATGACAGTATTACATGCAGGAAACCTGGCCAGATGGCTGTACATTAAAACACACGACTCCTAGAGAGAATTAAGTACAGGCAATTTGCTTGGGTTTTCTGCAGGCCTGCTGCATATTATATTAGGGTAGGGAGAACAAGAGATTAAGTGCTTTATTTATTGAAAGTGTTTAGGTGAAGTTGGCAGTTGTTTAAGCATAATCTGATCTCCATAAGTATTTACATGGTCTCTTTGTGGAAAAAAATAGTAGGGCGGGTAGTTGGCTTTAAAATAGAAGGATATAAGGAATAAGATTGTCTTGTGAACTTGTGAAAAATACAACTGTCTTTTTGGACCATATCTTAGTTTTGTAAAGTTTTCCTTGATGCAAAAGCTTAAACATTTTTGTGGGGGACAAGTATGATGAAACAAGTATTTCTTTTTCTATATAGGTTTTAATGAGTACAAATTCCAGTGACATATGGGGATTTAAAAGTGGGAAGAGTTAATACGTTGAGTGCTTTGTGAAATGGGACCATTTTCACTAGTAAAACATTACATATTTGTTTTTCAGCTTAAAGAAAGTGGTTATTGTACAGGTCATGAACCAGATTCCCTGGAATTTAGCACTGTGGGAGGATGGGTATCTACTCGGGCATCAGGCATGAAGAAGAATGTCTATGGCAATATTGAAGACCTGGTAAATTTTTTTCTAGTTATTTTATAATCATTGATAAATATATAGAGATTATAAAGTGATGTAAGCCTTTAAAATTTAGTTGGATGGTGGAGTCCCCTCAGAAATATACTTATTTTGATTATGGTAACACTTATTGTGCAGTGGTCATTACTTAAGACTGCTCCTTTTCAAGTGATTGATATTTAAGCTTGGTAAATGTTTCATAGTATCTGATATATAAAACATATAAATATTATTTGATAATCCTCATGGAGCTTCAGTGTTCAACTCTACCAAGATTTTAGTCAATTTATTTAGATGATCTCATCATTGTTACTCTTGCCTTAGGAGATTTTTATATTTTTCTGAAAAATAATTTTTCTATATAGAGTTAAAGATCCTGAATGAAAATGTTCTAGTGAGTGGTCATATAACCTCTAATGTTTTGTGTGCACACACCATTTTGTTTTACTGATCTGGTGTCAGTGCTCTAACAGTTATTATTATTTTTAAATATATTTGTATTGATTTCAGACAGGAAGGGAGAGGGAGAGAGAGATAGAAACATCTATGAGAGAGGATCATTGAATGGCTGCCTCCTGCATACCCCCTACTGGGGTTCGAGCCTGCATCCCCGTTATGTGCCCTTGACCCGAGTCAAAACCGGGACCCTTCAGTCTGCAGACCAATGCTCTACCCGCTGAGCCAAACCAGCCAGGGCTGACAATTATTTTGATAGTGTAACAACTATGGGCATCCTGGTTAGGAATTAGGTATCGTTTGTTCCATTTGTACTTTTAGTAGTTTACCTGATAGTTGTATGACCTTGTGCAAATTGGTTCACCTTTCTAGACAAGTTTCCTCCTCTGTAAAATGGAACAAATGTTAATTGCTGTATAGAGTTATAAGAAGTAAAGGACATAAAATGAAAATTCTTAGTTCCTGGTACAGTAGGTGCTTCAAAAATGTTAGTTTCCTTATCAGCAATATTTTGATAACAATTTTAAATAACTTTATGAGACTATTAAAGTTAGGGTAGGGAGAACAAGAGATTAAGTGCTTTATTTATTTAAGTGCTTAATAATGTTCCTAACATTATTCTTAGAGTTACTTAGCTTTGCTTTTCAAATCTAAAGTTTCAACATTTTTATCAATATCTTCATTACTGGAAATATCAAATCTTTAATGAATTTTGGTTCTTTATAGTTACATCAGAAATTTAAGACTTTGTCTGTATTATGAATACTTTTTAAATGTTTACATTATCCTGTTTATATATATTTTTACTGACTTTTAGAAATCAAATTTTCATTTTGCAATGAAAATAAATTCAGTTTCCGAGAGAGAATTTGATCCTTTTGCTATTGTATTATTAAGAGCTTTATCAGAGTTAAGCAAATATTTGACAGATTGCTATATTTAGTACTACTAAAGCATGCAATTTATTTTCATCCTTTTTAGAGAAATTTAAGGGCCATAAATTATAAGCATACATCGTAATGTACTTATTTGCATTAGTAATTACTTAGCATATTTTACTTTTAACATAAAATTTTTTATAATATATAATTTCCACTGAAACTGTCTTAATTTCCATTAATTGCTTTTATGAAAACTGCTGAAGTTAATATATTCTTTTATGTGGTTAGAGTAGAATTCATGAAAAACATTAAATTTCTTGTGTTAAAAATATTTCTGTAATCAATATTGTTGCATAATTCTTTCAAATACAATAAATAATGATACTAATACCTCTTTAGTTGTTTGAAAAGAGCTGAAGATGATTAGTATAAACTTTTAACATTATAACCTGAAAATTGAGATGTCTTGGTGCTTTCTGTATGTTATGGGATAAACTTTTCATCTTACGTTCTGGCCGCTACTTGTTTTTAAGGTCATTTTAAGGAAATCTAATTATAGTCGAACTCAAATATTTTTTAACTTAATGATTATCTCTTCATAAATGATTTCCTGATCATTTGATTAAATGATTATGATTTTTATGGTTTGCTATAAAGTTGAAGCTCTTGGCCATCAGCAATAATCCATTGCTTCTGTGAAAGATTCCTTGGTATACTATTCAGTTATGAAACACAGATGGAAAGTCAGATATGCTATTATATTAACTAAATAAAATAATTTCTAACACTTTTAATATCTTTGTACTTATCTTTACAGACCATTTACTAAGCATGCTCACAAATATATAGATATATCTAGTTTTTAATATAAAAAGGATCATACCATGTTTATTCTGCTTTTTAAAATTATATTATCGACATGTTAATATGTAAATGAACATAGGTTTGCACATCATTTAAATAGAGTGCATATAATTCTTTTGTTGGTAATTCATAGTTTATTAAAGTAATTCCCTATTAATAAACATTTAAGTTGTTCCTGATTTCAAAACTATCAAAAACAAAGGGGGAAAATAATCCACTTTATTAATACTTTTTAGCATACATCTTTAAATGTTTTTTGGGGGGGTAAGTTCCTAGAGCTTGAATTATTGGACAAGATGCTTAAACTTTTTTAAATCTATGTATCCTATAGCCAAATTGCTCTACAGGGATTTTGTACCAATTGACATTCCCACTAGCACTATGAGAATCCTTATTTTATTGGACTCTATTTATATTTTGCCTTGATTTTAATTTCTTTAATTGCTAGTAAATGTAAACTTTTGAAATGATCTCTTTGGCAATTTTTATTTCTTATTTTGTAAGTTGCTTATTGATGTTCTCTGCTCATTTTCTTCAACAGTACATAGACTTTATTTATTTGTTCAAAAATCATTCCAAAAATGTGTTGGATTTTTACCTAACCATTTCGGATTCAGATCTCAGAAACTATTTTTGAATGACAACCCCTCCCCCACACAGTGTACTTAATTTTTCACCTGTGTGAAACATATCTCACAGATATATCACACACATGTCTCTCTCCCTCTTTAACTCAGTCACAGGATCTCCCTCTGCATCCCAACTTTGACCTGATCATAATTAATACTTTAATCTTTTCACTCTTTCTTACTAAGTAGGCAGATTAGCTACGTTGAAGGGGGGGATAAGTCAAGAATATATATTGTTTTAGAATTCTAAGCAGTGTTTGAGATGAATGATAATGTTTCATAAATATTGTTAAATATAAGTGAAAGATTGAACCTATTAAAATATAATCATTGCTTATTTTTTCTGTCCTTTAGTTCTTTGCTACATAGATGACCTGAGACTAAATTTGGTTCAAAGAAATGTGCTTAAGGTGTTCCTAAGATAATGAATATTCCTAAACCAATAAGAATCTTAGATTGATTTGTCCCTCTTTTAAAGTTTATAAAATTTATTTATAGTTTAATAATTACTAAAGATATTAGAATTCTGAAGGGCAGCAACATTTATTACCTAACCCAATATTTAAAAAGTAGTGTTTTATATAAATATCTGGATGTGTGTACACACACAACAGTCACTGACAAATGTCTAGAGTTTACATCATGCATTGTATTAAACAGGTGGTTCATATAAAAATGGTAACACCTAGAGGTATAATAGAAAAAAGCTGTCAAGGACCTCGTATGTCAACAGGCCCTGATATCCATCACTTCATCATGGGATCTGAAGGTAAATATAACTGCAAATTTATTATGAAAAAATACATGTTACTGACTCAGATTTGTGAGAATCTGCGATATTGTGATATCAGATATTTGAAAGAAAGACGTATATATTTAAATAATAGTGATATTTTTAAAGTTTCATTACTTTAGTACTTCATAAAGTTTTTATTATGAGGACATCTTATTAAATTTCCTTTTACATTTTACTTTTTTATAGTTTTAGAGACAGCTTGGTCTTTTTGGTTTTATTTGATCTTTCTTTTAGAGTTTTTAATAATTAAGAAAAGTAGTTGTTAGGATTAAAATAGTTTGCTTTAACATGTTATAACATTCTTTAATGTCTGAATAATTAGGGAGAAACAGCTGATAAAGCGTTGTTTCATGTCTTGTCTTTCTATAATTATATCTGTTATTATTGCTATTTGCTTTAAGAGGAATTTAAAATTCTGTTGATTCATAAACTTTTACAACTTATGTTGGTCTTTTATTTTTTTCACTACTGAAGTGGTATCCTTTGCTTGGCTACTTGATGTTGTATAGATTAGAATGTAGTTCTCTATTTTATTCCAAATATTTAATTCCTATACCAATCAGAAAAAAACTTTCTTCGATTTTGCAAATTAACTATTATGTAGGCACTGTGAATTGAAGGTGAACATGTGCTCATTTTTTAATTCTTAGAATGGTAGAAAGGGAAACTCCTTAAATACAGAGAAATAAGATAAAACAGGGTTTCTAAATTAGCAGAGGAACTCATTACTTACTTCAGAAGGTGGTACAGGCTGAAAAGAAGATAGATTTTGGAAACATTTAGCTATACGCATGGATAAAAACAGTTTATAATAATCTAGAGTAAATTCCAACTTTTGACACTAATATCAAGGAGGGAAAAACACACTACTAGTATGTGTCTTAGGACATGCTAGAGGTCAACTACTGAGTTATGATCAGTGGAATGGTTTAGATCTTTTTCATAACAACCAATAACAAACTTTTCTCAAGATATCTCCCCAGTTTACTCTTAATTTTCGAATTTTTATTTTTTATATTTTTAATTAAATTTATTGGGGTGACATTGGGTAATAACATTTTATAAGGTTTCAAGTGTACAATCTATGACACGTTATCTGTATATTGCATTGTGTGCCCACAGTCACATCTTCTTCCATCACCATATAATTGACCCCCTTTACCCTTTATTACCCCATTCCCCTTCCCTCTGGTAACCACCATACTGTTGCCTGTGTCTGAGTTTTTGTTATTTGTTTTCCTTGTTTGTTCTTATTCCTTTTCTGATCAGTATACTCTTCTAAGGAAAAAACAGAACAGTTTTAATGACAAAAATAAAATGTTAAATTCCTTTAAATAATACAGTTCTCTATTATTTTGGGACTTTTTGTAATATTGCATCATTTGAAAGTTAACTAAAAGTATGTAACTTTTTCCATCAGATGTCAAATTGAATAACAATAAGTGTCAAAAATTATAAATATAAATTATCTTTTCAAGTAACAACTTTAGACATTTTTTAAATCCCATTGATTAGCATTTTAAAAATTCTGGTTGCTAGGTACTATGCTGGCATACTCAGGACACAGGTAATAATAGACCATAATAATACAGTTCAATAAATTCTTTGATAGAAGTAAACACTGGAAAATATAGGCAAAAGGTCACATGAATGGGTATTAGGAAGACTTCCCAAGAGAAGCCATGCTCAAAGTGGTCCTGTAGGGTTGATAAGGAGAAAGTAATTTCAGACAGGGTTGAGGGATAAGGTGGGAGAGAATTGTCCTGCAGAGAAAAGTGCATGTGGGCAGGCTTAGAAGTAAAAAAGAACCATGTCTGCTTTATGAAGCTCTCAGTTTTTCAGTAGAATGGGAACATAAGATTTAATTGTAGGGTAGAGTGGGCAGCAGGTTGAAGGGCAGAGTGGTAAAGGTTATAGGGGTTAGAGATAATATGGTCTTTACGCCTTTTAAAATAATTTGAACTTTATCTAAAAAAGTGGACTGCCTCCTTCTAGTTAATTATTGAATAAATTTAAGAAAGACAAACTCAAAAATATAATAAATATTTATAAAAACATATATGCTAGGGTAAATTACTGTATTTAAATGAAATTTTCTTACAAATGTGCATGAAGAATGCCATAATGATTTAAGAGCATGAATTGTGAAATCTATTAGATATGGATTTCAGTATTTACGTTCTTGTAACTTCGTGTAAATTAGGTAATTTTCTATTCCCAGTGACCTCAGCTATAATATGAGGATAATAAAGTAAAAATCTTAATAAGCTTTTTGTGAGGATTAAATGAGATTATGCTAAGCATTTTATAAGCATGTAGTAAGTACTCAGTAAATGTTAAATTTATCACTATTGTTGTGACTTTATTATTTTGGCATTAATGACCTTTACAAGTGTATTTATGGTCCCTAATCCCCATGTCTGTATGTATGTGGATGTAAACTCATCCTAATATAGGCCAGGAGATAGCATGATTGAGTAATTTTATGTGAAATCATATTCTTTTATAAAATGTATTTTTATTTGCTATTTTGAACTAAATAATAACCTCCTGCCTTAACTGTGAATCATAAACTTTTCCTTGAGCTTTAATAATATTTTTCTTTTGTTGCAGTTAAATCATTTGAGGACAATCTTGAAAGCATTATCATTAAAAAGCCCCATTTTCCCCCTATCTTACTAAGTTACACATGTGACTAACCACTTTAATGTTTTTGTCTTGTTTGGTGTTATGAATTTCTTGTTTATTTTAACAAGCAGCTTCTCATTTTAAATGCTCTAACATGATCAGTATAATGAAAATTATAATAAATAGTCAAAGTATTTGAAATGCTTTGTATTCTTTTCCTGTGTATGGAATTTACTAGTAACTTATAATGATTTGCTTTTCTATTTGGAAAGTGGTTAAAAGTACTTGTTTTAAAAACCAAACCAAACCCATGACCCACCTTTTAGCCTTTTCTGTAGGATGAAATAAATGCTTACTATAGGTTCTTTTTTTGTAGTCTTACTAGTCACCGTTTGGTTAAATAAAGCTTACTCTTTACTGGATTCCTCAGGAGAGGCACAGATGTATATCACATGAGTTTTGGAATGTTCTAAACTGGTTTTCTATGGCCTTAATACTTGCAGGTCGGCTTGAGTGGATGTAATAATCCTTAGGTCACACTTTCTTTCTTTGTTTTTTGAAAATGCTGCTCCACTGTATGTTGTTTTAAAGAACCCTGATGCCAGCTTTCTTGCCTTTGTAGCTCATTTACTCTTTTTTGCCTGGAGGCCCTGAGAATTTTTTGTTTCATTATTGTTAGAATTTACTGCTTTTACAACTCAAGAGTTTATTGCCCTGTCATTTTGCTCTGGTACCTAGTACACCATTTCTGTGTAAATATTCAGATCTTATTTTCTTCGTGGAAATTTTTTTTTGGATTGTAGTGTTAAATATTAGGGGTTTTTCCATTGTTTTTATTTTTCTTATACATATAACTGATTTCCTTTCCTTCTTTTCCATTTCAACCACTGTTTCTCTGACCTTTTTTCTTGATTTTTTTTTTATTTCATTTTCATTCTCTTGGTTATTTTTCTATCTTTCTTCTATGCCCTTTATTAAATTTTCATTTGAATCTATGCTGTTCTGTTTCTTTCCTGACTTTGGTCATCTCTTATTTTACTTCTTGTTATTTGTCCACTTAAGTTTTTAGTGTTTATATTTCTGACTTAGGAATTTTTTCATATCCCCAAATACTTGTTTGACAATATTTCAGTTTGAAATGTGTTACAGTTTTTAGAATCATGGTTGGTTTGGGGAGGGGAAGCTTTTCACCCACAGAAAAGTTTTTGTTTACATTTTCTGATTTTTTCCAATAGGCTTTTATGGATTCTGGTCTGCTTTTCTGTTCCTGTTTATTATTTGGAAAGGATTCCTAGTTTGAGAGTGTTTTTTTTTGTTTGTTTTTTTTAGTCACTTCTAACCTCTTTTGTGCTCCTTGTTTTATGGATGATGGTGGTTTTGTTAAGAGAAGGCATGACATGCCTTGTGTCTCTTTCATTTCTATGAGATTTGTAATTTTTCGTTTTTATTTTATTACTAGAGGCCCAGTGCACAAAAATTTGTGCACTGGCGGGTGGGGGGTGTCCCTCAGCCCCACTTGTGCCCTCTCACAGTCTGGGACCCCTTGGGAGATAATGACCTGCTGGCTTAGGCCTGCTCCCAGGTGGCAGAGGGCAGGCCCAATCCCTAGGTGCAGCCCCTGGTCAGGCTCAGAGCAGGGCCGATTGGGGAGTTGGGGCACCCCCCTCTGTCATGCACAGAGCAGGGCGGATCGGGAGATTGCGATGCCACCCCCAGTCACGCTCAGGGTAGGGCCGATTGGGGGGTTGGGGTGCCGCCCCCTGTCACACTCAAGGCAGGGTCAATGGGGAGGTTGCAGCGCCACCCCCTGTCACGCACAGAGCAGGGCCAATAGGGGTTGGGGCACCCCCCCCTGTCACGCACAGAGCAGGGCCCATCAGGGGGGTTGGGGCTCCATAACCTGTCACACACAGAGCAGGGCCGATAGGGGGTTGAGGAGCTCCCCCTGTCACGCACAGAGTAGGGCCAATAAGGGAGTTGGGGCACCGCCCCCTGTCACACACACAGCAGGGCAGATCAGGGGGTTGGGGCACTCCCCCCTGTCACACTCAGGGCAGCGCTGATGGGGAGGTTGCAGCTCCGCCCCGTCACACACAGAGCAGGGCACATGGGGGGGTTGGGGCGCCTTCCCCTGTCACGAACAGAGCAGGGTGGATAGGGAGGTTGTGGCCCCGCCCCCTGTTACACACAGAGCCGCAGGGCGATCAGGGGGTTTGGGGCGCTGCCCCCTGTCATGCTGCTCCAGGGGCTTGGAGGCCTCGTGGCTCCGCTGATCCCAGTGCTGGGAGGCCTCGCAGCTCCGCTTGACACTGGGGCAGTGAGGCCTCACTGCTCCGCTGATCCCGGTGCTGGGAGGCCTCGCGGCTCCGCTTGACACCAGGCCAGTGAGGCCTCGCTGCTCAGCTGATCCCGGTGCTGGGAGGCCTCACTGCCCCACTGATCCCGGTGCTGGGAGGCCTCGCTGTTCCACTGATCCCGGTGCTGGGAGGCATATTACCCTTTTACTATATAGGATAGAGGCCTGGTGCACGGGTGGGGTCCGGCTGGTTTGCCCTGAAGGGTGTCCTGGATCAGGGTGGGGGTCCCCACTGGGGTGCCTGGCCAGTCTGGATGAGGAGCTGAGGGCCGTTTTCAGGCTGGCGGGTGACTGAAGCTCCCAACCTC
>NW_005871053.1:5931893-5971147 GCF_000147115.1 Myotis lucifugus | reverse complement strand
GGCGCTGCCCCTGTCACGCTGCTCAGGGCCCAGGAGGCCTCGTGGCTCCGCTGATCCCAGTGCTGGGAGGCCTCGCGGCTTCGCTTGACACCGGGGCAGTGAGGCCTCACTGCTCCGCTGATCCCGGTGCTGGGAGGCCTCGCGGCTCCGCTTGACACCGGGGCAGTGAGGCCTCGCTGCTCAGCTGATCCTGGTGCTGGGAGGCCTCGCTGCTCCGCTGATCCCGGTGCTGGGAAGCCTCACGGCTCCGCTCGACACAGGGGCAGTGAGGCCTCGCTGCTCTGCTGATCCTGGTGCTGGGAGGCCTCGCTGCTCCGCTGATCCTGGTGCTGGGAGGCTCCGCTGATCCCGGTGCCAGGAGGCCTCGCGGCTCCGCTGATCCCAGTGCCGGGAGGCCTCGCTGCTCCGCTGATCCCGGTGCTGGGGGGCATATTACCCTTTTACTATATAGGATAGAGGCCTGGTGCATGGGTGGGGTCCGGCTGGTTTGCCCTGAAGGGTGTCCTGGATCAGGGTGGGGGTCCCCACTGGGGTGCCTGGCCAGTCTGGATGAGGGGCTGAGGGCCGTTTTCAGGCTGGCGGGTGACTGAAGCTCCCAACCTCTCCTTTTTTTCTTTCTTTTTTTTTTATTGTGGGATTTATTTACCTTCTATGGCTGTCACTGGAACTGAGAGCCGGCTTTAGCTCTGAGGCTCGACTCCAGCTCTGAGACCTCCGCTGCTGAAAGCAGGAATCTGAGTTTGTTTGGCTTCTATAATTGAAACACTGTTGCAACTCCAGCTCGGCCGGCTGGCTGAAAGCATGGGGTTTGTTTAGCTTTTATAATTGCAACATAGTTGCTTATAGTGCAAGCTCAGAGCCCAGCAGCGGCAGGCGGGGAACCTTGGCTTCCTCCTTCACTGGAGCAAGCAAGCCTCCTGTTCGCTTCAGCTGCCTGGCTGCTGGCCGCCATCTTGGTTGGCAGTTAATTTGCATATCATCCTGATTAGCCAATGGGAAGCGTGTCAGAGGTACAGTTAATTACCATGTTTGTCTATTATTAGATAGGATTTCCCTTCACTGCTTTATCTCCAAGGAGTACCACACTTCTCAAAATATGATGCTCCCTTGAATATATGCCCCTTGCTTCTCTAAGGCTGCCATTTCTGGTTCCTCCCATTTTCACATCCCTCCAATAGCCAGGGCTATGGATTACCAAACCTTGTATAATATTTTGACATTTCTGTTGCACTTTTGCATTCTGGGGTTGATTTTGACTGTGCTTCCTCCAAGTCCTCTGCTACTCTATATTCTATCTTTTTAAAAAATATATATTTTATTGATTTTTTACAGAGAGGAAGGGAGAGGGAGAGGGATAGAGAGCTAGAAACATCGATGAGAGAGAAACATCGATTCAGCTGCCTCCTGCACACTCCCTACTAGGGATGTGCCCACAACCAAGGTACATGCCCTTGACCAGAATTGAACTTGGGACCCTTCAGTACGCAGGCCAATGCTCTATCCACTGAGCCAAACCGGTTAGGGCTCTTTTGCAATCTTTTAAGCCTCCTCTTATTTTCTGCTCTTATAAGCTTGTAGCAGCTGGAAGGCTGTAGAAGGTCTTTTGGAATTTTTTTAAAATCTCTACTTACAGGTAATTTGAAGGTCATAATGTTTTGTTTTGTTTTGTTTTGTTTTTTGTCTCTTTGTAATACTGAAGGTATAGTTCCTCAGTGGTTTTATTTGTTTTTCCTTGAAATTTGTTATTTTTGAGTATAAGATTGATTTTTATGGGGTTTTTGGGGGGGTTAAGTAGAGGGAGAGGATTCAGAATCAAATGACTGCCATTCTTCTCTGCCTTGAAGTCACCTGAAAGTATATTTTTAAATTATGAGAGATTTTATTTACTTCAAGCAAATACTTATATTTTATATTAAATAATAATTGAAGCATTTAATTTTCTTTATTTTAAAAATGTTTTTATTAATTTTTAGCAAGAGAAGAAGGGAGAGGGATAGAAACATGGATGTGTAAGAGCTACCATGATAGATCAGCTGCTTCCTGCACGTCCCGTACTAGGGATTGAGTCCGCAACCTGGGCATGTGCCCTGACTGGGAATCCAACTAGGAACCTCTTGGTTCATGGGTTGGTGCTCAACCACTGAGCAACACCACCTGGGCAAAGCATTTAATTTTCTTAAAAACATATTTGAAAATTATTAAAAAAAATTAATTTTATTTATTAAATTGATTGGGGTGACATTGGTCAACATGAACATATAGGTTTTAGGTGTGGGTTTCTATGTTACAAAATCTGTATATTGCACCATGTGACCACCATCCAAAGTCAAATTTCTCGTCACCTTATATTAGGACTCTCTTCTCTCCCTACCTCCTTCCCTCTGGCAACCACCACACTGCTGTTTGTGTTCATGAGTTTCAGTTTTATATCCCACATATGAGCAAAATCATATGGTTCTTAGCTTTTTCTGACTGACTTATTTCACTTAGCATAATGTTCTCAAGGTCCATCCATGTTGTTGCAAATGGCACTATTTCATCCTTTCTTATGGCTGAGTAGTATTCTATTGTGTATATGTACCACATGTTCTTTATCCAGTCCTCTATCGCAGGACACTCTGGTTGTTTCCATGTCTTGGCCACCGTGAATAATGCTGTAATGAACATAGGAGTGCATATATCTTTGTGAATACATGATTTCGAGTTTTTTGGATATATACCCAGGAGTGTGATTGCTGGGTCATATGGTAGCTCTATTCTTAATTATTTTGAAGAATCGCCAGACTGCTTTCCTAGTGGTTAGTCCAGTCTACATTCCCACCAGCAGTGACTGTGGGTTCCCTTTTTCCACACCTCTCCAATACTTGTTATTGCTTGTCTTGTTGATAATGACGTCCCCTTTTTTTTCCCCATTGACCCCTTCTAACCTGCACCCATCACCTCCTTACCCCCAGGCCTTCACCACACTATTGTCTGTGTCCATGGATTATGCATATATGCATATAAGTTCTTCCCTCCCACCCACCCACCCTGCCTTCCCTCTGAGATTCTGCAGTCTGTTCCATGTTTCTATGTCTCTGGATATATTTTGTTCATCAGTTTATTTTGTTCATTAGATTCCACATATGAGTGAGATCATGTGATACTTGTCTTTCTCTGACTGGCTTATTTCGATTAGCATAATACTCTCCAGGTCCCTCCCTGCTGTCTCAAAGGGTAAGAGATCTTTTTTTTTTTTTTTTTTACTGCTCTATAGTATTCCATGGTGTAAATGACCACAGCTTTTTTATCCACTCATCTACTGATGGGCACTTGGGTTGTTTCCAGATCTTAGCTATTGTAAATTGTGCTGCTATGAACATAGGAGTGCATATATTTTTTCTGATTGGTGTTTCAGGTTTCTTAAGATATATTCCTAGAAATGGGATCACTGGATCAAATGGCAGTTCCATATTTAATTTTTTTGAGGAAACTCCACACTGTTTTCTGTAGTGGCTGCACCAATCTGCATTCTCACCAGCAGTATACTAGGGCTCCCTTTTCTCCACATCCTCACCAGCACTTGTCATTTGTTGATTTGTTGATGGTAGCCAATCTGACAGATGTGAGATACCTTATTGTCATTTTAATTTGCATCTCTCTGATGATTAGTGACTGAGAATTTTTTTCATATGTCTCTTGGTCAACTGTATGTCCCCTTTGGAGAAGTGTCATTTTTTAATTGAGTTGTTTGTCTTTCTTTTGTTAAGTTGTATGAGTTCCTTATATATTTTGAATATTAACTCCTTATCAGATGTATCATTGCCAAATTATTCTCCCATGCAGTGGGCTTCCTTTTCATTTTGTTGATGGATTCTTTTGCTGTGCAGAAGCTTTTTATTTTGTAGTCCCATTTGTTTATTTTCTCCTTAGTTTCCCTTGCCCTAGGAGTTGTATTGGCAAACATATTGCTATGAGAAGTGTCGAGATTTTGCTGCCCATGGTTTCTTTTAGGATTTTTATGGTTTCACAGCTTACATTGAAGTCTTTATCCATTTTGAGTTTATTCTTGAATATGGTGTGAGTTGGTGGTCTAGTTTCATTTTTTTGCATATACCTGTCCAATTTTCCTAACACATTGATTAAAGAGACTGTCTTTATTCCATTGTATGCTCTTGCCTCCATTATCAAATATTAATTGAGTGTAATGGCTTGGGTCGATTTCTGGGTTCTCTGTGCTGTTTCATTGATCTATATGCCTGTTCTTGTGCCCATACCATATTGTTTTGATTTCTATAGCTTTATAATATTGCTTGAAATTAGTAAGTGTGACACCTCCGGTTTATGATTTCTTTGACTGTTCAGGGTCTTTTGTGGTTCCAACAACCATAAATTTTAGGAGTAGTGGTTTGTTTTTTTTAATTTCTGTAAAAAATGCCATTGGAATTTTTTTTTTTTTAAATATATTTTATTGATATTTTACAGAGAGGAAAGGAGAGAGATAGAGAGTTAGAAACATCGATGAGAGAGAAACATCGATCAGCTGCCTCCTGCACATCTCCTACTGGGGATGTGCCCGCAACCCAGGTACATGCCCTTGACCGGAATCGAACCTGGGACCTTTCAGTCCGCAGGCCAACGCTCTATCCACTGAGCCAAACCGGTTTCGGCTGCCATTGGAATTTTGATAGGGATTGCATTGAACTTGTAGATAGCTTTTTCTAGTATTGACGTGTTAACAATATTAATTCTTCCGATAAATGAACATGGAAGAATGATACCTTTCTATTTACTGTACTTGTGTCTTGGATTTCTTTTATCAATGTCTTGTGGTTTTCAGAGTAGGGATCATTCACCTCCCTGGTTAAATTGATTTTTAAGTATTTTATTGTATTAGATGCTGTTGTAAATGGGATCAATTTATTTGTTTTTTATAAAATTCATTGGTAGTGTATTTAAACACTATTAATTTTTGTATGTTAATTTTGTATCTTGTAACTACTGAATTTATTGATTAGTTCTAAGAGCTTTTTTGTTGAATCTTTAGGATTTTCTATATATAAGATCATGTCATCTGCAAATAGAGACATTATTACTTCTTCCTTTTCAATTTTGATGCCTTTTTTATTCTTGCCTGAATACTCTAGCTCAATGGTCGGCAAACTCATTAGTCATCAGAGCCAAATATCAACAGTACAACGATTGAAATTTCTTTTGAGAGCCAAATTTTTTAAACTTAAACTATATAGGTAGGTACATTGTTATTAACTTAATTAGGGTACTCCTAAGGCTTAGGAAGAGCCACACTCAAGGGGCCAAAGAGCTGCATGTGGCTCAAGAGCTGCAGTTTGCCAACCACGGCCTAGGACTTCCAGTATCCCCACTGTTCCTACCCAGGCAAATTAACTGACCTACAGTTTTGCTGACATCTCTAATAAGTTTACTTAATGTCCTTCCAATTACCTTTTACCACATTTTCTGCTGTTTTACAGAGTTTCATTACATAAGCATGATCGATTAAACCAGGGGTGGGGAATGTCCAACCCATGGGCTGTATAAAGCCTGAGAAATAATTTGGTCTGGCCCTGCCAAGGCTTTAGGGGTGAGTTAATAAAATGTTTAGCAGGCTAATTTTTAAGTTTAATTTTGAATGGCCCCGAATGATGTTATAAATATTCAAATAGCCCTTGGCAGAAAAAAGTTCCCCACCCCTGCTAAGTGAAAGGAGCCAGTTAAAAGACCACATATTTTAAGATTCTATTTATATACAATGTCCAGAATAGGAAAATTTATAGAGACGGAAAATAGATTGGTGGTTGTCTAGGTCTGTGGTGTGTGTGTCAGGGAAGTAGGGAGTGGGAAATAGAGAATGATTGTTTGATAGGTTTCTTTTTTGGAGTGATAAAAATCAACTTAGATTATGGTTAATGAAGTTGCATATATTGAATTTTATACTTTAAATGGGTGAATTTTAGGGTCTGTGAATTATAATTCAAAAAAGATGATAAAATCTAATCACTTTTCTTATCTTTTAAAATGGACAAGATATATCTTTTGTATATATGTAATTGGGCCAAAATTGCAGAGATTTGTGATTTTACATGTCATAATAGGGCCATATTTGATATCTCAGTAGGAAATCTCCTCTATATGTGATCTAATGTAATATAATTTACTTTTTATGGACTTAGTACTTTTTAATCTTGTATTATATATTGACATTTTATTTTAGGTATATTATAAATTTATTTGGAGCTTTGATTTTTTTAATACTTTTCATTTATTTCAAGTGTTGTAGTGAAGTTCCACAATTTCAAAAATTTCCCTTTTTCTTTTTTTTTTCTCTTTTTAAATATATTTTATTGATTTTTTTACAGAGCAGAAGGGAGGGGGATAGAGAGTTAGAAACATCGATGAGAGAGAAACATCGATCAGCTGCCTCCTGCACACTCCCTACTGGGGATGTGCCTGCAACCAAGGTATATGCCCTTGACCGGAATCAAACCTGGGACCCTTGAGTCCGCAGTCTGACGCTCTATCCACTGAGCCAAACCGGTTGACTCCTTTTTCTTTTTTTATAATTCACAGTTTACTAATAGTATTAATAATTTTTATCATTAGTACATCAGAAACCACTGATTTGAAAAGCTTGGCTTGTGAATACAATTGTTTTTAACCATGTCTCTTCAAATATTGTAGTATAGATATATAGATCATGTAGTTACATTTAACTTGTTTATTTTCTCTGATTTGTCCGCCACTCCTCCATGTAAGAAAGAAAAGAATATTTGTTTCATTGGTGGTGGTCCTCTTGTGCTATATATTTATGATAAGTTTTGTCTATTAAATATCTGGGTTTTTTTGTTTCATACAAGGGCATCTCCTTTGCCTTTGTCTTTTCCTTGTATGAATTCTTAAGAAAAAAGGCAAGTTATAATGGTCCCTCTAATTTCTTCTGTCATCTTCAGTGCTCATGGAAAGTTCTTTTTGTCCCCAATAAATTGTTCTCACAGTAAAAATAGGCATGAATGCATATAAGATACAAAAACCTGTTGCTTTTCAAATACCTTTTTCTTTTAGTAAGTTGTAATACTTTTAAAAAATGTATTTTTATTGATTTGAGAGCGGAAGGGAGAGGGAGAAAGAGATAGAAACATCAATGATAAGAGAATCATTGATAGGCTGCCTCCTGCATGCCCCACATGGGGATTGAGCCCACAACCCTGGGCATGTACCCTGACCGGAATTGAACCATGACCTCCTGGTTCATAGGTTGATGCTCAACCACTGAGCCATGCCCATCGGGCATAAAACTACTTAAAAATACCCTTCTTGGAGAAAGGTAACCTTAAAAATGTTTTAAAATATTTATATATAACCAAGAAAAATGTATTCTATAAACTTCTTAGAAATTAGAAAATTTGCTTAGTTTTTCTAGAATTCCCACAGAATAGATTAAATAGATTTAAATATGAATAATAGAATAAATTAATTGAATAAATATAAAATAGATTTAAATATGATTTAGAAAATTGGCATGTGACATATTGGATTATTCCCCCTTCTTTTACAGGAACTCTTGGTGTGATAACAGAAGCTACAATAAAAATCAGACCAGTCCCTGAATATCAAAAGTATGGCTCAGTAGCTTTCCCTAATTTTGAACAAGGAGTAGCCTGTTTAAGAGAAATTGCAAAACAGGTAACAAAACAAAACAACAAAAACAAACCCACACATATATACTTATATTTAAAATTCTACTGCATAATTGATTTTTATGTCACATATAATTTTCATATTTTATTGTATTATATTTGTGATTTTTTTACCCAGTCCTATGTGAAATGGTAATGTTGTAAAATTATCCCTTTAAGTGCAGCTGCTATTTTTTTAAAGTAATTATACACCTACTTCTTGGTTTAAAGAGTGTTATACAATTTTAAGCCAAGGTAAGAAATATACTTGGGTTAATGGCTTCTAATGACTTTGCCTTTTATTTAATGTTACGTTTTCTTAAGTTATTTTTGAGTAAGATGGTTTGTTATGAATTGAAGCAATATTTAATTTTTCTTGAGAAATTTGTTGAAATTAAAATAAACAGCTGAATATTAACGGCCGAGACATTTAGAAATTACATATAAGTAGTTAAACTTGAGCAGTTCTTAGAATGTGGTGCTACCAGGCCCTACTTTGTTTTATAATATTACCTAATCTATAGCTTAAATTAAGTATTATAATTTAGTATAGCATAATATAATATATTTAGTAAAAGAATTTCCTTTTTTTTCTCTCTTCTTAAAAAAGGGATATATTTTTCAAGAGTTTTAAAAGATGAGGTAATGCAAAGTAATTTTATTTATTTAGTTCAGTGTATCAGTGTGGAAATTCTTGCATTTCTTTAGGCATTTGATTCATTGTTTGAACTACAATGGTTTGTGAAAAATTCTTATTTCAACATTTCCTGATAGGACCTAGTTAAGGGAATATACTTCACCTTCTTCTTGCTTTCTCCAAACTCCTGGAATTCTTTAATACCTCAATTATACTGGACTAGAATCTTGAGGGCAATGGAGTTTTCTTTTCTTTTCAAATATATTTTATTGATTTTTTACAGAGGAAGGGAGAGGGATAGAGAGTTAGAAACATTGACAAGAGAGAAACGTCGATCAGCTGCCTCCTGCACAACCCCCACTGGGGATGTGCCCGCAACCAAGGTACATGCCCTTGACCAGAATTGAACCTGGGACGCTTCAGTCCACAGGACGATGCTCTATCCACTGAGCCAAACCGGTTAGGGCAACAATGGAGTTTTGTAATGTTACCTATCATAGGTTATCCTGCAGTTCTCCAGAGCAGAGTGGAGGGAGGATCTGATAAGGCAATAGGATTTTACCTATCGAGTACTCGATATTTATTGTTGACTTTATAAGGTACTCAAATTGAAAGTAGTGAAGAGTCCTATCTCCCAACTATCCCAAAAGGATCACTATGAATGTTTTAAAGAAATTTAAGATAAGCAAAAAAAAGTTATAGTTACCCACATAGTTACCATTTTCATGCACCCAGTTTTACTTTCTGAGACACTCATTCTTTCTAAGTTTCCCACTTTTAGGAAGGTCAGCTCTGTGGACTTCTCACCTAATCTAACAGTTAACAAGGATAATTTTTATAATTTTAAAGTAGCTTCAGTTACTTATCATTTAGATTTCTTCTCCCATCAAGACTTGGTCATAGGCCCCTTAATATTGATGGTCTTACTCCTAGGTGCAGGGGAGAGTTTAAAAAGAAGTATAGTCCTGGAATGAACATTCTTAAACTTGTGGCAGGTTACTTTGGTGGGGTTAAAGTATAAATGAATACTAAGAGTTGAAATCCTTAAGTGCTCCTAATTTACTACAACTTTGGGGATAGATAGTATTATGCTATGTGTTTGCTAAAATAATGATATGGTAACAGTATATTTAAAAGTAGAATGATTAAATAAAGGAGGAGTGAAGATAAGTGTTAGGAGTAAATATCTGAGCAATAAGCACTATAGTTCATATGTTTTCTTATACTATAAGCGTCACTTAAAGGTCAAGGATAAACCTATATAATTTTATTAACCAATGTCACCCCAATAAATTCAATTAAAAATAAAACAAAAAAATAAACTAAGATGAATTACCAAGAAAAAATTTAAGATACTACAGGTATCCTATATAATAAAGAGGTGATATGCAAATTGACCATCATTCCAATACACAAGATGGCCGCCCCCATGTGGACACAAGATGGCCGGCAGGGGAGGGCAGTTGTGGGCGATCAGGCCAGCAGGGGAGGGCAGTTGGGAGGGACCAGGCCTGCAGGGGAGGGCAGTTGGGGGGGACCCAGGCCTGTAGAGGAGGGAAGTTGGGGGGGACCAGGCCGGCACGGGAGGGCAGTTGCGGGCAATCGGGTCAGGAGGGGAGCAGTTAGGCGTCAATCAGGCTGGCAGGGGAGTGTTTAGGGGGTGATCAGGCTGGAAGGCAGAAGCGGTTAGGGGCAGGCAGGCAGGCAGGCAGGCAAGCGGTTTGGAGTCAGCAGTCCTGGATTGTGAAACGGATGTCCCACTGGGATCGGCTGTAAATGGGAAGTTGGATATCCCTCGAGGGGTCCCAGATTGGAGAGGGTGCAGGCTGGGCTGAGGGACACACACACACACACATCATATATATATATATTAGTAATTTTTTACAGAGAGGAAGGGAGAGGGATAGAGAACCAGAAACATCAATGAGAGAGAAACATCGATCAGCTGCCTCCTGCACACCCCACCCCCCGCCCCCCCAGGGACGTGCCCTCAACCAAGGTACACGCCCCGACTGGACTCGAACCTAGGACCTTTCAGTCCGCAGGCCGACGCTCCATCCATTGAGCCAAACCAGCCAGGGCAGTACTTTTATTTTTATTTACTTTTTATCTTTGTCCAGATTGACTATTTTCCCCCAAAAGCTTTAGCATTAAAGGCACAGTTCAGATTATCTCTTGTTCAAGTTTTGAATGACATCTTTTTAATTTACCATTATTGCCTTAATATTTTATAGCAAAATAAACATAAATGCCAAATTATATTTTTAAAATAATTATACAATTTATAAAACTAGTCTGATTTGTATATATTTTTAATAAAATATCTCAATTAGGTTACATTCAGTCTATGTTGGCCAATTCTGCCCCTGCACAGTATTTCCACTCTGTGGAACACAAACTTAATGTTGTTATATGGTCTTTGGAGTAGAGGAAGACATATTTTAAGCATTTCTGAGTGCTCCATCTGGTTTTTCACATTTCAAATACTCCCATGTAAATATATCTAGGTTTCATTAATGCAAAAAATGTACAAGTGTATCAAAATCTTAAGTTTATAATTTTATTACAGTTGAAATGTTGAATTTAAACATAAATAATTGGTGCAATCTGATGTTATTTTTGTTACAATTTTATATGCCCTGATAGTAACAGAGAAGAACTACTTTTGCTAATGAAAAGCAAGGAATGAAATTTTCCTTCCTCTTTACATAAGCCAGTAAAAATTGTCCTTTAATTTGTTTTAAGAAATGCTTTGGATATTCACACAGTGAATTATATTGAATTATCTAGGAATAAATAAAGATGATAATTGATAGAAAGTGCCACCCTGAGGTTAAAAAGCAGATAAAAAAGAAAGCTCCTTTCAGTCTATAGTTTCAATAATTTGGTGTTTTGTACTTAATAATAGACAGTTTTTAGAGGTAAATACCATGCGACTAGAAAGCTTGCCTTACTTGAAACAGATTAAAAAGTCTGGATAGGTAACATTTTATTCTCAAATATTGCTCTTCTGGGATGGGTTGAAGAGATCAACCAAAGAACTTGTATGCATATATGCATAACCCATGGACACAGACAATAGGGTGGTGGAGGCCTGGGATAGAGGACAGGGGCAGGCTAGAAGAAGTTAATGGGAGGAAAAGGGGGACATAATGTAATACTTTTCAACAATAAAGATTTAATTTAAAAAACATTGCTCTTCTGAAAGAAACAATTAAGTTTCTTCACTTTTGGGGGAAGTTACACATTTTGCTCCTATTACAATGCACATATAAGGAGGCATTATTGTTTACCTTCCCTGGAAATGGATAAATGCTAGCATTATAGCATACGGACATTTACATAATAGTTTATAGAATGTACAAATCTCACATGTCAAGAATGTTACTGTATGTGCTTCCCTGCTTTGTAAGAGTATTTTCAGGCAGAAAAATTGAGAAAATTACCAGATTTTGGCACTATTCATTGTTCATTCTGCAATTTGGATTTTCAGTTGATAGCAAAGGAATTAAGATCCATTAAAATAGATGGTACATGCTTTATGGTTGTGCCAAATTCCTGATTGAATAATGAGTTGGCTGCTTATAATTCTTCACTGTCATTTTATAGCACTTCCATTTTGCAGTATTTTCAGACTTTGAAATGGGAAACTATTTTGGATGAATATCTTTTGGAAAGGAGCATATGTGATTGTTCACAAATAGAGAAGGGCTCTGTGTGTATTTTCATCACTGTTCTTACTGAAGGAAATAAATTGAGCAACATTATACTGGCAGCGGAAGGATTCTGCTAAAGTCTCTCTCATCTGATCTTTGTCCATGTGAGGAATTTTCCTCTTTCAATACTTCACTACCTTGTGAGGAGCTAGAAAGGAAGATTTAGTGGAAGATTAATGTGATTTTATCTCATAAGTGGCAGTCCAGTATAATCTCCATCTTTACTCAGATGGGTAAGTGACTTTTAAGACTTTCTCAGAAAGTAGATTCTTACTAAAGCCTCTCCAAAGGGGGAAAATTTTGTTTTTTAATCACAAGAGCAGTGTCACATATAATATTTTATTCTCTTTTATTGTTGGTTTAAAAATAAATTGAAGGGAAAACAGTGAAACAAGATCTAAAGCAATTTTTGAAGTTTGGTGTGTTTTTTTCTCCCCCTAATAAAATTTCGGAGTTATGCCCTATGGTATTGAGAGATGAACAGTTGTTCCATTAAGAGGAAACACTGCCTGTATATGTGGCATGGATTAGTATGCAGTACTCCAAAAACTGTCTTTCTGAGTATAAGAATTAGGTTTTTAGAAATATAGATTAGAAGGCAATTTTTTCTGTCACTACCTTTTGACAAGGGTAGCCCTTTCTACCTACCATCACTTTTATATTAAATAATTTTAAACTGATAGGGTGTTTTTTTCCTAGTGAGTATAGGTCATAATATGGGAAAATATACATAGTTTATGTCTGACACCTCAGAATGTTAATATACCTCAATTCTGAATTGTTCTGTTTCCAACATGATTTATCCTGGAGGGGTTCAAATACATGGAAAGGCTTAGCATTTGTAGTATAAAATAATTAAAACTTTATATTCAGTGGTAATTCTGAGAAGTAATTTGTTACATGTAGAAAATGGAATTGTTATTTTAAATCATTTTTTGAAAACATACTTTTCTTCCTCTAAAGCAAAGAGAATAGCCATATGTTGGTTAATTGGATTTACTCTGTTACCCAGCAAAATATGTTAAACTTTAGGACAGTTATAAGACATGCTCTTGACCAGAATCTACTCAGAACAAGTCATTATACCTTTACTAAACTGAAAATGTAAAATTATGACTTGGGAGACTGTTAGCATTAACTTTTGGCCCTTCTCTCAATATAAGAGGAGGGAAGTATCTACTCTATAATGCATTATTTCATTCTTTCAACTCGAGATAATTCTTATTTTAAAAAGTTCTTGTTGTTTACAATGTAGACTCCCAGTTGTAAGCCAGTATGTCATTTCAAATAGGACCAGTTATACAAGTAGCCTTAAATATGATATGATTCATCTGTGTTACCAATTCTGATTAGTGAGGGGAAGAACTAATTCTGCCTCACTTTAAGCTTTTATATCTAGAAATTTGCATTAATAAAATTCTTTCACATATTTTTTTAACTCAAATTTTATATTATCATGTCTTTTATGTGTGATAGTAGGTCTTAACTTTATATCCAACACAGTACAATGGATATTATGTAAGTTTAATAGACATGGTTTTTGTCTAATAATCACTAAGGATGTTGCCTATTATATATTTTTCAGTGTTTAAATTTGTGTATAGCTATGTACAAGGGGTTTGGTTTTGAAGCATTGACTTCTGATACTGTATGAGATTAGTAGACTCTCCAGAATAGTCGTATGGCTCAGAAATTTGGGCTGCTCTAGAATCTGCACAGAAAGTTTGTTTTACTCCTTGAAGAAACAAATCTTTTTCAACTCAAAGATGATTTATTTCTCAACCATGATACCAGAGATACAGAAATACCATCTAGTGCTTCTATTTTATGGTTTATTCTTATGAAGTCAGAACAGTAGAAATCCTGCAGACATTTAAAATGTGTTACAAGACACCTTAAATGCGTCTCATCTGAATTGTAAGTTCTGGTTTTTTTTCTATGGCAAGAGTTTATGAATTGGCTCCATAAAATTTTCAGAAATCTTTTGATGCATTTTTTACAGGAACTATTTAGAGAAAATTATTAGATTGAGAAATCTGTTGCTTTTTAAGTTAGTTCAGAGAATTCTAAGTAAATAAGACTAATCGGAGTGGGTTTTTTTGTTTTATTTTCAGGTTACATATTTAAGTGAATTCCTGTTTATAGCATCATTAAAAGGAAGAAATTTCCAGCAATTTGACTTAGTTTTATACACCTGCTTTAAGGCTAATGTGGTTATTTCTTCTTTGTTCAGATAAAACAAAGATATTAGTATTTCTTTATTAGTCCATAACTATCATTTCCTCATATCTTTTCAGATTATTTACTAAGTACACTTTAGGTCCAAGTCAGGTGATATTAGAGATTCTGGCATGGGCACATTTATCATAGTAGGAAAGAAATTAATTTCTTCATTAACTTTAGTTCGAATAAGCAATTTTTGTTCGAGTGTTTCTTAAATCCCCTGAATGTATCATTAACTCACCATTCAACTTGGTAAAAATATTCCCTCTCATGTTAGTTCTAATCACCTACCACCAGGGGTCACTTTAACTCAAGGACCCTTTCCCCCTTTTCTTTTCTATGGAACACTCATAGCATGAGAGTGAATTTAGAGCCCAGATTCTCAGAACGTGTGATGTCTCTAACTTTTAAAGGAAATCTTCTGAGGTTTTTTTAACCTACCAAATTAGTTTTCATAGCAATTGAAACATAACCTAATCGTAATTATAGATATAGTAACCCAGAATGTTGTTCTTTTTAAGTTATTGTTACATTATTTTGGTCTTTTATAGGAACTTCTATTTAATTACTCTGTAGTGACAGCTTTTAATTTAAACTCTTAAACCTTTTCTGCTTTTTATTTTTAGAAAAATGTACAATGATGTACAAATTATCAATTTACAGAGGATCATAAAGAAATATAGATGCTATTTTTTTAATTGAGTGCTTTACTTGAGAATTTACTTGTAACAGTAACTGGAAAACTCCATATACTGACTTTTCAAAATGTGCAGCACTATTAAAACATGAGACTTATTAAAGTTATTGGTTTGATTTTGATAATTTTTGAAAATCAGTGTTGAAAACTAATATTTATTATCTAGATACAAAAAAGTTTTTTAGCTTCTTAATATTTTTTATAATATAAGTCTATAACCATCTACTCTGCCTTAGTGTAAATAGAAACAGTGAGTGACTGACTAGTTTATGTTACTCAGCAGTCAACTTAAATATAATTGAATATCGGTTGCTATATGTAGCAAGTAACCTAAAGCCTCTCTTACTTATTTTTCCAACGTTTTAATTTGTAACTTTTTGCTCTATTTTTTATGTTTGTATATGTTTTCTGCACCATTTGAAATTAAGTTGCATGCTTTATATGACCCTTGACCACTAAATATTTCTCCTAAAAAAAAAAAGAAAAAGAAAAAGAAAGATGTTCTTTATAACCACAATGCTGTTATCATGTCTAAGAAAATCAGCAGTAGTTTCTTAATGCCATCTAATATTCATTCTATAATCAGTTTATTCCATTCATCCTCACAATGTATTTTGTGGATAGTGTTGTCAAACTAAGATTTTTGTCAAGGCCTGCATATTGTGTTTTAGTTGTTTCAGAGATTGAATTCCACTAAACATTTACTATACTAAATGTTATATACTTTTCCCCCGTTTTCTGATGTTTGTTTGCCAATGTTGATTGTTATCATTAATAACACCTGCTATTTAGATACAGGTGAAGTAGAATCTGGGCAGTAGGAGATGGAATTTACAGGTTGTTGCTAGGAATTTAAAAGGGTTTTTAAAAAATAATGACAGAATGGCTCTGAATGCTTTCTCATATTTTACTGGTGTACTTAAGCCAAAACATATAAATATGTATGTTGTATGATATTTTATTTTATGAAGAAAAGAAACTTGGTTTAATCAGACTTCTGTGTTTTGTTAGAAGTTGATATGCCTATTTTAATAAAACAATTTAGGAAAATTGATTTTCCTTTGGTATTTTGGAAACTGGTAATATTTTTAGAAGCATTAACCTACCTACCAAGATATCTTTATACCAATGTTTGACATTACTGAGATAGTAGATTTTTTATGACTATACTAGTGGCCCGGTGCATGGAATTCGTGCATGGGCCGGGGGTATCCCTCAGCCTGGCTTGCACCCTCACCAATCTGAGACCCCTCAGAGAATGTCCGACTGCTCGATCCCTGTGGGATCGGGCCTAAACCGGCAGTCAGACATCCTTCTCACAATCCAGGACTGCTGGCTCCTAACCATTCACCTGCCTGCCTGCCTGATCACCCCTAACCAGTCTGCCTGCTGGCCTGATTGCCTGCAACTTTCCCCCCCTTTCGGCCTGATCACCCCCAACTGCCCCCTCTGCCAGTCTGCTTGCCCCCAACTGCCCCCTCCCCGCCAGCCTGCTCGTCCCCAACTGCCCCCCCGCCAGCTTGCTCACCCCCAACTGCCCCCCCCCCCGCCAGCCCGCTCGCCCCAAACTGCCCACGGGTACCCTCACAGATAGCAGGTGCTGATTAGGGGAGGAGGGCATGATTGTTTCCTGGGACTGTAGTTATGGAAGCTTTGCAGAGGGTTCCGCAGGCCTCGGAGGGGCGGGCTCTGGCCAGCAGCCCTGTAGCAGTGGTCGTCCCTGGAGGCGCTGGTGGGGGGCAGGGAGTTAGGGGGGCACTAGGAGGGCAGTGAGGCCAAAGGGGGAGTAACTGTCAAACCTTCCCACTTGGCGCCATTCTTTAAATTGTATGTGGCTGTTTCCCAGCTGTACCTGCTCAGGGTGGGGCTCCAATCTCCTGGAGCGGGGTGGGGGCCGGGCCAGGGTGGAGCCAGGCAGGCTAGGAGGGCAGGTTTAGCCTCGCCCCCACCAAGGTTCAGCTCGCTTCAGCTGTGGAGACGGCACTGCTGCTGTCGGGGCGGGGGAAGGGTCTGACCCTGGGGGGCTGCTCAAGTCTGCCTCCACCTGGGTCTGGAGTTGTAGGCAGGAGAGGCGTGCCTGGCCCCAGCGAAGGGGGCCCGGCAGTGGCGGGCCGTGGGCCCCGGGTGCCTCGCGAGCGCTGACGGGTGGTCGCCGGCGTACTGTTGTTGTGGGTGCCCCTGGCGGGGGTGGCGGGGGAAGAGATTGGAGTCGGAGATGCGGGCTGCAGCTACCCCCGAGGCTGGGTCTTCTCCCCGTCCGGTCAGCCTCTCCGTCCCCCCAGGGGTGCGGGGGCTGGGGTAGGGTGTCTGTGCAGAGGAATTGGAAGAGCTCCCCATGGCTGTTTCCTCTTCCTTCTTCGCAGTCCGGGCTCCTGTCAGGCACTCTCCTCAGAACCCCAGGAACTTGGCACCGGCCGCCCACCTCCTGCTGCGCGCGCATCAATATGCAAATTGGTCGTTACTGGGACACCGTAACGGCAATTAGCATATTACCTCTTTATATGTATAGATACTTTTTTGTTGTTAACCCTCACTTCAGGATATTTTTTCCCCATTGATTTTTAGAGAGAGTGGAAAGGAAGGGGAGAGACAGAGAGAAATATCAATGTGAGAGACACATTGATTGGTTGCCTCCCACACATGCCCCAACTAGGGCCTGGGAACGAGCCTGCAGCCGAGGTACAGGCCCTTTACTGGAGTCAAACCCAAGACCCGTCAGTCTGCGGACCGACTTTAATCACTGAGCCAAACTGGCAAAGGCATGACTATATACTTTTAATAAGATAAGGAAATATCAAATAAGATCATTTCATGTAATATTTTGTTTCAAACACAACTTTAAAACTGTGTGTGCATGTGTTTTAAGTGATTTTTTTGAGGCTCTGTGGTGTATTTGAAATATTGCTCATCTAGCAGTCAAGATAGCTTGATTCTGGTTCTATCTTTACTATTTAATTAGCACCTGACTTCTGAGAAGTCTTTTGATCTCTCTGGTTCTTGTGTTCACACCTGTAAAAAGGGAACTGCTACCTTGACAGGGTTGTTTTCTTATATTAAGTAAAGATTTATGAAAGCAACTTGGAAACCATAGGATTCTATAAAATTCAAGGTTATTTTATGCTGTGATTATAAAATTATCTAACATTGTTTCTTTAGATTTGTCAGTGACTTTTTAATATAGATTGAATTTTCTCACCTTTAGTATCAAAGCTGAGTAAATAAGTTGTATAGATTTGAAAATAAGAATCTAGTCATTTTTCAGGGTAGAATAAAATGTGTCCTATGAATTATTTAAAAAATTAAGTGTCCAATTAAAAACAAGTAATAGCAAAAATGTCATAACACACAGTTAAGGTGTATATTAAGTTTGAGTGATTCCCATAAATCTCAATATTGTGTTGGTACAAATTTTATTGATAAACTAGAGGCCCAGTGCATGAAATTCGTGCATGGAGGGGGGGTTCCCTCAGCCCAGCCTGCACCCACTCTAGTCGGGGACCCCTCGGGGGATGTCCTACCACCGGTTTAGGCCTGATCCCTGTGGGGTCGAACACCCCTCACAATCTGGGACCACTGGCTCCTAACCACTCACCTGCATGCCTGCCTGATCGCCCCTAACCTCTCTGCCTGCCTACCTGATCGCCCCTAACTGCCTCTGCCTGCCTACCTGATCACCCCTAACTGCCCTCCCCTGCCGGCCTGATCTCACCCCCAATGGCCTTCCCCTGCTGGTCTGATCTCGCCCCTAACTGCTCTCCCCTTCTGGTCTGATCGCCCCTAACTGCCCTCCCCTGCCGGTCTGATCGCCCCCAACTGCCCTCCCCTGCCGGCCTGATTGCCCCTAACTGCCTCTGCCTGCCTGATCACCCCTAACTGCCCTTCCCTGCCGGCCTGATCTCGCTCCCAACTGCCCTCCCCTGCAGGCCTTGAACTCGCCCCCAACTGCCCTCCTCTGCCGGCCAATTTGGTTCTGATGGGTCAGTTTCTATGCCAGTCAGCGTCTCTGGGCCTATCAACAGGGCCTGATCAGAAAGGCAGGGCTGATCAGCAGCCCCAGTGGAGGCCTGGAGAGAAATGGAGGTGCGGCTGTTGGCCAGGTTAGGAGAGAAAGAGAGGCAAGTTCTGATAAATGGCTGCTACAGAGGCTATGGATCAGACCCTGCCTCTCTCTCTGCGGGTCTCTCTCTGGGCCTGATCCGCAGCCCCCTAGGCAGTCAGTGCTGGGTTGGGTGCCCGCAGCAGCCCCAGTCAGCCTTCGGTCCTTACGACCCTGGCTCTTTATTATATAGATGATAATACTCAGAAGATAAATGTTTTAAAAGGTTCATGACATTTATCAAAATTCTTTTATCTGAAAGCAACCTCTTGGTAGCAGTTTATCCATGTTAACAATTTGCCTAGAAAATAAAATCCCATTTAGGGTGCAGCTCACTTTTAATTCTGTGGGAAAGTTGTAGCTAATTTAAACCCTTGCTAGTGTTTGTATTGTAATGTTTTAGCATCACAGAATGAGTATGAATATCTGCTTTTCTTGTTTTTCTTCCCTTGCAGCTTTTATTGTGTGCCAAAGTAGATATGACACTGGTGCAGTTTTAGATGGTTTAGATACATAATCTTATGCCTCAAAGTTTATAGCTTTTTTCATACAAATAATCTTGAAAGATCTTAGAATTCTAGATACTATCTGATAGTTTTTCTATGGATTATGAGAAGGGATAAAAAGAGTAACAATTCCTAGACTTATCTATGAAGAAAGATGACATTCCTATATTACCTGTCTATCTTCTTTCCTTATTAAATTTGTATCACATTTTTTCCTTTTTAAAACAGAGATGTGCTCCTGCATCTATTCGCCTCATGGACAACCTGCAGTTTCAGTTTGGTAAGAAAGAAATGGTGATTTTAAAATCTGCTCACTAAGTAACAAAAATTTATGAAACACCA
Source organism: Myotis lucifugus (assembly GCF_000147115.1). Taxonomy (NCBI): domain Eukaryota; kingdom Metazoa; phylum Chordata; class Mammalia; order Chiroptera; family Vespertilionidae; genus Myotis; species Myotis lucifugus. Next base: position 5,951,257 of record NW_005871053.1, on the reverse strand, counting down.
GTATGTGCCAGGAAGATTACAGAGTGCAGAACTAGAATGATGAACATCATAGCTCCTACCATTCAGGAAGCTCTCTGTCTAATGAGGACAGACAAGTATATAAATGAATGGATGTAGGTGTGATGGAGGTTCTATGAAAGAAAACTGCACTGGCTACCCTGGTGTGCAAGTGAGGGTTGGTTGATGGCCTGCTTGATTTTGCTTGAAGTCGGTATAAAGAGATAGGAAAGGCTTGTTAAAGGAGGGTGATTTTTTAAGTAAATCTTAGGAGATGAATAGAAATTTCCCTGAGATGGTCTCTTCCCCTCTCTCCTACCAAATCTGTTCAGTTATCAGCAAAAATATGAAATTGTAAACCTTAATGGCATATTTTAGTCCTGTGTGGCTCAAATAGAGGTTAGGGTGAGAGTTGTTACAAGAGAAAACTGGGTGGGTGGACTAGGGCTTTGCAGGATAGGTTTAAATTTTATCTTGTCAGCAAAGGGATTTCTTTGTAGAGGAAATAAAATAAATCAACTTTACATTGTAGAAAGCTCATTCTGCTAGCATTCTGCAGGATAGATTAGAATGGTGCAAGCATGGAGAAAGAGTTGAAATGGCTCAAAAGGCAAACGTTGGGGGTCTTGGTCAAGGTATCAGCAATGGAGATAGAAAGTAAGCAATAGATTTTTCAAAGACCAGCTTGCCAACTGGATATAGAAGGTTAAAGAAAGGTAAGAATTGAGGGCAACTCCTGGATTTCTCATTTGACTTATTGGATTGGTAGAATAAGTCTAGAAGAGATGTTGATTTTGGGGGAAAAGGCATTGCAATGGGTTATATTTAAGGTGCCCTTGGAATACTTAGGTGGAGAATTCAGTAGCAGTTGACTGTTTCTTTTTCTCCCTGTTTTGCTTAAAGTATTAAACTTTATGACACAATTTCTCATCTTTTCAATTATAGTTTATTGCTTCTATATAATTTTCATAAATATCAGTTTAGTTGGGATTTAAGTTTATAGACTTTAAGTATCCTCAAAATAGTCCATGAAATTATGGGAATGATTGCTCAATAACAAATATAAAGACTAAGATAGGCCTTTCTAAAAGTTCTGTCTAAAAGTAGCTTAGATTTTAATTTAGGTAAGAATGGTTATTATATAAAAACTTAATTGTCCTGGCCAGTGTCGCTCAGTGGTTAGAGTGTTGGCCTTCGCACCAGAGGGTCACGGGTTCAATTCCTGGTCAAGGGCATGTACCTGGTTTTCAGGTCTGATCCCCATCCCCTTGGGGCTCATGTTGAGGCAACTGTGATACATATTGTTGAGTATATTGAAATGACCTACAGATTTCTCCTGTAAACTAAAGTTTGTCAAATTTAGGGGATATTCTCATTCATTTTTATATTTCTTGAACCTATCACATAACAGGCACTTACATGTTGACTGACTTAATCATCAAATTAGCAAAAAGAGGGTAAACAAATCTTGGATAGCACATAGCGTAGTGCTAATATTAAGCCCAGTATTAGTAGCACAATTTATCCAGTATCTCCTCACAACTGTTCCTCAAAATGGTCTTCCTAGTTTACAAACTACTCGAAAGCTTAAAATTTCAGTCCAAGTCCCAAGTCATATGTGGTAGAGCTGAATTTGAACCCAGTTGTATCTGTTCCACTGTCTCAAATTACTTATTTGAAATATAGATATTTATTAAATCCTTTTAAATTATTTAATTGACACTGTAAGAACATATTTACTAATTAAACTGTCCAGTTAGTAAATTTGGAAACTAGTTACTTTGTTTCCTATAAAAGGTAAAATAAATAGCTGGAATGTATTTAGAATGTAATCAGTTTAATAGTCAACGTTAATCTAAGTATAAGTAAAAGATAATATGCTCAATTAGTACTAATGCTTGACCCACTTAAAAGTTAGTATCACTGTTATAATAATATGCTTTAAAGCTATCCCATCAACTCAGTATCAGGAATATATGTGACTGCCTCCCACCAGTGATAATGGACATTATACTGTGTTAAGATTAACATATTTCCTTAAGCATTATTTCACATCAGAGTAGTAATATTTAGGGTCCTCATACTTTGTGTAAAGATTATGTGGATTAAGAGTCTTGTTTGAAGAACATATAATTTCAGTTTCTTGCAAGAACACAACATACACACTCACACATATATGTTTGTATGTTTCCAATATTCTTAAAGTAGGATGAATTCCATTTGTGACAGAAAGTGAATTCTTTGCTATGTTATTTCTAACTTTATAAATGCTAGAAATGTTACCTATTAAAGCACTGGTTATGCTAGAGAAGCATCTCTGGCAGGTTACAATAAAAGGAAAATAAAACCCCAAACAAACCTCTTACTTGTGATCCAAAGATCAGAAAGATTGCTAGGTTGATCTCTGTCCAATCTGCCTTTCATTTTTGTTGTGTTTTGCTTTGTTCCGTTATAGCATGATATCTAACTCTTAGCCTCTGGTGAAGACTTAATGTTAGCTATTCTTTTACTCAATGCACTTTCCTATTATAATAAATAAAAATGTAATAAATATTACAGATTCAGACTCTATTAAAAAAAAAATAGACTGTAAGTAATAGTTTTTTCCCCAGAAAATTGTTTTGTTTGTTTTCCATAAAACTAGTTTGCTGTGTGTACCTATTTTAAGGAAGGGGCCATACTTTAAACACAAACAAAATCCCAAAACCTTAAAGCCTTTTCTAAAAATAAAATTTTTATTTGGAGATAATTTAAATTTACTAGAGGCTTTAAAGTTCTTTATAAAAATTCTATATAAATGGTACACCTCATTTTTCTGAATTGGTCTCCTAACACTAAGGCCAGATGCAGGACTCTTAAATGTAACAGTCATGAGAGTTAAGATGTTGCTACTCTGAAAACAATGAGATCAGTAAAAGACTATCACTCAATTAAGCTCAATCTGTGGGCAAAGATGAATTTAACAGACTCTGAGACACCATTTATGTTATTTTGGCAATTTTAATTCTCTGAGTGTGATTAAGGAAGCAATTACTAGTTTTTATGCCAAGAATTCTGGATGAATTAAGAATTAATTAAGAAACAACCTTAAATGTGATATTGACTTAATATTTGATTATAGTTCTCAATGGTTTTTGCATAATTAAAAAAATAAAAGTAAAACGAGTCACCATTCAGTGCTCTTAATGAAATAAAAATTAATGAAGTGATTTTACTATGAATAAAGTGCACCATTAAAAGATAACCTAAACTATGTGTATTAATTATATAGAGTAATTTGAGTTAAAAAAAAAAAGAGCAATCAAAGAGGGGTTTTGTAAACAGAAAATTGTGACTTTTGAAAGGAGATGAAGATAAAAGATTTAGATCTTCATACCAATAGGTTTTCTATAACCAGCAGATTTTAAAAATTAAGGTTATGAAAGCATTCACCTTTCTTTTAGTATACTAAGTTGAAGTAGCCTCTTGATCTTCTGAAAAACATAGAATTTGTTATTAATTTAAAATACTTTTTTTCTTCTTAGGCCATGCTCTTAAACCTCAGGTTTCCTCTATTTTTACATCGTTTTTGGATGGATTAAAAAAGTTTTATATTACAAAGGTAAGAATTTTTATGAAATGCTAAAATTTTAATGCTTAGGATATTCATTGATTTTGTTTCCTGTCTTCTCCCCCTTACAGGTACTTATTCTAAGTATGTTTTTCCATGTTGTTGTGTACATTTCATAATGATTTTTCATGTTGAAATAAATATCAAGGTAAATCCATGATGCATTCAATTTCAGAAATTAAACCTTTTTCTCAGATTTGAAGTTCCTAAAAAAAACACTGAATTAAACAGTTTCATGCATATAACACTTTTTATAGTTTGAATTTTTTCTTTATTGTAGATATATAGAAGTGAAATAAGAGTGTAGATTTTTTTTTAACCTGTTGATTGCTTAATTCCTTTTTTAAACGTTTATACCAGCTTACACTACCTCTGGCAATACATATGTGCCATTTTTCTGTTGCATCCTTGCTGTTGCTAGTGGGATTTTTGTTTTATATTCTAAATATCCTGTTTCTTGAAACTCCAATGAGACTGATTATATTCCTGTATTTTCTAGATATGATCTTTGTGTGCATTAGTTGTATATGGTTATTTCTCCAGGGGTGGCAACTTCATTTTTTTTTTCTTGGTGCTTTGGTGTGTGTCCTTTGAGTAATGGAATTATGAGATGCCTTTGTCATAAATGTTGTAAATAATTTTCCCGGTCAGTGAATCCTTTTCAAATAAGGGTTTTTCTTTTTGGTACACAAAAGTTTCAAATCTATATCATAAAAGGTCTGTGGTCATGACGCTGTAATGGTGGAATAACCAAACAACCGGTCACCAGGAGGTGCTGGAGCACCTCTCACCCCCCCACCCCCACCCCCACCCCGGGGGCACCGGCAGCATCGGCAGAGCGTCACAGGGCGGCGGACATGGCCCTGATGGCAGGCTAGGCCTAGGGGACTCTACACACGCACGATTTAATCGTGCGCTGGGCCTCTAGTTTTTATATATTTTTCTGTGATTATTTAATTGCTTCTAAGCTTAGAAAAGCCTTCCTTCAGAACTATGATTAGGACCATTTTCTTCTCTCTTGCTATTTTGTTAAATGGGAATTAAATTTTTTAAAAATCTTATTACTATTTGAATTTTTTCAATTTTATAATGAGAGATAGACCTAAATTAATCTTTACTAATCCTTCTCCCAATTGGTAACCAGTTGTGAAAACACCATTAACTAATCCCTGCTTCTTATATTGATTTGCCATGTCCAAGTCATCTTATATACTTTTCCAAGAAATAAACTCCATTTAAATGTATCAAATTCTTTTTAATTAGCTTTTGTTTCTAAAAAAGTAAATGAATTTAATTGCTGTAGGTCTTGTTTTTGGAATTTTATCACTGTTACCTACCAGTTTATTATCGTAGAAAAAATTTTAAAACTCTTCATTATTTTAGAAAGTCCATATAGATTTTCATTAGGATTAAGATAAACTTGTTTATTAATCTGGGCAGGAATTGACAGGTTTTACAATATTTATGCACTCAGGAACATATGACATATTTTTTAGACATGTTTTTCTAATGAAGTTATATATTTTCTTTTAGATTATTCTTAGCTGTTTTATATTTTAATTTTATAGATAAGAGCTCCTTTGAAAATATTATTTAATAAGTTATTGTAGTATGTAAGGGTGCTGTTGGTTTTTACTTTCCCCCTATATCGTTTATTAATTTCTATCATTTTGGTAGTTTTACTGGATTCTTTATTATAATTATAATTCTTATAAGTTATTTGTTGTGTTTACATATCAGTAAGTCATTACAGTTGACACTGAGGCATACTTTGAAGTGAAGTGTTTTTTCATAGTTTTATTCTATTGTGATGATCTGAATACGTGCATTAGTTCTTTTTGATTGCCATGTAAAGTTCCAAAGCTCAATTAAAAAAAAATTAAATAATTGTTTATTTTTCAATTACAGTCAACATACATTATTATATTAGTTTCAGGTGTACATCCCAGTGATTAAACATTACATATCTATGTGATCATCCCAATAAATCTCACACCCATCTGACACCTTACATAATTATTAGTATAATAGAGGCCTGGTGCATGAAATTTGTGCACGGGTAGGGTCCCTAGGCCTGGCCAGTGATTTGGGCTGATCAGGGCCTTCAGGCTGCCAGCCAGGGCCTCCCTTCCCCGGCTGCCAGCTGCCAGCTGCTGGCCAGGGCCTTCCTTCATTCCACGCCACCCCCTGGTGATCAGCACACATCATAGCAAACGATCGAACTCCCGGTCGAACTCCCGAGGGCACAATTTGCATATTAGGCTTTTATCCTATACTAATAAAAGACAAACATGCAAATTGACCATACTTTCACTACACCTTAAGCCACGCCCACCAGCCAATCAGAGCGACTATATGCAAATTAACCCAACCAAGATGGCAGCTGGCAGCCACGGAGCTGGAGCGAGCAGGAGGCTTGCTTGCTCCAGTGATGGAGGAAGCCAAGGTTCCCCGCCTGCTGCGGCCCGTCTCTGAGCTCCACTGAAAGCAACAAAGTTTCAATTATAGAAGGTAAATAAACCCCAGATACCTGCTTTCAGCCAGCCCTGGCCACGGAGCTGGAGCGAACAGGAGCCGGCTCTGAGCTCCACTGAAAGCAACAAAGTTTCAATTATAGAAGGTAAACCAATCCCAGATACCTGCTTTCAGCCAGCCGTGGCCACGGAGCTGGAGCGAGCAGGAGTGGGTTGCCCCTGGCCATGGAGGAAGCCAAGCTTTCCGCAGGCCTCCGCTAAAGGCAACAAAGTTTCAATTATAGAAGGTAAATAAATCCCAGAATGAAAAAGAAAAAAAGGAGAGGCTGGGAGCTTACGTCACCAGGGTGCTTGGCCAGCCTGAAAACGGCCCTCAGCCCCTCACCCAGACTGGCCAGGCACCCCAGTGGGGACCCCCCACCCTAAAGGGGGTGTGACCAGCCTGAAAACAGCCATCAGCCCCTCACCCAGGCTGGCCAAACCTCCATGGGGTTAGGGTCCCCACTGGGGTGGACATCCTCCGAGGGGTCCCACACTGCAAGAGGGCATAGGCCGGGCTGAGGAAACCCTTGAGTGCACAAATTTTGTGCACCAGCCCTCTAGTATATATAGATTATTGACTATATTCCTTATGCTGTACTTTACATCCCTATGACAACCAAAGTTCAGTTTTCAAAGAGTTGGTGTCTTAGAGTCCAGATCAGAAAGAAAAAAAGGAGCAAAATGTATTTTGATTTACTATTTTGTAGGATAAGATTCATCTATAGTAATTATTTTTATTTTTTTAGTTTAAAGGATTTGATCCAAATCAACTAAGTGTCGCTACGTTACTGTTTGAGGGGGACCGTGAGAAGGTTCTTCAACATGAAAAACAAGTATATGACATTGCTGCAAAATTTGGGTATGGCTTTCAGTTCATAATGTCAAGAGGAAGTTGACCTAAAATTCTGATATCTCCAAGCAGTTGTTAATGTTCCCTTTCTAGTATTAAATTTGTAATATATGATAATCAACTTAAAATGTTGTGTTAGTTTACTTTAAAAATTTGTAGAAAGCTAGATTAGTATGTTGCTCTTGTGAAATCATATATATGACTATATTAAATATTATATTTTTCCATTAATGCTAATTTTCTAGCATTTGCTATTTGTTGTGCTAGAGTGAAATAGGAAAAAATTCAGTCATGTTACTATTTAATGGTAATAATATATGTATAAAAATGTTGTTAGTATGTTTTTAAAAGGAAATTGTGTTTAATCAAAAGTATTTGATAAATTACCTATACTCCACCCCCTGTCACTTATTATTTTGTGCTGGTATAAAGAAACAGAAAACATTTCATATCTATAATCAACTGAATAATGATTGGGTGGTTTCTGTCTGTCTGCTTGATGAATTATAAGATTGATTCATGGGAACTATAGTGAAAATGCCATTCATCAGGACTACATTTATTTTCCTTTCCTCTTTAAGTATATAAACTAACAGTTTTCTGGATACCTGTCTTTTTTTTATTCCAGAGCTGAAAATATATCATGCACATTATACTTATTCTGAATTCTTGGTGAATATTTATTTTTATTGCTGGTGTATTTCAATCTTTAAGTATTTATCAGAACCATTTTGTCAGTTTTATTTCATTTGAGCCAACTGTCATGAACTATCTTTTCATGTAATGCCAGTTTTGTTTTTCTCTTTTAACACCAGCCATTTACAGCTCAAAAGTAAGAATGAATCATCCTTAACATGAATCCAGGTTTCTTTAAATACTGATCCTAAGGCCCCAGAATTATTGATGTAATTCTAGCAGTTTGCTTATATTACACAAAACATGTATCAAATTCACCCATTAAAAATAGGTTATGGAAAATGAGATATCTATTTAAATCACAGGTAAAGCATTAAAAACAGACCTTCATTAAGGTCTCATTTTTTGCTATTACTATTTGTTATTTCTTAGTTACATTATAATTAGTTTCTCAGTGTACCACGTCCCTTCTGTGTTGAACAACCCAGGCTGTCATTAGGCACATGACATAGGGCTCTTTGTATGTTTTTGATACTTGGGAATATCTCTGTGTGGTTTTCTAGAAGTCCTGTTTTGCCCAGTTCTCTCTAGTACTAGTTCTTTGCTCTAATCCCTGAAAGATTCAGGGATATTTTTCTTATTTTAAGATGCCACTCTCCCAATCCTTGTTCCTCAATCATTTTTTCTTCTGCATAACTACATGGCGGAAAGCTCCGATAAATTTCATTCTGCTAAAGTTTTCATTGTTAGATTCGCTAATGTATTTTATTTTGAATTAGGGCATTATTAATCTATTCTTTATTTTCTGGTTGTTATTTTTAATTTTCTGTTCCTACCACCTCATTAGCTTTAATTTGATTGTTTTTAATGCAGTATTTCCAACAGTTTAGAACATTTTTCCTCCTTGCCTTCCACACGTACCCAAACTCTGTTAAATACCTTTGAATACATATAGTCCAACAGAACATAATAGCCAAATGTTGAATAAATACTTTGGTTGTTGATCTGTGTTGGCTAGTACTGTACTTTAACTTCTAAGAGCTAAGCAGAATAAACATTACCTGTCAGCAGGCGTGACAAATATATTGACATTTTATCATAGAGCTTCAGGTAATATGTTATTGTTATTTTTAAAATGTGCGCTTAAGTTGTTTAATGTAATTCAACATGAGAGTGATTAGGTTCACCAGATGGGTCTTTTATGTAAAAAGATTGTCTCTCATTCCTCTTTCATTAGTCTTCCCAGTCCTTCTTCATAAAGTAGCTTTAAATTTGTTTAAGAACCTTGTTAATTGTTGTTTGAAATTTGTGGTAGAGAGCAGGAAGTAGGGATTGGATGTTGCTACTTTAACATAAAGCAGTAGGTTTTTTGGGATTAATTTCTAAGCCCTTCTGTTACTAAATTTATTTATTTTTTTAATATATTTTTATTGATTTCAGAGATAGGGAGAGAAAGAGAGAGAGAAACATCAATGATGAAAGGGAATCATTGATTGGCTGCCACCTGCACGCCCCCTACTGGGGATCGAGCCTGGACCCTTCAGTCCGCAGGCGGACACTCTATCCACTGAGCCAAACCAGCTAGGGCCTATTACTGAATTTAGAATGAACATCTGATTTCTTTCTGCTTTAGATAAGAAAAATACATGTTCCTGTGTGGTTTGTCACACAAGTTTCCAAAGTAGAACCGAGCGTTCCTGACTCCACCCCACCAGATATTAGAAAAGGGTCTAAAGAAAAATGGCTTGACCTGGGACTATAAAGTAGGACTTTTACTTGTCCTAATATTAGAGAGACAGTCCCACTAAGTGTTACTTCTCACCAAATACATACTTAGCATGTGCCTTCTCAAAGATTTCTAGTGCAGGTCTTCGGCATCCTTTTCTGGTCTTCACATTCTTTTCCTTTTCTTTCCTTCCACCAGGATGAACTGTTTTCTAGGTCAGTAGTGTTTTTTCTTTCTTGGACTCAGTGTCTGATTCTGTTTCATATCTACTTGAGGTATGGATTCAGCTATTTTTCTCCAGTCACACAGCAATTTTCTGACTAGCTTCATTTTTGTTTTGGAGCTTTGTTTGACTACCCAACCTCACATCCATACACATCAACCCAGAATTTCCTTCCTTTTCTTACTTTTCCTCTTAGCTGTCTGGTATAAGTTTGCCTTCCTCACTCATTAACATTCTAGTAATACAGACAGCCTCCTTCATTTTATCATACTTCATTCTTAAGTAGTTCTAGCTGCCCTATCAATCTTTGCTACTCCTCTAGATGACACTAATTCAAATATATCCAGCTATACCCCTAAATGAGGAAATCTGATTTAGCCACTGTATCCTAGCCTAAAAATGCCTTACATTATTTGTATAGAACAAGGGTACATCTACATTGTGTTATTTACTTAGCAAATCCAAACAAAACTCAGGAGATAAAGGATTTAACTATAAGGTGTTCATTGAAGCCATAAAGAGAAATGATTCTTTCAGAAATGATTCTTAAGTCACAGAGTCCCAAGACCCATGCCCAAGAACAAGGAAGTTCAGTTATGGTATTGAAAAGGGAGACATAACAGTTAATTATTAATCATGACCCGAAAAAGTCACAAGGAAAGATTTTTTAAAGAAATCTTATTTTATTGGGGAATCTTTAGTGGGTACTTTGAGAGTATGGGATAAGTTTTATTTAGTTGACTAAGAATAGTTAAAATTTAATTTCTGCCTGGTGATGGAAAGAAGCACAAATAAAGAAGTCTTTACTGAAGGAGTAGAAATCATTCATAGTCTTTTAAAATAAGAATAACTTTTGAAAAACAGAACACTTAGACTGTTATGGATTAATTTTAACTGGATCACCAAATGCAATTCCTATGGCTAAAACTACTTTCTAATTGAAATGGACAGTTCATGTGTTCATAGTAATAAGAACTTACCTGTTGGACTTATACTTATCTGTATCTTGCTTTATAAACTTTAAATATTTCTCTGTATGTTTTCTATCATTTAACTCGTAAGTTCCATAAATAGACACCATGTCTAATATTCTAAATACTATGTGCTCAAGCATTCAATAAACGTTTTTGTATTTGGAAGATCAGTCCAAATACAAAGTCAGTCATTGCACATCTCTATATATGAATAAGACTATAATAATTCATGAATATATGAGTCAGAATATAATAAAATAAGAGTATTTTAGGTACCTTATTTAGATTATGAAGATTATTTAAGTTTGATTCTCATTCTAATTTTCTTTTGACAATATGGATAGAAATAGTTGTATTCATGAGGCAGTTTTGCTAGTGTGGTTGATAAAAGTTTGAAGTTAATGACCAAACTGAAATATTAAAAGTGCTTTCAGATTTTTGTTATTCAAGCTTAGTCTCTTGATGGCTCTTTGATATATTTATGATAAATGAGAGTAAAGTAAAAATGAGATGCAAAGTAATATATGTTCATCTGTTAATCATTTATCTTAAACATTTATCTTGTCATATCAATTTGGTTAGTTTTATATATTTTTAATAGTTCATTTGAAATTTATTAACAGTTTTTTAATTACAGTGGATTGGCAGCTGGAGAAGATAATGGACAGAGAGGTTATTTGCTGACCTATGTCATTGCATACCTTCGAGTAAGTTATCACATATTTCCCTTGTCAATTTCTGTTGCAAACAATACTTTTTCTTACTTTGAGTGAATAAAATTATTTTCTTAAATTTTAACCAACTGTAATGAGCATATCATTTTACAGAAACAAAGGATTAGCTACAGTCTACCCCAAGTTCTCCCATAGTAAGAATTTTAATGTAATTCTAGGTAAGATCTAAATTTTAGATTGCGATGATTTGATAGGTCTTCCTGCAGCCCTCTCCCCCTTGCCATGCTGAAAAGGAAAAGTGCTCTGTTAGAAGTTGTGATTAACAGATTTACAGATCATGAAAGCTAATAGATGATTTTAGATCTTATAATTTTTATCTCCATAAATTATCTCCATAAATTATCTCTCATAATAAGCATTATGGGTATCATAATTTTGTTAGGCATTTTCTTTTAGCATATTGACCATTTTCTCATAATTCTACATTCATAATTCTAGAAAATGAAATGTAACTAATAAGTACAGCATAGATACAATCAGAAGTAAGTTTCTTAATTATTAAGATTACTTCATTATTAAGTTAATGTTAAAAGTTAATAAAAAACAAGTTAGAGATTTGGTGGGTAAGGATGGAGATTTGTTTTATTTTATTTTTTATTTTCCCAGTGCTTAATACTGTTGTCACCAAATATATTTTTACTGAATAAGTGAATGCATAAGAGAAAAACACATATTTTAGATCAGTAATTTTAGGATTTTTCCTGGCAATCAATGGTAGAGTTCAAGTGTTTCATTTTTCTAGAAGTGAAAACTTAAAATGTATTGATTTTTCTACCTTAGAAATTTTTCTTTCATATCTTTATATTTCTGTGGTAGCTTGTGAATTGCTCTTTTCAGTTTGGAAATTACAGGAATTAGTATTATAAGTTACTTATATAAACATTATAGTTTCTATGGTATAAAATATATATATTTCTAGCAGTGGTGTTTCCAAATGTTCTGTCTATCTAGACACTGTAGAGAGAGGCACTGTATTTTCTAATTTGTTTTTAAAGAAAAGCTGCTTTTAAGAAAGGGAGATAACTTCTTCTTCCTCTGGTCTCCCCTCCCCCCACCCCACTTTCCTACTTTCCTGCTCCTTCTATCCTGATGGCCATTTTTTTGGTATTGGTTAATTTGCTGCTTAGGCCACTAAAAATCTATTCTAGTATTCTCAACATGCGTACCGATAGTTCCTGGATAGAGACGCCATTCATTGCAGAAATGTTTGAATTCCTACCATGTGTCAGGCACTCTGCCTGGTGCCAAAGGTACAAAGGAGAACAAGACAGACAAAGTTCCTGTCCTCCTGGAGGTCATATCTCACTCTTGGGACCACTTTCCAGAGCTCTTATGAGGTGGATAGTAAAGAGCCATGGAAATTAAGGTGGAAACATGTAATACCAACAATTGCAGGAAATACTAACAATGAACATGAAATACAAACAATATTATTGGTTCTTCTGCATCTGTTGTACTTTCTTGATTTTTGTGTATGTGTCTTAACAGGACTTGGGTTTGGAATACTATGTAGTAGGAGAATCTTTTGAGACTTCTGCTCCTTGGGACAGGTAAAATGGAATAAAATACCTGCTATTAAAATATGCTACAAGTTGTTCAAGTAATGTGTCTTTGTGTGTGAACATGTAAACTTAAAATTTTATAAAGAAACATTGAAACATCATAATCACCTTTATTTAAATTAATATCTCCACTACACTATCATATTTGGAAGTCATTTTTTTTGTTTTGCAGCAAATTTGTTCATATTCCATAGTAGGAAGTTATTGTTGAACTTTATATTTTGAAGAATCATATTGAACACTGAATGTCACTATATGGTTTTATGTAACTTTGATTTAAATTCTTAAGTGATTAATATGCCTAAATGTTCTCTAAAAAGTGGCCCCAAATTATAAAACCAGTTAAGTTTTTTGTGATACATTATTTAGCTTTTGATATTTGTATGCATACTTTAAGCAAGATCTTAACTTGCATTTAATTGATTTCTAAAAGATAATCTGATTTAAGAAATTATGTACTGTTTTTAAATTGCATACACATACAGATATTGGTGAGGAAATTAGTAATAAAAACTGATTAGGAAATGTGAGGTGGTTTTCTTAAAAAGTGGATTGTGTTCCCTGGCCGGTGTGGCTCAGTTAGGTTGGAGCATCGAAGGTCACAGATATAATTCCCGGTCAGGGCATGTACTGAGGTTTCAGGTTTGATCCCTGGTTGGGGCGTACGGGAAGCAACCGAGTGATGTAGCATTCTCATATTGATCTTTCTCTCTTTCTCTTTCTCCCTCTCTAAAATAAATTTTTATGAAAGTAGACTTGTGAGTTAAGTCATAAAAATTCTTAAGGAACTTGTTAGCACATTTTATTCTAGGATATCTTATATTTTACTGTTTAGTTATAAAATTAACAAATTATTTTAAATCTATAAACCCCCATGAATCTGTCTGTTAGATATTACATATCTTAACATTTTGTTCTACCCTACTGTCCTTTTTTCCTCCCCCAGAAAACTTTTTACTTTTCTACATCCAGTGTTCGTCTATGATGGGTTATGATTTTGGGTGCATTGATGCTCATATTCTATACCTTGTAAGATAACCAAATTTTATAGTATGGATCTGTTAATCACAGCTTTTTATTCTAAATTTAATTTAGAGGGGAATAAATCTTGTCAATAAAAAGAATTAACTCATTGACATCTGACACTTTTGAACAACATGTATAGTTTGGCAGCTGTTCATTGTCTCAAATACCATTTTAGTGTTTAATACCTTTCCTTGCAGGGTGAAAGTGGGTTAGTATAGTGTTACTTCTTCGGTAGTATGTATTTTCTTGTCACTAATCATTACTAACTGATGGTTGTCATTTTGTCTTTATTTTTCCAATCATGTACTATCTTTTATTTTTATTTACCCTTTCTTTGTATATACTTACATATTTAATTGACTTATTGGCAATATCTGTTTTATACAGAAGACTACATATTTGGTTTGTTTTCATTTAAAACAACTTCTTCAGCTGAAGTTTTAAGAAATAAAATTAACGGAAAGCAGCTACTTTCCTGACATGAAATTTGTTAGCCATTTAGCAATGTTTTTTCTTTCAAACCTAAGCTGTATAGAGATCATGTTTAGCAGCAACCCATGGGATCACGGTCTTCAACCCTCACTCATTAGTAGATCACTTGACCTTTTCATGCATAAATATCTTAAGGGATTATGGTTCTACTAGTTTTTGTGCATTTCTCAGTGGCCCTAACACAACTGCACATGTAGTCCAGTGAATTTTCTGCGTAGAGTTCTATGGAGGTACTCTGAAATAGTGTAAGAAAGCAGCCTAAAAAATAGCTATTTATAAGAGGTCCAAGTGGAGATTTAAAGATTTTGAATACACCAGCATGAGACTGTGATTAAAACCAAGGGAGCAGCCCTAGTCAGTTTGGTTCAGTGGTTAGAGGGTAAGCCCACAGACTGAAGGGTCTTGGGTTCAAGTCCGGTCAAGAGTATGTACCTCGGTTGCAGGCTCTTTCCCAGGTGGATGCAGAGGCAACCAATTGATGTTTTTCTCTTACATCGATGTTTCTCTCCATCTCCCTCCCTCCCTTCCACTCTCTCTAAAAACCAATGGAAAAAAATATCCTTGGGTGAGGATTATCAACAACAAAAAAAACAATAAAAAAACAAACACACACCAAGGGAGCAGATATAAGTGTTTGTATCTGCTCCCTTGGTGTTTTGTTTTTTTTAAATTGTTTTTTAGGGCCTAAGAAAGAAGTCCAGGGAACCTCAACATTTAAGGGATAATCATGCAAATAAGAGCAAAGGAGATTGAGGAATAATATCCAGATGATTTGGAGGAAAACCAGTAATGAGAGAGAAACCCTGGGAAATTTTTGTCAAGAAGGAAATAGTTAATAGTGTTAAATTTGCTGGTAGATCAGGTGAGAATTTAAAAGTATACACAGTTATGCTTATCTCCTATACTAGAGGCCCGGTGCATGGATTCATGCATCAGTGGGGTCCCTTGGCCTGGCCTGTAGGGATTGGGCCGAAACTGGC
The DNA here is from genome assembly GCF_000147115.1 of Myotis lucifugus. Lineage (NCBI taxonomy): Eukaryota > Metazoa > Chordata > Mammalia > Chiroptera > Vespertilionidae > Myotis > Myotis lucifugus. The sequence goes on along the minus strand of NW_005871053.1, from coordinate 5,935,931 downwards.
AGTCCGACATCCCCCGAGGGGTCCTGGATTGCGAAAGGGTGCAGGCCAGGCCAAGGGATCCCACTGGTGCATGAGGGCCTCTAGTATGCATATAAGATCTTTGGTTAATCTCTTCCCGCCTTCCCTTCTCCCCTCTTCCCTCTGAGATTCATCAGTCTATTCCATGTTTCCATGCCTGTGGTTTCTGCTCCTGCATTGAGTGTCTGTCCCCTGGTAGTCAGTGCACATCATAGCTACTGGCCGTCTGGTCGGCCGGTTGCTTAGGCTTTTATATATATAGATGATTGGTCCAAATGGATTGTATCGACCTTTGCACAAGTTTTGTGAGAGAATACTTTCAGAACTCCCTACAAACCATTTCTAGAAAGGACCCCATTAACGATTATAACCTTTCAGTTTTGGTCTTTATCCCATCTCCTTCTCCTCCTCCTCATTATTATTATTGGTTATTATTATAATTCTTATTTAGCACTTAAGTTCTATTTTCTAGAGTGATGTTACAAATTTGTAATATTTATTAACCTCTTAAAGTATTTTTTTAAATGGATTTTCAAAATTTCAGTAATATAAATTTATATTTCAATAATATAAATTACCACAGGTTTTCTAAAAACACACATTCTTCCCCTGGCTGGTGTGGCTCGGTTGGAACGTCATCCCATGCACCTAAAGGTTGCCAGTTCGATTCCCAGTCAGGGCACATACCTAGATTTCAAGTTTGATCCCAGTGGGGGTGCATATGGGAGGCAACTAATTGGTGTTTTTTTCTTACATCGATGTTTCTTTCCCTTCCCCCTTCTCTAAAAAATCAGTAAAACATCCTCATGTGAGGATTAAAAACCACACAATAAAAACATGCATTCTTACCATTCCATAAATGAAGCATAGATAATATTGATAAATTGTGTTTGCCTGCAGTTCCCATAGAATAAAGCAGAATTTAAGAGCACTGTTTTGTAAAATTAGAGTTTATAAAACTTGCAAGTACTGTATTTATAAAAATAAAATGTGACATGCTAATAAAATATTAAAATCCTTTTCATATTTATATTCATATATCTTTTGTTTTATTGGAAATGTAGATAACTTTAATGTTTTATAAAGCATAATCTATTTAATGTTATTTTCATCACATTTGTTTTCACACAATCAAATCAGCCTTGAGACTAGAGAAAGGTCAATCTTTGGAGTATCTTTGGTATCTTTTCTATTCTCATGATTCTAAGGACACCAGGGTTTAAAATACGGAATCAGTATCAGTACATAGCCAGGATATTTATTGGAGGATAAAGTGGCTTTTATATACTTTAAGAGTTTTATTTTTCATATGAAACAAAGTATGTAGTTAGAACAATATGTTACAACTCACATTAAAACATAGATTGTTAAATATTATCAATCTGCCCTCATCTGTTTTTATTGACTTAATAAAAAGACTAGCTTTACACAGGGTTACATATCCAGTCAGTTTTGTTGAACTGGATGTTAGCTCAGTGCTTTGGAATAGGCTGTTGAACATGTGGGTATAATATCATGATTATTAATTAAATTACTTTAAATTAAAAACTTTTTAGACATGGATATAAGATTGGTACTTCTATAATCTAGAATTGAGTTTTATTAACATGTTTATAGCTTTAAAGTTTTTAAAATCTTGCAATTAAATTTATTTTGAAATTGGGTTTTTCTAAGTGTAGGAAACAGTCTTCTGGAGACTGGAGTATACTGTTGTCTTTCCTATGGCTAAAAAGAAAGGAATTTGTTCCCTTTAAAGTTATTAATGGAAGACTCAATTTGAGTGATAAAGGTTCTTTTTCATTTTTTAAGGAATAAGTATGACAGCTTTAGTTAAGAGAATTTCTGACTTGAAGGATACCAGATAAAGCAGCATTTATTAGATTTTTTTGTAACTTATTTGAAAACTTAATATGGTATTCAATTATGTTTTCTAGAGTTGTAGATCTCTGTAGAAATGTGAAAGAAAGAATAATAAGAGAATGCAAAGAGAAGGGTGTTCAGTTTGCTCCTCTTTCTACATGCAGGTGAGTTTTTTATTGTTCTTATAGTACTTCTTATTCTGAAAAAAACTATTTTTTAATTAATGAGGAATAATTGGTTAGCTGAAGAGAAGCTTCAGTCTATTCTACTTAGCAAGCTTTCCTAAACTTCACTTGCCACCTTGTTAGGATTGTGCCACTAGCATTTTTAGCAGTCCTGGGCCCTTGAGAAGTAAAACACCCCTTTGGTGAGTGAGCTTGTAGCTATCTGGACAGCATGATGGTGAAGACCCAAATGTCTGAGCACCTGGAATAAGAGAAGACCTTCTTAACTGAAACTATATATTATATATACACTGAGTGGCCAGATTATTATGACCAGCCCATCAGTACTTCGTTGGGCCACCTTTTGCCTTCAATACTGTGGCGATTCTTCTTGGCATTGACTCCATGAGATATTGAAAGGTGATGCGAGGAATCTGACACCATGCCTGATGAATAGCACTTTCCAGTTCTGTGAGATTTAATGGTTGTGGAACCAGCTGCCGGATGGCTCTTTTAACTTCGTCCCACAAATGCTCAATTGGATTGAGATCTGGTGATTGTGGAGGCCACCTAAGCAAGGTAAAGTCTCCCTCATGTTCTTGAAACCATTCCTGCACAATACAAGCACCGTGGCATAGCGCATTGTCTTGTTGGAAGAAGCCATCTCCATTGGGATACGCCATCAACATGATAGGATGAACTTGATCAGCAATGATACTTAGGTATGTTGTGCTATTCAGACATTGTTCCACACTAATTAAAGGGCCCAAATCATGCCAGGAAAACATGCCCCAAAGCATATGCATGTGGGTTGCATGCTTTCATGCTGTTTCTGCCAAATTCTCACTCTGCCATCTGCATGATGCAACTGGAAACGTGATTCATCGGACCACATGACTTTTTTCCAATGCTCGACTGTCCAATCCTTGTGTTCCTATGGGAATTGGAGACATTTTATCTTGGTAACTGCAGACAACAAAGGTGCTCGAACAGGCCTTTGGCTTCCATATTCCATACGATGCAATGTATGGCGAACAATGTGTTCAGAGATCATTTGAGAGGATCCCTGATTAAGATCTGCAGTAATTTGATGCACTGTTGCCCTTTTGTTGTCTTGTACCAGTGTTGCCACTCTCCATTCTGCCCTAACATTGACTAGTCGCTGACGGCCACAATTCGCACATTCAGACCCAGATTTTCAGCTGACAGTCCAGTCTTTAAACACTTTAACAACAGCTGCTCTTGAACATTTAACAAATGTTAACAAATTCAGCTGTTTTGCTGATACTCGCTCCATGGCTCCGAGCGCCAGCAATCATCCCACGTTCAAAGGCTGTTAAATCGCGTTATTTACCCATATCTTAAGAAAAAAATCACTTCTACTGTCGTGGTAAACAACCTGCTTCCCTATTTATAATGGTCTGGCCCTCTAGCAACTTCAGCGCGAAATTATAGCTAATTTGCCTACAAACGTCAGGTGGTCATAATAATCTGGCCACTCAGTGCGTGTATGTGTGTGTGTATATATATATATATATATATACACACACACACTAGAGGCCCGGTGCACAAAAATTTGTGCACTCGGGTGGGGGGGGTCCCTCAGCCCGGCCTGTGCCCTCTCTCAGTCTGGGACCCCTGGGGGGATGACCACCTGCTGGCTGAGGCCTGCTCCCCAGGGGATTGGGCCTAAGATGGCAATCAGACATCCCTCTGGCAGCCTGGCAGCCCTCGGGGGATGTCCACTTGCCAGCGGGGAGCAGACCTAAGCTGCAGTCAGACATCCTTAGTGCTGCTGAGGAGGCAGGAGAGGCTCCCACCACCACCGCTGTACTGGCAGCCATCAGCCTGGCTTGTGGCTGAGCAGAGCTCCCCCATGTGGGAGCACACTGACCACCAGAGGGCAGCTCCTGCATTGAGTGTCTGCCCCCTGGTGGTCAGTGTGTGTCATAGTGACCAGTCATTCCCAGTTGTTCAGGCTTGTTAGGGTCAGTTT
>NW_005871053.1:5829983-5931793 GCF_000147115.1 Myotis lucifugus | reverse complement strand
CTACATCACTGGAGCAAGCAAGCCTCCTGCTCGCTTCAGCTGCCTGGCTGCCGGCCGCCATCTTTGTTGGAAGTTAATTTGCATATCGCCCTGATTAGCCAATGGGAAGCGTAGCAGGGTATGGTTAATTATATATATATATAGAGAGAGAGAGAGAGAGAGAGAGAGGGAGAGAGAGAGTGTGTCAGGGAACTATAAGTTACATACACAGGCAACATAGTTCTTCAATAAAGAAAAAGCACTTTAAACATTTTCTCAATTGTTGATTAAATGAATGTGTGTGGAATTAAGGAAAGAGTGGAGCAAAAGATCCAAATGAAGATTAACTCTGCTTTCCAATAGATCTTTCTGCATTAATGGAAATGTTTTGTATCTGCCCTGTCCAGAATGGTTGCCACAGGCACATGTGGCTTTTGAGCTGTTGAAATGTGGTTAATGTGAATGGAACTGAATTTTAAATTTTATTTAATTTCAAATGATTTAAATTTAAAACACGTGTGGCTGGTGTCTTCCATATTGGATATTTATGCCCTGTATTGAGTCATGTTTAACTGAAGATCTTGTTCTCTTTGTTAAATAGCAGCAACCCCGATGAAGGTTTTCTTGAGAAGGGATATTTTGTATTAAATCTTTTGATATTAATTTTCTGTGTAAACACTAGAAGATTAAATATATTTAGATTGAACTGAGCATTTAAATTCTCTAAAATGTTATTGGAATGAGAATAAAGGGAATTTTGGATATTTTGTTTAACTTCCCAAAGACAAGTCCTCATGAAGGCATTTAGTTGTTATTGTCTTAATATTTTGATATAGCATGATAATTTGCATATATTTGCTTTGCAAGACTAGAAATGCTTCTGTACTCTTTAAACTGCTATCTCTTCTGTGACATTTTTTTGTCTTCTCTTTACATCCTCTTATCTTATACTTCCCTACTGCCATATTGTGTTTCTTGGTTCTGCTGTTTCTCTCATTGAAACAGATGTCTTTTAGAATTTGATAAATTGTGCATCTGCTGGGTAAGAAAGTAAAATCCTAACAGGGCATGTAAAAAAAGCACCTTTCTCACATTAACTGTTCATGTAAATCAGGATAGTCTTTTCTGCTTCTGATGCGATAGAGGCTTTGAAGAGCATTTCAGGAAGCAACCAGTCAAATCTGTGTATTAACATGTAGAACATGTGTATTTGGGGTAGAGTCAAAGAAGTGAAACCTAAAAATGTAGGTTTAGAGCTTATTGGCTGGGCATTTGGTATATCTGAAGAAAAGGAAAAGAGAGGGCCTAGTTATGTACAAGGCTTATAGCAAAGCTACTGATGGCGTAGTGACTGATCTTGGAGAGAATCTTCCCAAATAGAGGTGTAAGAATGTACTTGTAAAAAAAATTTGGAGTCATCTTTAAAAATGCAACTTTTGTCTTAAAGTCTAAGAAAAATAAATTTATATTATCAACCCAAGTTGATACAATAAATCCTTAATAATGTGAACAGGTTCTATGACTTTAAGCAAAACGATGTATAATGAAACTAATTTTACCTTAGGCTAATTGATAGAAACAAGAGTTAAGTTCCTACTACATCTCATCAGGCATCTCATCCTATATAATAAAAGCCTAATATGCAAATCGACCAGTCACTATGACATGCACTGACCACCAGGGGGCAGACGCTCAACACAGGAGCTGCCCCCAGCCCGCAGGCCCCAACCAGTGGCAGTGGCGGGGGGTGGGGTGGGCGAGCGGGTGGCGCCAGGCCAGCCAAAGCAGGCCGCCCCTCCTCCCTGATTGCCCCACCTGTCACCCCACAGAGGGAGGGGACAGGCGGTGGCGGTGGGGGTGGGGAGGCTGGGCTGGTGAGCGGGTGGTGCCAGGCCAGCCAAGGTGGGTGCCAGTGGGGGCCCCCCGGTCGCCCTGCAGATCAGCCCTGATAGCTGGCCAGGCCTAGGGACCCTACTTGTGCACAAATTTCATGCACCAGGCCTCTAGTCAATGTTATAACAACATTGAATGAAATGTTGTATGAGCACCTGCTGTACTTTATTGTTCTCTTTACAATCTAGTCCAGTGATGGCGAACCTTTTGAGCTGGGCGTGTCAACATTTTGAAAAACCCTAATTTAACACGTTTCGTACCGCTCAGGAGTTTTCTCATGTTTCGCGCGCCATCTGTTAAGGACCGTTCATGAGTGTTCTCGTTTTTCACTCCCATGGAAAAAGGAGCGAATCTAGATACTTATGTAACTTTTGTTTGGTCCCTCTTCATAGAGGAAAATGTTTTACGCAGTACCATACGTTAAAAAAGTACTAGGAACTTTAATTGTTTAATTGTTTTTGTAAATAAAAATGTTATAATTATTGAAAAACAACACCTAAAGTGCATTATGATGATTTAAATAACGTGCAGTTTGCCCAAAAACGTGCGGTCCCTGGCGTATGTCTTAGAAATTTCTATGCGGTATGCAATGTGTTAACTCTGGTGCCGTGTCACATATAGAAATTTTTTGATATTTGCAACCATAGTAAAACAAAGACTTATATTTTTGATATTTATTTTATATATTTAAATGCCATTTAACAAAGAAAAATCAACCAAAAAAATGAGTTTGCGTGTCACCTCTGACACGCGTGTCATAGGTTTGCCATCACTGACCTAGTCTCTCAGGCCTGTTATTATACTGCTAAAAATAAACCAGGCCTAATAATTCAAAAGTCATTTGTTATCAGTAAAATTTGAAACAGTTAAAATTATAGAATCTATTACTGTATAGCTAAGGAATTTTTATTTTTTGTCTTGTCCAGTGGCAACTTAACAGATTTTATCTCTCCTTTCTCTTTCTGCCCGACCTCTCTATTCAATATCTCTTGAGACTTCTCTTTCCATTATGAAAATATCATTGTGATAAATCACTGCTTATTGAAAGTGATTGGGAAGTAAAGTATCCTGCCTTAGGCTATCTATGACAACACCTAAGTCTTGGTTCTTCAGAAGGTACTCACAAGACATAAGGATATTCATTATGTATTGTAGGTAGATAGAATTGATATACTAGACTGCATTGGCCATATGTCATTAAGTAGCTGATTTTATAGAAATAATCTTTTGAAAGGCTTAAATGCTCAACTTCTGTGATTATCTTATCAAAGTTTAGAATGTGCAAAGTCTAGTTATTTGAATGGTTTTGATAAATAGGAATTTTAAATATAGTTTTTCTAGTTCATACTTGATTAAACTAGCATTTAATAAGAATTTGACTTCAGTTTGATTTGAACTGCTTAATAGTGGACAAGGAGATTATTCTGTGTTGAAAGTAAATGTATGAGGTATATTTTTTAAACTAGATTTTTAAAACTATTTAATAATTAATAATAATAAAGATTAAGAAAGAAAAAATAATTAAAAATAATTATAGATATCATTGAAATTAAAGATCCCAAGGAAAATAATTTAGCTGTAAGGTGCATTTATTGAGTTCATCTCATTTCCGTCTGTTAAAACGTACTTTGTCTACTGGAATAGAAATTCCAGCCCTAAATTTTCTGAAGAAGTTTTATGGAAAGGAATTCCTAGCCAGGGAATCTGACAACTTAAAATACTCCAAAAAGTGTACAGCACAAACACTTTTAGAAATTAAAGAATAGTAGAATGACTGGCAGCCACAGTATCACTTGTCAAGATGATTTTGGAAGCAGTTAGTGTTTAACTTATCTTAAGTGATAGAATTGATCTATTAAAAGGTGTTAGATCTGAGTCACTATCTGAAATGGACCAAAATTGAAGTTTTCTAAAAGGTGTTCCATTATTTCTACTTTGTTTTTCTTTGAAATACTGATCAATCCAGCCCTTTTTTGACTTTAGAAGCCTCTTATCCACTGAAAACTGAACTGTGTAATATTGATCCTGTATTTGTTGGAAGGTGGCAATACTCTGTTAATTTTTAGTTACATTTTCTACTTATTGATGTTAACTATTCTCACGAATGATGTATATTTTACTTTGCTATAAACTAATTTCATTCCTGTTTCCTTGAAGTTTATTTAAATTTGATTATTCGAAATGATAATGCCATCATAGTTAAAATGGTTCTCTAGTTTTTCTTAAACTTTGTAAATCTGGTACTTAAAATGAAAATATTCAAGGGAATATTTTCACTCTTTTTTATGAGAGTGAATTAACACTAGAAGAGAAACACAGCTGGCAAATTGACAGTATTATTGTTAAATAGTTCATTTCTTCTGTTCTGAGGCACCTAATATTTGGCCTAAAAGGCCATTAAAATTTTAGGTTAGATTCTGTTGTATTGTGTAGTAAGAAGAGTATTCCCTCCTCCTGTTAAATTCTTTGTGGGAACTCTGTGAATTGTATTCAGAGATTTGACTATGATTCCCTTAGCTCCCTTTTAATTGCTTCACCTATTTGCATTTTGAAAGCCCAGATATATGTGTGTATGTATATTTATTTACTAGAGGCCCAGTGCATGAATTCATGCACAGGTTGGGTACCTCAGCCTGGCCGGCAATCAGGCCAATCGGGCCATCTTGCCCAGTCTCAATGGGGGCTAGCCGGCCGGGGAGGGACCACAGGAGGGCTCCAGGGCATGTCTGGCCCTCTTGCCCAGTTCTGATTGGCCGGACCCCAGCAGCAAGCTAACCTACCGGTCAGAGCATCTGCCCCCTGGTGGTCAGTGCGCATCATAGCGACTGGTCCAGCGGCTGACCAAACGGTCAAACACTTAGCATGTTACGCTTTTATTATATAGGATATGTGTGTGTGTGTATATACAATTTGTACAATTCAGTTTGTTTTCAGAGTCCTTACAAATTATTAAATGTGAACTTAGCGAAGATGTATTTTTTATCTAGTCTGATTATTTTTGGTATTTGTACATTTCTCTTTATGCCTGGCTTTAAGGTCTCATACTTATTTCTGTTAATTTTGAGGAAGTTTAGAAGACTTACAGTGGATCACAAAGTTCCAGCTAGTTTGTTTTGGGCTGCTTTTAGCTACAATATATTGTTTTTTAAAAAATCGCTTCTAAGGAGGTGGGGTTTTTATTTATTTCAGGCTAATTGGAGAAACATTTACATTGCTTTAAAATTTTTAAATTTTGGGGGGATAATAATCCAGATTTACCAAAAAAAAGTTGTAAAAATAGTACAAATAGTTTCTGTATATCCTTTGTCCAGCCAATCTGAATTTCTTCCGTGGAGTAAGAGTCTGGGTAGAGAATGAGATTATGGCTTAAGCAAATCATTCAGATATCTTGCCTTTAAGTTTCCAGGCATTAAGTCTGATTTCACTCAACTAAAGCCTTGTGATTCTGTCTGTTTGATTTTTAGGGTGACGCAGACTTATGATGCAGGTGCATGTATCTATTTCTACTTTGCCTTTAACTACAGGGGAATAAGTGATCCATTGACTGTGTTTGACCAAACTGAGGTAATTTTGCATACATCAATATAGCTCTTACATTCTTTTATTAATTTTGATAATCTTTGCCATCAATTTATAAATTTTAATTAGACTCTTTGATCATTTGTGGTTTACCTGGTTGATATCCCATAGAAATGAGAAGCATATTTATTGCACTGGTTTGTATACTGAGTCTAATATTAATCTTTTATACATATATTACAATGTTCTAAAATTAATATTCTGTAGCTCGTGATTTTTTTTTATTGTTACTTATAGTACATAATACCAGGTGAAATTAAATAACAACAGAATAGGGGAATCCTTGATATCACTGTGGCAGCCCACTCATCTCCAGATGGTGGCTATTGAGGTCAGCAGCCCTAATGCTTTTGGTCTGTGTTGCTATAATATCCTTATTCTAGGTTTATACTTTGTTTGCTAAAGCTGTATGTAGGCCATTGAGGTTCATTCGCTAGCAGTTTTACTACATTTCTTAAATAGCCTTAAGCCTCTAATTTTTATAAAACCTTCTGTTTGATGGTCAATATTTCTTGTTACAAGTATGCCTAGAGTTTAAGAAACAGACTAGAAAAATGAACTGGGAAGACACTGAGGTTTGTCAAAACCTCAGGTGTCCCAGAGTTTGAACTCTGTTATATGCCTACCAAAGATAAAACTACAAGGTGATTTTCAGTGGACACTTTTAGACCCAAACCATAGATAGGGTTTGGTTGGTTCCTGCCTATGCCTCTCCCCCCAACCAAACTTTTTTGAAGTAAAATTGAAATAAAGTAAATCAAATACAGTTTGATTAATTTTTATGTCTACGTACACCAGTGAAATCGTCATCCCAATAAAAATAATGAACATACCCATCACCCTCAAAAGTTCAAGTCCTTTTCCATCATTTTAACCTTTCAATGTTTTTGTATTGCCCTCTGTCTGGCCAGTGCTCCTTCCCTATAGTACTAAAGAGTGAAATTATTCCTTCCTTCACAGCCCAAATTGCCATTCTTTAAGTGTTACTAATTTTAAGTAGTTATTATTTTATTTAAAATAATTTGTTAGAAGATATAATCTCTTAGAGCATAAATCATACCATATTTATGATTCATTTGAAAAATGCTAAGTGATGAGGGTTCTTATAAATTACTTTGCAACGAGATATTTGCTATCTGTCCCACATGGACCCTTTTCTACCCTGGCCTACCTCCCTGATGGTTTGTACAACCTGAGTAATTCTGAGAGGTTCAAGGCCATGTAGATATTTCACTTTATTGCTATTACATTCTCATGAATTGAATATAATTTCAGTTTCTTTACTCTTTTTTCACCCCGTACTTCAGTGATTCTTTATTGTGCTTTAAGCCTTTATGTTTCTCACCATAGTGCTTTATAAGGAGCCTAGTCAGGACCTAATATGTTGGGAGGATAAAGGAAGGTGGTTTTTTTTGCACCCTTAAATAGCAGTAGGTATGACAAGTAATTTGCCCCATAAGGGCTTTTATGGTTGATTCCTGATAACTTTGTAAGTAATCTTGAGTCTAATGCCCAATGTATGCTATTAGGTCAATAATTTAACTATCTAAGCCTCGTTTTCTTTAACTGTGAAATATGAGTAATTGTAATTATTCCATAAGACTATGATAAAAAATAAATGAGTTATTGTAGGTAAATTGCCTAGTGCTTTTCTGGACATACAATAAGCAGTCAAGAAATGTTAGTTACTATTATTTATTGGTAGAGTGAGATGTTACCAGAGTAGAACCTGGTTTTGTCTGTACAAAACGTTTTTTCATTATTAACAACTTAGTGCTGCAAAATTGATTGTTTTGCCTTTTTTTCTTTTCTAGAATCTGGAAGTGACTATTGCAGATATTTTGACCATTTACTGGAAAAAACTATAAAGCTAGGCTATATATTTTAATTGCTTTAAAAAATGCAGAAAGGATAACGAGGCTTCTGATTTATCATTTCACCCAGAAAATATGTGCCTCCTTTGGGAGTTGGATCTTCCGCTCACTTCAAAGTGTGAAATCTATTTATTGTATTGTTTCCAAATATAGGCAGCTGCTAGAGAGGAAATCCTCGCTAATGGAGGGAGTCTATCGCATCACCACGGAGGTATTTTTTTGTTGTTGTTATTCCTCATGTAAATTTCTGATATTCCTAATGTAAAAAACGTTTGATTTGGTAGAATGCCAGGAGAGTCATAATATAAATAATATGAAAGCACTTGAAATTTCTTGGAAGATTGTGTCTGTCACTGAGGTAGTCTAGGTATGGCAGTAGCCAACAGAAGTTTGATTTGATAAGCCTGCTTAGATATGAACCTAAACAGCCTTCTGAGTTCTCAGGGAACTTCATGTTCGCTAAGACCACCTAGCTTGCCTCACAGATATTTGACCATTGCAGCAAAAGTTTTTAAAGGGAAAGAAATAAAAACAATGTAAGTGTTTTTCAGCTACTATTGAAATGTAACTGGACATCAGTTTATACCATATTTTGAAGAGTTGTTTTTCTGCCCACCCTGAATTCAATAAATTAATCAAGATAGGATGCGAAGAATTTTTTTTAAAAATTTTAATGCTGTTTTGTTAGTTGGTGACCATTGTGGTAAATATTAAATTTTATGAAAGAATTGATCACATCACTAATAAAAATTAGGGTATATCTACCTAAGTACTAGTTTATAAAGGTATATGAGGCAGTTTTTTAAGAGTGAGACAGTGGCTATTCGATCATTAAAATTGTAATTTTTGAAGTTATCCACCTGTCCCCCTTAGTAGAAATTTGTTCTGAGTATATCTCTCAATATAATGTGGTGCTTAGAAAAATAGATATATTTAGGTTTTAAATGTAAAAATATTTTTAGGGAGGAACATAAGGAAAAATAACCACAAATTTAAAAATTTAAATTCTAAATTTAAATTTAAAAATTCAGCTCCTACCCCTGCACTGGATTCTCTATATCCCTCTCTCCCTGTTTGATTTTTCACCATAGCATTTAGCATTATCTAACATTACATTTTTTTCTTAGAAGTAGCTATCTCTTCTGCTTTTTAATATTGTCGTGTGCTTTCCAGATTATAAATATTATTGGTCCATTAGGCAATAGGGTTTCAAAGAATTATACAGTGATTATTTCTCTGAAAAATCTTACAGTCTAGTAAAATAAAATATTGTAACACTCAAAAGGCCACTGATCAAAGCTGGCTGGATTATATCATTACCACTTTACCACAAGGTAAGTTTCCCATTTTCCTTGAAAAGCACTCAAAGAGGTAACTTTAATAAACATGTAAACGCTACAAATGTTGAAACAGTGAAGAGAAGGGAGATAGACTAGGGAAAGGAATTAACATTTATAAAGTTGTAAATATTTGCCAGGTGTTTTGCATAAATCTCCCTTAATTCTGCTTGAAATGCTTATAGAGTAGATACTATTTCTGTCTTTCAAATGAAGAGAGATTAAAACACTTGAGTGTACAGTGTACAGTAATTTGCCCAAAGACCTGAACAATAATTATGAGTGATAGAAGTTGAATTTCAATTCAGGTCCTCATGCTTCAGTGTCCCTGTTCTCTTGCTTAAGAGCCTAAAATAGTGAAAATAGGTAAAAAGCTAAAAAGTGAAATGAACAGCCTTTGAAAAGAGACACAATTTTAAAAGTATAGGAAACAAAATACTAAACATTACTGTTTTTCTTTTAAAATATAAAACCTCTTTGTTTTTTTTTAATTTTGACACTAGTTTACTTGCCCTGCTTTAGATGTTAAAACAAATGAATTAACAATTTTAATTTCCTCATCATAGATATTTTATTGTTTTCTAAGTCCTTGCACATAAGTCAGTTTGACTTTCTGGTTGTTTTTATACTTCCTCATTGTAGGTTTCTAACATGTCGGCAGTAGCAGATAATAAGACAAGTGCAGGTCAGAGCTTGTTAAAATAAAACTCCTTGTATAATTTATGTGCATTTTCAGATTCTAGGCTTATTAGGCCTTTATTTGCTGAAGACTCTCAACTTTGCAGTCAAATGCTCTACCACTGAGCTATACCCCCAAAGACTCTCAACTTTGATGAAATAATTTATTTTTAGAAATTTTTAACTCAAAGGTAGCAAGGTTTTACTGCATATTAATGTATCAAGAAGTTCTGCCTCATTTAAATATAAATCCTTTATTTCTCTCATATTTCTCATATTCAAATTTTCTGTGCAGTCAAAAATATGACTGCATGGAAACAAACTAAACTACCTAGTTTCATCTGTTGCTTAGAAGAAGAAACTAAAACCTGAATACAAAATGTATTTCATATGTGCTGGGAAAATGGAGATGTTTTCGCTTTGCTAGCTTATCTTCTAAACTGCTAAACATCGGAGTGCCCCAGAGCTCAGCCCTGAGCCAGTTTGTTCTGTGTGTTCATTCACTCCCTTAGTGATCACCTCAGGACTTAAAACACCATCTGTATGCTACTGACTCCCAAGTCCCAGAAGGCATCAGCTACCACTGCCACGGGGTTAGTGCAGCAGCATCCTGACTGTGCTTCCACTCTTGCGCCTCTCCTGCTGCTGCTCTTGCTGCCAGAGGGATCTTCTTAAAACTCAGTGTTTCCTCCTCACATTCAGAACAAAATACAAAGTCCTTATCAGAACCTTCAAGGCTATACATGGTGTGTCTTTCTCTCAGTCCTCTTCTCTTATTACCTTTTTCCTCTAGTAGTATTGGCCTTCCTGCTACTCCTCAGACATATCAACCCTTCAAAGCCTTTGCTATTTGTTCCCTCTTCTTCTGATATTCTTTCTCTTGCCCCCCCTGTCCCCCCAGATATTTGCATTCCCCTTCATTTTCATCTCTGAGAAAAATGCCACCATCTTAGAAGTGTCTTCCCTGATCTTTTGCATAGTTTCTGTGCTACTCATTTGAATAAATTCAGTGAGGTTATTAACTTTATCTTGTTCATCACTGTGTTCCCCAGTCTCTAGAACAGTGGCTGTTTTATGTAGTAGATGCTCAATAAATATGTTGAGTGGCTAAATGCTTACAGAATTGAGGAAGTTTTCAAATTATCATATAGCTTTGAATCTTTCATATTAGAATGACATTAGTTTCATTGCTAATTTAGTTTCAAATGTTTAATAATCTGGCTTTGATTGATTATAGGGTCTAATCATGGAAAGGCTCAATTAATCCATAATATTTCTGGGTAAGAGAATTAATAGTCACTCAGTAGAAAAGTAAGGTAAAATAATGTGCTATCTCTACTGTATAACACCAGCATTTTAGTGTTCTTCCATGGGGGCATTATGTATGTAAGATTCCATTCAAACTTGGTCTTAAAACAAATAAAAGTTTGAGAGGTTTATAACCATAGGGGAAAAACAGAGGCTTTGAAATGAAATCTGTATTTGACTCCTGACACTGCACTTAACTAGCTGTGTGACCTTAGGATAATAACTTCTCGGAGCTGAAGTGTTCCCATCTGCAAAACAGGAATAATAGTACCTACATCATAGATTATTGTAAGACTTAAATGTGATAATGTATGTAAAGCATAAGGTGTACTGCATATGGTAGGTGCTTAAAAAACAGTAGTTTCTTAAAAAAGGTAAAATCAATAGTCTCGCCAGCATGACTCAGTGGTTGAATGCTGACCTGTGAACCAGGAGATCACGGTTCAATTCCTGGTCAAGGCACATGCCCAAGTTGTGGGCTCGATCCCTAATGTGGGGCATGCAAGAGGCAGCCGATCAGTGATTCTCTCTTATCATTGATGTTTCTCTCTCCCGCTCCTTCTCTCTCTCTCTCTCTCCTTCCCTCCCTCCCTCCCCTCCTTCCTTTCTGAAATCAATAAAAATATATTTTTTAAAAATTTGTGGGCAGCGTCCTCCCCTCCCCCCAAAAAATGAAAAAGAAAAACTAAAGACCATTAAAGATTTATGTGTTACTCAGCTTGAAATAAAAGGTCTGGGAAGAAAAACTAAAAAAAAATTTTTTCCACCTGGTTATGGAGGTCCCTGCCATCGCCTGCTTCTGCTCCTACTTCTTAGGTGCCACTGGTCAGCAAGCACATGGAGTGCACAATGGACCTGAGCAGACACCTGGACACGGTGACTGCCAAGGTGATTCTGATGCACCCAAGTGACAGCTTCACATCTCACGCTGCCTCCTTTCTTCTGGCCTCGGAGCCAGAGCTCAAAACACAGCTGGTGCACCTCTGTCTATATGTGAGGGGAAATGGTGAGGAAGAGAACAACTCTGGAAGTACGAGAAACCAAAGTTAAGGGTAAAAGTGGAGATTCTTAATGGTGAAGCTCCCAGTGCATTTGATCTGGGGCCAAGATTTCAGTCATTGTGGAAACAGTTTATACCTATGTGCTCCAGCCATATTCAACCCAGATGACTCAATCAGAGAAAACAGTTTGTGGTGTCTGAGGCCAACCATTATTTGTACACTCCCTATCCAACAAAGACACAATGCATGTGAAGTTTGCCTCCCAAAATGTTAAGAGGTACACCAAGTTGGGGAACTCCACATGGTTTGAAAACCTCCTAGATTATGGACCTTTTAGAGATACCCCTGCCTATAGTCAGGATGCTATTCAAGTACATGATGAGAACAACAGCCCTTTCCTTATTATCACCAGCATGATGCAACTCATTAAGGTTTCTCACTGGGATAATATTGCTGCAGAAGCAAATGTGGACTTGAAGCACACCGGGCTGTACTTGGGGCCTTTTCCACACTATGATGACCAGAGATAGCCAGAGAGTGGTTTATCCTCCATTCGTTCTTTTAAGACCATCCTCCCTGCTGATGCCCAGGATGTTATTACCAGGATGAGATTGGCATTGTTTTCGTTAGCCACGTCCTTATTTTGGATGACTCCATGGAGATAGAAATATAGCCTTGCTTCCCTCTTTTGTTGGGTGAAAGACCCATTACA
Source organism: Myotis lucifugus (assembly GCF_000147115.1). Classification (NCBI taxonomy): domain Eukaryota; kingdom Metazoa; phylum Chordata; class Mammalia; order Chiroptera; family Vespertilionidae; genus Myotis; species Myotis lucifugus. The sequence continues at coordinate 5,919,432 of NW_005871053.1, read as the reverse complement.
TTGATGACTACAACCTCTCAAGCTATGATTTGGAGTATGCATTGAAGATGAGGTTTGTGGACCAGCTACTTTATGAGCAAGCGATAGATTTTCTGACTGTGGAGATTATGCCCAAAGGAATATCCAAGTTGACAGTCCTTAAGAAATCAGCCGTGTCCCAGATGAACTGTACTACACCTACTTGGGCACATTTGGCTGCCCTGTGATTGTTGCCTACAAGAAAAATCTGGTAAAACAGAACATCCGGGACATCATAGTACACACATTCAACAAGGTGCTCATGTTGCAGGAGCCCCTGCTGGTGGTGCCATTTCTGCCTCTTGTTCTTCACAATCAGGAGCTACATCAGACTGCTTTTCCATCACAAGGGACCCGACCAAAGAAGCCAGGATGAAGGTGGCCTGCGTCACAGAGCAGGTCTTAACCATGGTCAATAAGAGAATAGGTCTCTACCGGTACATTGACGGGACTATCAGTAAGTATAAATGATCCCTCAACAGTGGCAAGAAGAGCCTGGAGATGGAATACAAGGCCTTGACCCATGAGATTGCTCTGCCACAGTCCAGGCCTAAGACAGTGCTCTGACCTGTGCAACCATGTAAAAGAAATGCAGAAACTGGATACCCAGGTCAAGGAGCTGGTGCTGAAGTCAGTGATGGAAGGTAAGCAGCTGGTGGCTGGCAAGCTCAAGAAAGAGAAGCTCATCTCGGAAAAGCGACAGGAGTTGGTCACTAACATCAGTCAGATCTTGGATGCTCTGTAGCCCCTGCCAGCTGTCCCCAGGGTGGGCCAAGATGTTGTGTTTACAGATGGCGGGTGTGTGTGTGTGGGGGGGGGGTGGTGATAGTGGTAAACATCGAGGCCAGTGAATGCTGGCATCTGTATTTTGCAAAAGGCCTTCAAAGAAGAGAAGCCAGGCTCTGTCTCAGGCAACACAAGAAGCCTCGTTTCTGTCCCTAAAGTGTTTTAAAAGAAAACACCAAAAACTTGAATTGCATTAAAAATAAAATATCTGTGTTTTGAACAAAGAAATTGTCAGTATTTGATTCGTTTTGTTTTGTTCTGAAGGCTGTGTATTCTTTCAAGCCTGTAAGCTCCATGTTTTATGCTCTTCTAATTCCTGATGTTTGGGTGTTTTGTGAGTGAGTGCGTACTTTTTAAAACGTGTAGCCAAAAGAAATCAAGAACTGTGGGGAAAATGTTTTTTATATAATATTATATCAGTTTAAGGTGTAAAATATAGTGATTAGACATTTATATAACTTACAAAGTGTTCACCCCAGTAAGTCTAGTATATGGTTTGTATTCTTAAACCCTCCCCCTAACCACTGAGGAAGGGGTTACAGTTTATTTGAAAAAGTTCCAAATTCAAGGGATATGATTCAACAATTGTCTTAACATATTTTTATCCATAAACTGCAGTTGGTCTCACTCTATAGGAAGTTCTGTTAAAATCTGTTTGAAAGAAATAATTTCCTTCACACTATTGACTGCAAAATTTGGCATAGAAAAAATATCTATTTTCATAAATGCTTTTCTGGTTAAAGTTAATCATCTAATTTGTAAATTTCAAATATCCTGTGCTATTCAGTATAGATTCATAAAGCAGAAACCTTTTTATATAAATTTTAAAGAGTGGGTTTAATTGTCCTGCTAAACTTAATAATAGAGATTTTGAGAGATTACTTATGTATTAAAAAGATTTTCCTTTATTTGCATCCTGAACTTAAAACTCAAGTTTACCTCATAGTAGCATCTTTATTTACTGACCTTCAGGCAGAGTCGTGACACTCTCAGTACCATTTTTGAGTTCAAGAGCAGGAGGGCTGGGGGTTGTGAGAATATTGATGCAATTTCTCTTAGAAGGTTTGGCCTGTAATTGTGATTAATAACAGTTGCTTTCACTATCTGGAAACAGACAGGCTGGTTTGTCTGCCTACAATCATGCTGTGATAAATGGGGCTATTTTAACTCTGGTTTTGTGTATCAAAGAAAACAGATGTAGTCTGGAACTGGAGGCTATAGGAAATATAAAGCCTGCTTAACTTAATCTTCATAGTGCTTGTTTTTGTAACTGACGAGCTGGTCAGTTTAAACAGCAGAGTTTATGTCAGCCACATATTTAATTTCAATTTATGACTTAAGTTTTTAAGTTGTTCATTTGCTAAAAATTAAACCTAAGTCCTTGTCGGGAAGTAAAAAGCCTTGATTACATTTTATCAGTCTTAGTTTAAATATTGGTGTCTTTACCTAACCAGAATTATTTACTGCTGTTCAGAGGATAATTATGGAGCATCTGCTTTTAGCTATTTTGTGTAATCTTAATAAAATCCAATAGTATCAGAAACTTTAAAAGTAAAAAGAGACTGTTCAAAAGAATGAGCAAAAGTTCAGTTCTGAGGCCATTTGTTAAAAACCTGTATTGTGAAATAAAAGACATACAGATTGGAAAGGAAGAAATAAAACTGTTGCTATTTATAGATGATATGTTTGTTTTCATAGAAAATCTCAAAGAATCTACAAAAAATGCTCAGCAAGATTGCAAAATACAAGAGTACACACAAAAACCACATTTCTACATATTAACAAACATACGGAAACTGAAATTTAAAATACCATTTGCAATACCATTTACAGTTGCTTCAAAGAAAATGAAATAGTCACAAATCTAACAAAATATATACATACTTAGGCATAAATCTCACCAAATAAACACAAGATCTGTATTCTGGAAATTATAGAGTGCTAATGAAAAAAATCAAAGAAGATATAAATATATGGAGAGACTATATTCCTGGATTGGTAGAAAACTGGACATAGTAAAGATATCCATTCTCCCCAGATTGATCTGTCTGTTTAATGCAATTCCTACCAAAATTTCAGCAGTGTTTTTAGTAGATATAGACAAGATTATTCTAACATTTACATAATAAGGCAAAGGAATTAGACCGCTAAACAATTTTGAAAAAAAAAAAAAAGAATAAAAGGCACAGGAATCAATATACCTGATTTCAAGACATAGCTACTAGTACAGTAATCAAGACTATGTGGTATTGGAGGAAAGACACATTGATCAATGGAACAGAATAGAGAACCTAGAAATAGAACCACGCAATTATGTCCAAGTGTTGACAAAAGTACAAAAGCATATATTCAACAAATGGTGCTGGAACAATTGAACATCTATAGGCAACAACAACAACAAGAACCTTGACCTCATACCAAAATTAGCTCAAAATAGATAATGGACTTAAATGTAAAACATAAAATAAAACTTTTTAAAAAAACACAGGAGAAAATCTTTAGGATCTAGAGTGAGGCAGAGTTCATAAACTGCTAACCAAAAGTACAATTCATTAAAGGAAAATTTGATAAATTGGATCTTATCAAAATTAAAAATGTTTGCTCTGTGAAGGACTCTGTTAAGAAGATGTAAAAATAAGCTTCAGAGTGGGAGAAAATATGTGCAAACACATATCCAACGCAATACCTATATCTATAATATATAAAGAACTCTCAGAACTCAATAGTAAGATGCAAACACCCACCAGAACGCTAAAATTAAAAAATAGTGACAATATCAAATGCTGGGAAGATGTGGAGAAACTAGATCAATCATGCATTGCTGATAGTAATGTAAAGTGGCACAACCATTCTGTAAACAGTTTGCCAGTTTCTTATAAAATCAAACATGCAACTGCCATTCTACCCAACAGTTTCACTCTTGGGAATTTATATCAGAGAAGTGAAAACTTATGTCCACAACAAAAACCTGTACATGAATATTCAGAGCAGCTTTACTAATAATAGCCCCAAACAGCCCAGATGCCTTCATCTAGTACAGTAGTCCCCCTTTTCCACAGCTTCACTTTCCACAGTTTCAGTTACCTAAGGTCATTGATGGTCTGAAAATATTAGATGGAAAATTCCAGAAATAAACAACTTATAAGTTCTAAATGGTAGGCTCTTCTGTGTAGCATGATGCTCCATCCTGGCCAGGATGTGGATCCACACTATATATACTACCTGCCCATTAGTCACTTAACCATCTTAGTTATCAGATAGAGTAGACTGTGATGGTATCACAATGCTTGTGTTCAAGTAACCTTTATTTTACTTAAAAATGACCCTAAAGTGCAAGAGTAGTGATGCTGGCAACCCAGATATGCCAAAGAGAAGCCATAAAGTGTTTCCTTTAAATGAAACAGTGTGTAGGTATAGAGAAAAACATAGTATACATAGCGTTTGGTACTACCCATGGTTTCAGGTTTCCATTGGGGATCTGTATCAAGGGTAAGGGGAGACTACTGTAAATGGCTAAATAGTGGTATGTCCGTACCATGGAATACTACTCAGCAATAAGAAGAAATACGCTATAGATAACTGTGGTGCATCGGGACAATGCTCCAATCAACGCTCCAACCAACCAGGGCTGACATTTTAAATATTTAATAAGAGAAAAATATTATCAGATATTAATTGCTTTGTTAACATAGTATTCATGAATTTGTCATCTTGTCAAACATGACTTTTAAGTATCCTTAAGCATTAGACTCATGAATAGTCATAATCCCATTTCATACGCCTTTAAAGGCTGGGTGTTAGCATCTCTCATTTGGCTAACATTTAGCATGTACCTCCACCAAAATCAAATGCACAAAATGTGCTTTGCACAAACAAATGGACAACTAAGTCCTCTTTTTAGGTTGAGACCTGTGACCCCTCTGAAGAAACATTATCACTTTTAAGATAGGACTATAGCATAGTTCCTGCTAAGTCTTCAGGCCCTTAGAACACAAAGAGTAGTTCTAGATAATTTTTGATGGCTTGGCTACACATAACACCTTCACTACCCACTCCACTCCCACCTTACATACACATATTTGTTCCTTCTTTTATGCTGTTAATCATACCACAAAATGCATTATTTCTTGGAGATGTTAGCATCCAAAAAGGATTGTTGAGCCTCTGATTTTAGTATCCCCAAAAACTTCGTCTTTTCTGTTCCAAAAATAAGTACTTAAAAATGTATTGTATATTGTGGAAGAACACAAAATGCTTGTTTTATACAGTCTGTACATTATCAGAAATTAAATGATAAAAAAGTGAACTCCACTTTTAATTTAAGCAGATAAAGGATTTCCCCCATTTATTTTCTATTTTGTTTAGTATTGGGCTGGCTTATGTTTTTTATATCTTTAAAATGCTTGTACGACTCTTAAGTGCCTGATTTAAGTACTTTGGGAATTATATATTTAAAATAATTATGAGCTGTGGAATACAGGATCCCTATCTTGTTTACAGAGGTGGTGGAATTGGCTTTCTGTAGCTCCAGTGTTGACTCTCAGGCTAGGTTTATACTTCTAGAAAATCAGAAGTTAAAGGAATATAATTGAGTCAGTGTTGTGAATATCCTACATCAGATAATACTGGTCTGCAAAGAGCATTAAGCTTCATGTGATCTGAATGTACACATGCCTTTTCATGGGTAACTATACATACAAGGAATGTTTCAGTCCTGAGGGACCTATTTTTGCTATTTTTATTAATCTACTAGAGGCCTGGTGCACAGATTTGTGCACCAGTGGGGTCCCTCAGCCTGGCCTGCACCCTCTCGCAATCCGGGGCCCCTCGGTGGATGCTGGACTGCCAGTTTCGGCACGATTTCTGTAGGCCAGGCCGAGGGACCCCACTGGTGCATGAATCTGTGTACCGGGCCTCTAGTAAGATCTTTGGTTAATCTCTTCCCACCCTTCCACCTAACCCAGGGGTGGCAAACTTTTTGACTCGAGGGCCACAATGGGTTCTTAAACTGGACCGGAGGGCCGGAACAAAAGCATGGATGGAGTGTTTGTGTGAACTAATATAAATTCAAAGTAAACATCATTACATAAAAGGGTATGGTCTTTTTTTTTTAAGTTTTATTCATTTAAAACGGGCCGGATCCGGCCCGCGGGCCGTAGTTTGCCCACGGCTGACCTAACCCCTTCCCTCGGAAATTCATCAGTCTGTTCTATGTTTCCATGCCTGTGGCTTCCGCTCCTGCATTGAGCATCTGCCCCTGATGGTCAGTGCACATCATAGCTACCAGCCTGTTAGCCAGTCGCTTAGGCTTTTATATATAGAGATTATCCCTTCTTCCAATATGACATGCTACATAAAGGACAGAGTATCATTTCTATGTCTGAAAATGAGCTCTACAAATGTTTAAGAAGCTACTATAGAGTTGTGCACAAGTGTGTTCATGTGTCCAGATCAGTATAGTCAGCTAATTTCTAAATGCCTTGCAGTACAAATAAAGATTGTACAAATGGCATAATTATTATTGTTGGTTAGCTCTAGAATAAAAATCCTCTACTTTGAAGTATGATCCCTCTTTTGGATTAGAGCCTTTGCTGTTTTGTTGTTGTTGTTTTAATTTATTAACTCATCTGAGCCAGAGAAGGTTCTCTAGAATTTTATAAAGACTATTTCCAGTAATTGTCTTACTACAAAGAATCATTGAACGTTTTTACTTAAATTGTATTTTTAGGACACTTAATCCTACATTGTAGTAGACTTAATTGTTAAGCAAAACTAAAAAGATTCCTAGTCCCTTTAATTGCATAAGCCATGGTTTCTGATCTCAGTTCAAATTCTATTATCATTGACAGAAGACGCTCACAGACCTCTGCCATGAAGGGGTTAAATTCTTTTATTAAATATGTTTATGAGGGGCTACAGCTATGCTGACTGTACTGCCTTTTTATAAACTTTCTAGTCCACTAATCAAATGTATGTTAGATTGATTATTGTAAAAGTATAAACCATAGAAAATTTGACAAGATAGATGTGTAAATTATCCTTCTGACAGAACTAATGATGCACTCCAAGCACCTTCTGTTTTCCAGCGCTTGGTGAGCGACTTCATTAAATATGCAATGGCTGTTGGGTGGCTTCTCAAATGATGGTTCAGTTCCTTGTGGAATTGCATTATTACTAGAGGTGTAAAACCAGGCAGACAAGCTAGCTGTTGGGCATCCTGCTGAGGTTCTAATGTGCTCCATCTTGTTGGAGCAGTTGTTTGCAGTCTTTTCAGGACAATTAGATCCATAACCACAGGACACATTCAGTGAAACTATATTACAGATAACAGTGGAGACTGGCAGTGACTGCTTTCACCCCTCTGCTGAGCTGCCTCAGTGTGGGGAGCGTATAATAATGCTACTTCTGCCACTCACAGAGTAGTTGCTTTTTTTTTTTAATCCCTTGGAGCAAATCTGGAAATAACTGATTTGTAACTTTTTTTAAGTTATTAAAATCAGAGGGTATTTGAGGTGAAAAAGACTATAGATTTTAATCCCTTTGCAGATGAGAAAACTGAGGCTGAAGTCCCTTTGGGAGATAGTAGGAGGACCCAATAGGACATCTTTTAGGTAGTAGAGATTACATGAATAGGAATTTGTACTGTTTGGTTTCTAATGTTAGAGCTCTTTTAAACAAAAATTTTCTTTTTTGAATTTAAGATTTTTTTCCTTCTGTACCTCCTTTTATCCCATCTTAACACCAGCAATGCTTTTTTATTTCTAGAAGCTAAGTAGAAATATTTTGCTTTCTGAGGATATCAAGTTATTTGTTGTTTTAATGACACTTTGATGGTTTCCTGGAGAACTGGGCACAAAAGATGCTTTGAATTGAGCTTGAAATGGCATTAAGGTTTCCAAAAGGCAGATGCTATGGTGTGTCACTGTAGCCTGATAAATGGGAGTGCATTTTAGAATGACAGGCTGAATACTTTAATGAAGAAAGGTTTCCCGTTTCTGTTGGCCAATTAAATCACTGTTAATGACTTTGGATCAGTAATGAACATTTTTGGAAAATGACCATTTGAATTCAGTTATTATAATAATATATTTGAAAAGTGCTAGCCACAAATAGTCCTATCCGTAAATTAAAAGATTTATTCATTTCACCATAGATAAGTCAGCAGATTGCTTTGCTTTTTAAAGCAAATTGACATTTCAGAATTATTTTACAGATTTAGTACAAATCCTTTCTTATAAAAGTTGTACTTAGAAAGGTTATGTTTTTTATGGAATACCTTTTAAAAGATGATTTATGCTGCTAGCCATTATATTATTTCATTATTCTCAGAAAAAAATTAGACCAAGAACAAAGAAGGGGAGCATTATCCAGTAGGTAAAAGCAAAAGACTAAATTTAAAATGGGTTAGATGTTTGATTTACTTAGTGCCTAAAGAAATCGCTAATTTGGGGAAAAAATGGGAAAAAGTAAACATGCATATTTATTTAATAATATGGAAATAAAATGCAAATGGAAAAGCTTCATAACCAGATTGTTTTTCCTTAAAACCCAGGGTTCAAATTTTCTTAAAAATTTTAAAGCTTTTGTTCTCCTTGAAATATTATGAATATGTAGTCTGTCATTTTTGCTATATTATACCCAACAGATTCATCTGAATGTGATGTTTTTCTTGAGTTAACTTCATTTTCTCTGAAACTTTGGCTGTTTTGGTTTTTAAGACAGGAGGTTGGTTCTTTTGAAATGCATTTTTTTCTCATTTTGTTATTTGTAAAATGGGCCATAATTTCAGTTCAAGCTTTCTTCATCTTCATTTCATAGTTTACAGAAAAAGGAGACACTGTGGAGCACAGGCCTCCCCTGGGAATACATTGGGCTTAATGAGCTTGATAGTCTGGTGGGCTCAATAAATCAAATAAAGCAAAACATTTCTCATTTTTGAATAAAAGCATTTATCACACAGTGTTTGTTCATTCGTGGTCACAAGATTGATCGGTTCCCAGCATCACAGTGTATATTGAAGCATTTTTTATTTTGTTTTTTTCAGTGGGCAAGTTACGGAAGCAATGGCTAAAAGAAAGTATCTCTGATGTCGGCTTTGGGATGCTGAAGTCTGTCAAGGAATATGTGGACCCCAATAACATCTTTGGAAACAGAAACCTTTTATAAATCCATTACTGTTGTTATGAAAAAATGTCACTTTTTTTTAAAGTCTTCAACTATGGTTATGCCAGTAATCATATATATCATGGACTATATTTTGGCTACATTTGTTTGTTGGTTTAACATAAGTTTGTTTCATTCTGTAATTTGTTTTGTTTCTGCATTTGTGGATTGACAGATGGTATTCCTAAGTCTCTCTCATTTGGTTATCATTTCAGATTTTAGTAAGGCAGCACAAGTCTGCCAGTTGTTATGTCAGAGGAAGATGCTGCCAGCTGTTTTGTATTGATGTTTCTTCTTAACAAAGGCAGATTTTAGTGTTATCTATTGCTTACCTAGCCTCTTTTTAAAAACAACATATCTGGGAAGCAGATATCTTAGGAAGAATTCCACTGAGGAGTGATGCACATGTATGGTTGAGTGCATTCTAGTGTGAATAGGCCATTAAGGGAGGATACTCGTGAAACAAATTTGGCAGTCTGTTACTTGGGATGCTCTCAGTTCTGTAAGGTGCTTGGTCTACCCTTTCTTTTTAATTAGTATACAATTATAAAACTTTAAATCATCAATATACAAATTATTCTGTTTGGGGACGTGTTTTTGTTCTCCATATTTCTGTTTCTACTGAAGTATGAGTTGTATTTGTATCACTGAGATAACCTATTGTTATATCTTATTTCATTCATAATATGTTTTATAAGAAAAGCTGACTTATTGCTCATTGTATGTGAAGAATAGGTTTACCATGAAATGAATGCCTTTAATCAGCTTAGAATCCTAATGTTTGTAATTTCACATTCCTGTTGCTGAGATGCAGAAGCTGCAACAGGAAAGAAGGAAGACTCCTTGCATTTAATATCTCCAGTTCGAGGAATTGTTTGGCTAAAGAAACACAGTTATCATTTAGCTATTGAATATGAAAGCCTCAAAAGTTTCAATGATAAATCTGTTTTTTTTCCAATTAACCCAAACAACATGATACATTTTCATGTAAAAGTAAAGTTTCAGTTTAGTTTTTAATAATGGTTTGCCTTTTTTGAATTACTGGTTTAACCTAAATTTTAAAAAGCTAATGTTTTAATACACATAGCATAATCAAAAATTTGAAATATCATATTTCTTAAATAATAGGACATTAATCACATTTAGCAAACATTTTTACATTCAAATCTGGATATTAAAATACATGAAATGATTACTTTGAATCACTGTCAAAGTTCATGATTCACATTTTGAGATGGATTCTTTTCTTAATGCAATACCTAACTTTTGATAATTTTTTAAAATTAATATTTGGTCAGATAATGTAGGTCAAAATGCAGATGAGCCTGTAAAAGGACACACTGTCTGTCTATGTAGCAACAGCTCCAGAGTATTTTTGGGCAGTTTGATACATTTTATATCTGAAGTAGCCTTAACCAGAAAAGTAAAAATTGACAAAATGGTATTTTTAAGACTTCAAGATGATAAATAATTTTTAATTAATAAAATTGGCCTCAAACTAATCTGTAAGCAAATAAAAATTAAATATTACTTTAACAACAAAAACAAAATATTGGTATATTTGAAGCTGCCTCTCTACATTGGTGACTTATTTTTAAGTATAAAATTTCCAGCAGATCTGTGCTTAAAGCCCTTAATGTTTGAAATAGTTGGATACTTGATGAGGAAATTACATTTTATTTGCCTCTAGAATTATAATAAAATATCAGCTTTATAAAATGCATCTATTCATGAAGGTGATTTCTCTAATTGGTAATCAAAATGTAAAATTTAATATACTAATATCTCACTGGAGTGTATACATGTTTGTGAGTAATTTTTTTTAAATAAAACTTACAGATTCATAAGCAGATCAATTTTTTTTTTGCATGTGATTGTTATAGCATTCTTTCCCAGGGAGTTCAGATTTCAACAACCTCAGAAATTCTGTATTTGATATTAGGAAACTATAAATGCAACACCTGGAATTGTTGTATTCACTATTCTACATGAACCTTGTGGAAATCAGTGATTGATGTCTTTGTTTTCCTTCTCCCATGTTTGCAGAACGCCCCAGTCGATTTTATAGTGATGACCACGTTTTGTAGTTGGGATCATTTTGAAACACAGGAGCACTCATCAGTGCAGTTTCACTCTGATTTAGTAAATCAGAAAACCTCCCACTTTCATACCCAGCTCTGAGAGGTGCCACTGCATATACTTACGTGTGTGGAGAGCTAAGTTCTTGACTTCAAGAAGCACTTAAACCTTGCCTCGTATTTCTGAAATATCTGAAAATGGCCTCATAAAAGTTAAAGCCTGGAGAACATTGTGAGGCTTCCTAACTCATTTTGAATGAGTTTATTTAAAATTTTAAATTCGGTATTTGGTTTTCAGTACCACATAACACTGGCTTGTCTTAGTCATATTTCTAACATTTTATTTGATTGATACCACATTTGGATTGGGGTTTTAGTGGGAATGGGTACTTGCTGCTAGTGAGAAATGACATTGAATACTAAAGACTCAATATGAACAGGCTTTATTGACCCTTAGAGTAACTTGCCTTAATGTTTGGTGCAATTTACAGTACATAAGTGAATTTAGTCCTGTGCGGAGTTACTTGAACTTTTTTAGTTTAGTAAGAATTGTAAAAGCCACAAGTTTATTGTACCCAGCATATTACTACAAAGAGGAGGATTAAATTCTTTCCTCTTATGAGGAATTGAGTTTTCTTCCTAAATGCTTACATTATTATGTATAGTACAGTTACTTAAAAGTTATTTATGAAGCTGGAAGCCTTCTGTATTTTGGAAAACAAATGTAACGGGTGAGCGTCCATCAGTGTGTACCCTATGCCAGATACAGATGGCTCCGAGGAAACCTCTTTTGCAGATTATTCCCAGTAACTGCGAAGTCCTAGCTTGCGTTTTTTAAAATGCCTTTGTGCATGCTGGCTCCAGAGATTTTCCTTTGTTTTATTCTTTTGTAACTACAACTTCTTACCCATTGCTGAGCAGGGAAGCTTTGTAGTCCCAAGCTGAAGCGTGTAATCTTGGCTGTTCAAATGGGGCTGGGTTTGCCGAGCATCTATTCTACATAAATGTGGAACACAAATGGTTATGTATTAGGAATTGATTCACAAACCGCATGTGCTGGTGCTTGCGGCAGCCAAAATGGAAGACTGTGGAAAACGTATGTACATTTTAAGAAACACTGAGACAGGAACTAAAGACAGCTTTAATAGTTTTTTGTTTACCACTGAATATTTGGCAACTTTGATTTTAATTAGGGCGTAGCTCATGGTGGGGATAAAAGCCAAAAGTAGCAAGTGCCAGTGAGGATTGAGAATCCAGAATCGCCTTTGGCTTCATAAGTTATAGACGCTTCGCTTTGCCCAAGGCTTCCTGTTCCCAAATGAGCCACGTGACAGTATATTCATTAAATTTTTATTTATAAATTTCAATTTCCTAAAAGAGAAACAACACATACTTTGATGCTAAAATTCAGAAAGCATAAAAGATTTTTTATTGAAATACAGTGTCTGACATGGAGGATGTGAATTACTCAGCTTTTGCTTCTTAAGCCAAACAGTGTTTGTCTTTAGTATGAAATTTAACTGTAAAAACTACTTGTAATGTCAACAGATTGTAGAAACTTATATTATTAATAAAATGGACCTGGGTCTGAGAGTTTTCTTTCTTCAACGGGAGTGCAAAGCTGTTTGTTGTTCTGTATGCATATGGGTTTTCCTTCTAGGTTTACTTTTTCATCTTCATATTTTCACTGATTTCACTAATTTTGAAAACAAAATTAATTTTTATCATTTTATTAATGAAGCATAATCAAGTGCAACCTAAATATAACTAAATCCCTTTCTATTTATGGCTGAGTATATTGTTAGGTAGGTTTTATCTCTAATTCTTTTTTAGATCAGTGTTATATTCCTAGGAGGTTGTTAGTCTCCAGTGAATCTGAAGCATTCCCCATTTGAATCTTGGAAGATTCACAAAGAATGAGCACTCTAGAACGATAATGAAAAACATTATCATTAGGAACATTTTTCAGAGACTGAACTTCCAAAGTTAAGAGAGAAAAGGGAAAAAAAAAGTTTTAGTGTGGATTTCTAAGTAGTACATAATGCTTTTTTTAAAAAAATCCTCACCTAAGGATATGTTTACTGATTTTAGAGAGGAGGGTGGAGGGAGAAACATGGATGTGAGAGACACAGCAATTGATTGAACCCACAACCTAGGTATATACTTCAGCTGGGAATCAAACCCGCAACTGAGGTACATGCCATACCAGGAATGGAACCCGTGACCTTTCAGTGTATGGGATGATGCTCCAACCAACTGAGCCACCCGGTCAGGGTCATGTATGCTTGTGTTTAAGGCTTAATATTGGCAGTGTTTTTCAACATCAGCTCCCTATGAAACATTTGTTTAACCCTTCAAATAGTCTTGTTCACATACACAAAGGACATGAAATGCTTATACTGGTGTTCAATTTCTATAAATAATTATCTTTTGACCTACTTAAAGAATATCCCCAAAAGATCACAGTGCCTTGTTGAGATTTTTTTTTTCTTCATGAAATAGCCATTATTTAAAATGAGTGGGAGAGAGTCTTTAAAAGACAGAGATTGTTTAGCAGTTCAGGGCTCTTCCTCTTTAAGAACATGTCAGGAATTAAGTACTGGTATGTAGAAACACTGAAAATTCTTTCCACAGTGCTTTGGATCACCCGTTCTAGCATATTTAATTGTATGGTGCATCTGTACTCCCACATCTATTCAGTTGATGGGGTTTATATGTATTTTCAGTTTTATATTTTCATTTCTACTGCTCCAAATTAGTAGCCCTCAGATGTGGCTTGGTGAGTGTGACATATTTAGTTCCTGAGAGACCCACATCATGCTCTTTGATGTTTGCTTACACAGCTCCCTGAGGAGCAAGCGTGTGTGTGTGTGTGTGTGTGTGTGTGTGTGTGTGTGTGTGTGTAGGGGGTGTGTGTCCTATTTTTTATGTTGTGTTAGTCCTTTTTTTGTGTGATAGTGCCTTCAGAATAATGAATATTTATGTTCCTGGACAATGATAAATCTTACAAGAAATATGTGTAGCTTATATTTCTTATTTTTTGTCCTTTTTTGCTAAGCCTATGAAATTCTTTGGCTCTGATGCAACTTGACTTGAATAATTATCTTATCCTGAGTCTTCCTCCAAGGCAGTACCTATTCTTCCTACTGCCAGTACTGTAGTAATCTTTTTGGAACTACATGTGGATAAACACTTGTATGTAAGCCATTATACTGCTGTAACTAATGCATACAAACAATTCTTCTCTTTACGTTTATAGTCTAAAAGTGGGTATGTAGTGGGAAGAGAAATTCCAACATAGCTTTGTCAATTCAGACTGAGCCATACTGTTTTCCACAAGGGCTCCACACATAGTCTATCTACTGTGCTTCCAGTGTATGTTTGCATTCTCCTTTTATTGCTTTTCCTAGACTGTACTGTTCTATAAGCAAATGCCCATGTGTGATTTTTAAAATGTGCTGGGGAGAAATAAAATAATACCTAAACCACTCATTGTTACAGGAATTGTTGCTTATTTCATGTTGATTCCATTTAACTGTTGTTGACAGCATCATGCTGAGTCAGAGAATAAATAGGATACAGTCTGGACTCATGAGTAGCCTCTCCAGTAGTGAAGCACGTGTGCACAGACAGATGCTGATTTTGTCCCTGCCCATGGCTCCCACACTGGAGGGAAGGTTGTAGCTGTCTAGGCTGTGGAATGACTGAGAATTAGACCTATTGAATCCATTTTAGTTGACAAATTTCAATAATCACTTGCCACACTAAGATTTTAGCTCTTAATATTTAGTTAAAGAAAGCAATTTTCTACCTAGCTTATGTAAGTAAGTTCAGACTGAATGAACCTTAAAAATCATCTCATCCCGTTTTTCCCCCCAAAACATAAAAATTATTTTCTAACCTCCCCCATCCTCCAGGCCATAAACAATAACCAGTCTTCCTGAACATTTGTGACCAAATGGGAATTTACTGCCTTTCCAGGAAGCCTTTTCCAACTTCTGAAATCTTCAGGTATTAAGAGGTTTTGTTTTAATTTACTGCAGTCTGTCTCCTTTTATCCATTAGTGTGAGTTAGGTCTTCTTTTGTCATAAAGAATTGTCCAATTGCTCTACTGAAGGGCAGCTCTTCAGGTATTTAAAGACAGCTCATGTTCCCCCAGTCCCCTGCCAAGTCTTGTTCCTGTCAGTTCTAGATCCTTCACCACCCGAATCTCTCTTTCTATGTGCCCATTTGATAGTCTTAAAGTTGTGGTGTCTAGGCCTGGATGATCCAGAGTAGTACCAATGATTTCCTTATTCTATTCACTAAAAAAATGCCTTTTTGGTGGATTTTGCACTGTCATCTCACGCTGAATTTGAATTTAACAAGGGCTTTCTTTTCTGCATGTGCCATTTTATTCACATCTCCTTGAAGGCTGATTTTTTTAAAAGCCTCATTACTTATATTTAAAGGCCTCACTAAAATTTGCATCTTAGTGGATTTAGTTCTAGATTTAAGAATCTTGATTCTTACCCAGAATACTTTGTGTCCCATCAAGCTTCGGGTCATCAGAATTGAGACATGTACTGTCTGCCTGAATTATCATCTAAGTGAATTCACAAGGGCCTGCCCAATAACATTCATGAGAGAGCCTTCAGGGTTCAGGCAGCTACATTTCCACTTCACATGCTATTGTCACCTCATGTTTTTACATTGTGTCCACAGATAGGCTTTTTCCCAATGAACCAACATTTATGCCAGACAAACTTTAAGCATGCAATTACATTTACTTAATTTAATATTGTCAGCAGCCAGACTGAAATCATTTAATAAAGCTTGCTGCTCCGATTTCCTGTGTTACCCTATCAGAAAAACAAATGAGGTCTTACTACCATCACATTTACTTTTGCAGGTGTTTACCCTCAGGGGCATTTCTCTTTCAATATACTCATAAACCCATTTTCTGCTGCATTTTTTAAAAATATATTTTTATTTCAGAGAGGGAGAGGGAGACATAGAAACATCAATGATGAGAGAGAATCACTGATTGGCTGCCTCCTGCACGCCCCCTACTGAGGATCGAGCCTGCAACCTGGGCATGTGCCCTTGACCGGAATTGAACCTGGGAACCTTCAGTCCATAGGCCAACGCTCTATCCACTGAGCCAGCGGGGGGGGAGCGGGCCTAAGCTGCAGTCTGGACTCCCTCTGCAGGAGGCAACCGGGCTGATCAGGGGAAGGCGCCGCCCCCATCATCCCACTGCTGCTGCCACTGCTGGCCACGGTGGCTGTGAGGCCTGAGCCCCGGGCCTTGCAGCTGCCTGAGCCCATGGCTGCCATGAGCCCACGGCTGCTGTGAGCCCCGGGCCTCGCAGCTACTGTGGCTTTGTCCCGATGGACGTCTGGAAGATGTCTGCCCTAATTAGCATATTACCCTTTTATTAGTATAGATAGTTCTGTCAGATTGTTTGTTTTTGTTTGTTAATATATTTTTATTGATTTCAGAGAGGAAGGGAGAGGGTGAGAGAGAAACATTAATGATGAGAATCATTGATTGGCTGCCTCCTGAATGCCCCTTACTGGGGATCGAACCTGAAACCAGAGCATATGCCCTTGACCAGAATCGAACCAGGGAGGGATCCTTCAGTCCACGGGCCACTGAGCAAAACCAGCTAGGGCCTGTCATATCCTTTGTACTTTGCATTTCATTGTGCCGAACTGAGAAGATACTCTTTAAAAATGACTGAAACTTGTCACTGTAAATCTGTGAAGTAACTCAGGGGAAGGTATAGTTCTAAAGGCTAAGAACACAGTACGAAGAGCCCCATTCTGGAGATTTTGTGTATGCTCTTATTCTTCTCTACCAACTACAAGTCACTTTCCCTATTGGGGCCTAATGTCTTCTTTTGTAAAATGAACATCTCTGAGGTCCCTTCTCAGTCTCAGTGATTCTGAGTCTTCGTATTTTTGCTGAAAACTACCCTAGAATTGATCATTGCATTAATAATTTATTTTTTAATTTACCCCTTATTAGCCAGACATTGTGTAGGCACTTACCCCTACACAAGAGGTAATGACTATTTTTGCAACAACCTTGTTTATTGAGTGTATCGTCCCCTTTTTATCGGTGAAATACCAGGTTTAGCAAGGTTGAGTTACACCCGCTGTAGGTAGCTGAGTAATGGCATTGCTGAGATATGGAGCCAGGTGTGACAGAACCTAGTGTCTCTTTGCTTCGCTGCTCTACACTACCTGTGCTGGGGAGTCAGTCTACAGAATTTCTGCTTAAAAAAAAAATCCTCACCCGAAGACATTTTCATTGGTTTTTAGAGAAAGGGAAAGGGAGAGAGAATATTGATCAGCTGCTTGTGCACCCTGACCAGGGATTGGACCCATGACCTTTTGGTGTACGGGACAAGGCTCCAACCGAGCCACACCGGCCAGGGCCAGAATTTCTGCTTTTTAAAGTAGACTATTAGTCACTGCCCTCTACAGAGGGCACCAGTAATAAAAGAGTCTCCTCCTGTCTATGGAGTGGAAGCCTCAGAACTATCAGACGACTTTTGCTTCTGATGCTGTCTTTCTCTGGAAATGTTTAATCCACTGATGCCTTTATGAAACTCATAAAAGGAAGTGCTGCATTTGATGGACTTAATAACTTTGCATTTTTATAACTTTAATATTATATTCCTTTGAGCTGCACTTAAAAGTGTAAGAATAACCTATTACTATAAGTTATACATCTTCCTATAGAGAGACTGAAATTGAAAGAACTGTTTAAGACTAAAGAAATGTTTTATTATAACATAGAGCCGATCTATATTTTTAAAAAAATCACAGTTCCTTAACATTGCTAACTTAAGTTGCTGTTGAAGGATTTGGACTACATTAAGGTACTCAAAAAGTTGTGTATATCTTATAGCTAAAATGGAAATATAAGTTTAGAATCTGGTGATTACAGTAATGGTAATTATGTGGTTGGACAAACAAGAACCCAGAGTTACTGAAACTAAGGGTGTATAGAGCACAGTAAGTGAATAAATAAAAAAAAAACACGCAAAAACATCAAATATCACTTAAATCCCACTGGAAGATCAACAAGGGATAAAAGGCAGTTAGTAAATGGTGGATAGTGAGCTGCAAGTCACACTATTGCTAGGAAGCTACTTCATGTGACAGAAAATAACTTCAGGAAAGCAGCACAACCTCCCATATATGTCCATATCGCCCACAGTTATTAAGAAAAAGACAAAGGAACCTAAGATGAAAATTGTATTAGAAAATGCTGAGGTTCACCTGAAATAAAAAGCTTTTCTTTGGTGATGTTATCCTTTTAAAATTGGGTGGTAGCCACACTCTGCTTACCTGGACAAACCTCCAGAACTGCTTACCTCAGACTTCAGTATGGAAATGAGCCCAACTAAGGATTATAGACAGGGAAGAGGGGTCAGAAAGTTACTCCCCTAAAGCTTCCCCTCCAAGCCATTTACCCTTCTTATCTCACATTTCCTAGTAGGCTTATTTATTTGTACATCTAGAAACAAATTATTCTAACCTCAGGTCAAACCTATCACTGACAATTCTATACGGATTCTACCTGAGGTACCCTTCTGAGGTTTGGGGCCATACCTATATGTTCCTATATCACCCTCTGGGAGGAAAGGTCATCTGCCCAATGACCCACCTCCATCTCACACAGTTTTCCCATTTCCCGGTTGTCCATGAATGGGTAAGGGTTAGCCACTATACACCTGACCTTTAAAAATGGCATTAGTATGAACATTCATGCCACAGCTGGGGCCAAATTCAAGGAGGGGCTGTCATGAGTAATATGTCATGCTACTGATCAAAGGAGTCTGCTAGGTTGCTCTGCACACAAAGATCAAGTTCTTGTTCATGTCTGAGAAAATGAAAATAACTACTTGTGTACAAACACATGCTTATATTCTGAACATGTGGAGATGGGGAGGTTGGCTAATATTATAAAATACTGCATTTAATATTTGACCTCTTTAAAATATGCTAGGCAGATATTTTGACGGAATCTTAACGGACTAAAGCTTTAGAAACACAGGGAAATCTTTTTTGTGTGTGGAGAAACAGTGCACTACGTTCGTATGTCCTAGGAGCATAGAACAAAGCTTTTCATCAGAGTTTTAGGAATGAAAGCCTTCATTCAAATGGCAAAATATGGAGTCATTGTAAAGTCATTAGCCTGTTAGTGTCAATAAGCAGAGCTGAGTACTTTAAAGGTGAGCTTAAAAAAGCATATCCTAAAAATAAAGGAAAATAAGTGCCTGGGGACACAATCCCAGTCTCCTCCAGTAGGTGTGGCTCATGAGTCTTTGCTGTCACGAGGTAGCCATCTATCAATCCCGGTGGGTGCCTCTCTGGAGAACCACAGTAAGAAAGGGAACAAATGCCATGATTGACCTTTATTCCTTTACTCATTGGTAGGAGCAGTCAGGATTTCCTGATGCATTACTCACCAGGAAATCCCAACTGCCCAGTGGCAAAGGGTTAAAAACTGTTCTCAAAAGCTTTTTATGTTCTGAAAAGCTAAATTACACATAGATACAAACCACAAACACACAGCACCTGGGTAAATAAAGTGTGGCTGAATAAAGGCCTGGCTATTTGCAAAAGGGAATCTGGAAAACATTTACTTTTGGGTGGTTAGTGTTACTTACACTTTATGCTTTTTTTTTTTCTTAAGAAAAAAGTAGTTTGGAGGAAATGTGCAAAATAAAATCAGAATTTTAACATGGCTGTTGAAAATAAGATTTCAGTTCATTTACTTTCCAGATCTTAAGGGGCTACGAAGCTTGAGAGAGGCACAGAGCTACTGCACAAAAAAGCAACGTTTTTAATACAAATATTGTTAAAGAACATTTTCTAGATATATACCTATGGAATGGAATGCACTGAGGAGATCATTCAACACTGTCCTTCAAATATGGGGTGAAACATAAAAATGGTAAATGGTATCAACATTAAAAATGCTGTGAATTCAAGACCACTGTACTTCAGAATAAGCCAACATTTCTGATAGATCTAACAGAATATGAACACCCCGGAGGTCATGTTACAGAGGATTTATGCTGAGCATACTTCTGAGTACCAAAGTGGCTAAGTGATTTCTCCTGGAAGGAAAAAAATCATCTCATTATGGCAGGGGGTTCATTAACTTTCAGTAGAAAACTATTAGGTTGAACCATAAGAAATTGCTAGTAGGTCAAACACTGAAAATCAGCAATTTCATATAATTCAACCTAGTACTTTTTTTTTTTTTCCCTAAGCCAAGTCATGTTGGTGTTGACTGATTTGTGGAGAGAAAAGGGGTGGGAAAATTACTAAGTGGAATTAGTGGAGTTCTTATTGGGAGGGTTCTGGGTGGGAAACTAGCATTGTGAAACTGTCAGATAATGTTACAGAATTGACATTTCATTGTGATAGAGGTAGGAGAGAAGTTTGATGAGGTCATGGGAATAATGTAGATTTTTGCTTACCCAAGAGGATACAACATGCAAACAAATCTAGCATTAACATATCCTTAGCAGGAAACAAAAAAGTAGTAATTAGAACTGAGTTTTTAGGGTACCTCTACCATGAGTCACTGTGAAGGATAAATGAGAGCAGTTAGGAAAAAGAGTAATAGTATATCTATCTTGTTCATATATTCAAATTAACAAATGAAAGAAAACCATTCTTTACAACATAGCATCATAAGGCTGTTAAGAGCACCAGACTTCCCGCCGAGTCTTGCACATTTAAAAGAAACATAACCTAAGTAGTTTTGGTTACATAGAATGTTACATCTATATTTAAAAACCCTGGCAAAACATCCTAAAGTCTATGTAAATGTATGCATTACAAATTAATTATGAGGGCTAATGGTGAGGTGAGAGGACATAATCCCCAATGTTTTATACATTTAATTGATTTCAGAGAGGAAGGGAGAGGGAGATAGAAACATCAATGAGAGAGAATCACTGGCTGCATCCTGCATGCCCCCTACTGGGGATTGAGCCTGCAACCCAAGCATGTGCCCTGACCAGGAATTGAACCCTGACCTCCTGGTTCATGGGTCAATGCTCAACCACTGAGCCACAGTGGCCAGGCCCTAATGTTATTATTAAAAAGCTAGAAATTCTATATAGTAATCAATGAATTCTAGGCTTGACAGTGTTAAGGTCTTGGATAATGTAATCCTTGTGCAGGGGACTCTCAAAATACAACAAAGCACACATGATAACAAAGGAAAGGGAACAGGCATTACAAGTTCTAATACATACTATCCCCATTCCGTTTTGAATGTTTCATAGATACATGTCCAAAATTCTTATATTTCACTTAGTGAAGATTTTAAAAACATGTTAATCAAATTATTTTTATTATGACTGTAAATTATACAAAGTTCAACATGTAATAAAGATACCAATGGCTAAATACAAATAAAACAGTACAAAATACAGATATAAACCAATTATGCTATAAGCCATTATAAAACATGACTACATATTCCATCCTATAATCTCATAAATCAAAGCTTTTAATTGTCTGGATTCATATGTGACCGTATTCTTTCCAATATGCATTCTTTCTTCTTCCAGGGGTTGTTCAATAACAGCAGGCACGTTCCTGCCATAAACTTCACAGTGTTCTAGAAACTGCACACATTCTTGAATAACATTGGCACGAAGCATGACAGTATGTTTTGACATGTTTTCTAATAAGGACAAGAAGCATCTTTTGGCATAGTACCAGGTATCAGTTCCCAGTTTTTTATTGTAAGGTTCCAAGCTTTTGATAACTCGAGAAATTCCAAAGTCATAGTTTCCTTTGGCACAGTAAAGTGTCCCTATCACCAAATTCACAATGCAGAGATGGTAGGTTTTCTTATCTGGGTCATCATAGGAGAGCTGCTCTTCCTCCTTTTCAATCTTCCTCATCAACTCCTCAGCTTCTTCATTTTGACTTGTCATAATATATGAAACACAGAGGTTAGCCAATACAATAGCACTCACATTCAGGATGTTGTTATAATGCTTCTTGACTATGGGCTCATAAAAACCGATGGCTTCTTTGTATTTGTTTTCCTGCATGAACAGAACATGAGCCACATTCAGCTTCCATACATCATGGTCATTGCAGAATTCCACAGATTTGCGGAAGATCTTTTCTACCATTGAATAATTTTCAAGGTTCCAGTAGATCTTTGCCTGGGCCATCAATACAGGAATATACTTCTCCAGGATGTCATCATATTCATTCACTGCCTTTTTGACCCCTTCATCATCTCTCATGTGTCTTCCTTCCTGCACTTGCACGGTGAGTTTCCGAAGTTGCTCAGTCAGCATCCCAGCTAGCCCATCCAGCTTAATAAAAGCCTCTTCAGGAGCTGTCTGGCAAGTAATCATGGCATCTAAGAAGTCATAGAGATAAGGTGTGAGGAACTTATAAGTCAAGTGGGCATTCTCTGCCAGGACATCGGCTGCTAGGTCAAAATACTCATATTTGCAGTAGAGCAGCAACAGGTTGCCAAAGGTCTCTGGGGGGAAGGGGTTCTGTTGGAGCAAAAACTGTAGCTTTTCAAACCCTTCTGTAGGCCTGGCATCCATATTCATCAGCGCCTGGTTGTGCAGGGTCACAGGGTCTAACTCTTCCTCTGCCCTTGGTGGCATGTCAGTGAGGGCTTCCTGGGCCACCTCATAGTTTTTCAGTTGGTATTCTATGGCTGCCTTAAGGTTGAAGGCTTCCACCAGTGCAGTCTGGTGAAGAACAAAAGTGTTGCCAACACTGTGAACATCAATGCCCTCAGTGGTCATGCCCACACCTAGCTCTGGGTGCTGGCGGATGCCACGCTCCACAATGTCAGCGATATGCTTCAGTGCTGGGCCATATTGTCGGCTGCTATAATAGGCCAAAGCCAGATTGTAGGAAAGGTCAGGCCGGTAGCCCGAGGCCTGCAGGGCTGTAAAGAACTTGGAACACGCAGCTTGATACTGTCCCTCCTTGTAGAGCAAACAACCCAGGTTGACCTGGCTATCTGACTCGTTCTCACCCCCACTGTCTTCACCCCCTTCCCCACTCAGCAGCTGCTCCACCAGGCTCCTGGCCCCGGGGAGATCGCCCTCGCTGTACTTGATAGCAGCTTGTAGACGGAGGACCCGGCTGTGGTAGGCGGGGTTGTCCAACAGGAGGAAGGCGACCCGGGTGGCCTCGGGATAAAGGCAGGCCTTGTACAGCGCCTGGGCCTGGTACAGGCGGTACTGCTCCAGCTCCGGGTGCAGCTGGCTCAGCTGCTCATAGCACTCGGCCGCCATGGGGAACTCCTGCAGGCGGTAGTAGCAGTAGCCCAGCAGCGACAGGCCGGCGCGGCTCCTCGGGCTCCGCTGCAGCTCCCTGCCCAGCAGCTGCACCGCCTCGGCGTAGCGGGAGTCCCGGATGAGCCGGTACACGGCCGCGGTGAACTCCCCGTCGGGGATCGGCGTACTGCCCAGCCCCGCCATAACCGCCAAGATGCCTGTGCGTCCCAGTTACCAAGGCAACAAGCCAACCGGAAACGGAAAACCGCAAAGAAGTTTGGTTGTTTTGTTTGTTTTTGTGCACGTTCCCAAAGTTACTTTTAGCGGAAGAGTCATACTAGGAAGAAGTCATTAATGTGAGGTGTCCATACCTGATCTCGCTCCGGATGAGTCCAGGAATGTGAGCATCTTTAGTTTGTGAGGGGAGAGAAATCGGCTTTAAGTAATTCAGCGACAAAACTCCTCCTCCCGGCATGCACCGGTTCAATTGCGCCTTCGCGGGAACGTGCTCGCGCTGCATCCTGGGAGGCGTAGTCTCTGAGCGGCCGGGAGATGAGGCTTGGCTCACCTGTGTTCCTGTTGCAGGTGAGGGTTGCCGCCTACTTGTTTCGCCGCTCGGGTCTCAGGCTTGGAGCAGGGAGGTTTAGTTCTGAAGTCCCTTGGGTTTTGGAGCCTTTTAGGCGGTGTCGTTGTGTGGTGCGGTTTCTCGTCGTCTTAGTGAAAGGAACAGAAATGGAAAAGGCGGAATGTCAACTTTGTTTCTCCCCGAATTAGAATCGGTTCTGTTCTGTTTTCGGGCCGCCCTGAGGGCACAGGTTCTAAGAACAGAATAGTGCAGCGACGAAGAGTCCTTATTTTGAAGTTTCCAAAGATAAACAACAAGAAAGAGTGCTTTGGGTGGTACCTGGTACTGGGAGAGGATTGATTGGCTTTAGTTCCAAGTGTCTCCCGCTCCGAGTTTTCCGCAACAATGGATATTAGTGAGCACTTATTAGAGTTTAACCTGGTCCTACAGCCTGCCTTGATCCTCCAAAGGTCACAATGAAGTAGAAACATTGGAAAAAAATTGTGACCTCGTTTTTTACAAGAATGAAAAATATAACAACAAAAAACCCACAAAGTGTTCCATTTCCTATGAACTCTTACTCTTCTAACTCTGAGTCTAGACCAGTGGTTCTCAACCTTGGCTGCACGTTAGAATCACCTGGGAATCTTTTTAAAATCCTGATTTCTGGGCCTCATCCTCCGGAAATTCTGTTTCTTTGTTACTAATGTTGTGGCCTCACCCCATAACAAAGAAACAGAATTTCTGGAGGATGAGGCCCAGAAATCAGGATTTTAAAAAGATTTCCCAGGTGATTCTAATGTGCAGCCAAGGTTGAGAACCACTGGATTAGAGGATGGTCAACCTAATTAGCCAGTCTGTGGTGTGTGTGGTGTGGGGTGTGGTGTGGTGTGGTGTGTGTGTGTGTGTGTGTGTGTGTGTGAGAGAGAGAGAGAGAGAGAGAGTGTGTGTGTGTGTGTGTGTGTGTGTGTGTGTGAGAGAGAGAGAGAGAGAGAGAGAGAGGGGAGAGGGGAGAGGGGAGATGGGAGACGGGAGACAGGAGACGGGAGAGGGGAGAACCTGTACTTGTCAGGCTTTAATAATGTTTTTGGATATCACTGAGATGAAAAAAATTGGATTTTCTTTCAGTTAAATTTATTTTTAAATTGCCTACACTTTAATTCTCTCTTCCTCCCCCACCCCCAGATTCTTAGTTTGAAGATTTCTGTGGAGATTTGTTAGACTGTACAAGAAACCATTCTGGATTTTATTTCTTCCCTTCATCATGTATTCAGAATAGATTCTCTGGATTCCATGTTACTACCTCAGGGCTATTTTTATGTAAATTCTTTTTACTTTAATGGTGCCTATCATGGGGCAGTGAAAAACTAGGGACTTAATTATCTTATAAAATGATATTGGATGACTAATAAAAAAACATACCCATAGTTTAGGCTGACCTGGACACTCTAGAATTTGTGGGAGATGAATATACTTTTTCAGTCAAACATTTGAAAAGTAGACGAAGATAACAAAAGACAGAACTAGCTTATTCCAGTGAGGTACTGGTAAATGTTCAGCTTTCATGATAATAAAATTAACTATAATTTATGAACATCTATCACATGCAGTCCCTCTGTTGGTGGCCTGGCATGAAGGGGTGTCTTTCATACTCTTCTATGATTTTCATTAGCCTAACAACCACGCAAATGAATATAGTCCAAGTAAAAGCATGTCTTTGCTATATAATTAAAGACTTTAAGGCAAATCCCTTATCTGCCTCTTTCATAGTATTGCTGCCAATAAATATTTTCTATATATACGTGTTGGAGCCACCATCAACCATATTGCATAGCACTCTATTAGACTATTCATATATATTATCTCTAATTTTAATAATCTCCCCGTATCCTGCATTTACAGAGGGAAAAAAGCAGCTGACTCATGATATACAAAATATAAATTCATTAGGAAATAGTTACTGATGAATTAATTGAATGGATGTATTACATCAGAATCTAGTTTTGAAGGAATACTAGTCTTGCTTTTTTGGATTGTTATTTTCCCATTAAAACAAACAACCCTCCGACCAGTGTGGTTCAGTGGTTGAGCATCAACCTATGAACCAGGAGGTCACTGTTCAATTCCCCATCAGGGCACATGCCGGGGTTGCAGGCTTGATCCTAGGTAGGTGGCATTCAGGAGACAACCAATCAATTATTTTCTCTCATCATTGATGTTTCTACCTCTCACTCCCTCTCCCTTCCTCTCTGAAATCAATAAAAAAATATTTTAAAAAAGAATATTGGTAAGGAACTATCCCTTTAAAAGACAATAACCAACTTTGTTTGAGCAGTAGAATTTGAACTTCCTGGCCTGAGTTGCAGCTGTGAGCAGATGTTAAGAAGTGATTAGTGAGAGGTGGTCTAGGTTTTGAGAAAATGCTGTTGGCCTCAGGGTGGATTTTGCTACATAAGAGGAGGCATGCTTACCACATAGAAGAATTTCATTCAGGCCAAATGTATAGAAGCTGAAAGCATGATGTTTGGTTCCTAACATGCTTATCTTTCTGCCTCCCAAAATGTGAGATGATCAAATCCCATGTACATTCTACTTGGCATTCTCTTTTAAAACTAATTGGAAATTGTTGTTTCTTATTTCTCTTGTAACATGACTACTTCTTTTTGGTAAATATTGTTTACTTATGAGTATTTCAACCATAGCTATGGTTAAACATCTTCCTTGATAAAGGAAAACCTACAACATCATTTTCTAAGTTATTATTTCTGTTTCTTGTTCATTCCAGACCATTTTCTACAGGATGGCCCACTTGAGAGGCTCAGTATCCTTGCTTCCTCTGGAGTCCCTGTGTGTGTGCATTGATTTTTTTGTCCCTATCTGACCCTCTTTCCACTACCTTTTGCCTCTTCCTCCCCACCCCCATCCTATAAATGGGAGAAAAGAATAAATTAGTGCCAAATTTGTAATGTAGTTCACTGATAGGAGTAATCTTTTAAGACGTTTGGAAAAGACTATATGCTTAATCAACATTTGGAAATATTTATGCTCAGTTGTTGAGAAATTTAACCTCTTGAGAGCTTAGTCATTTTTCTCTGGCAGTTCCAGCTCTATTAATATTTTATGTATAATGTATGTCCTTCTTGATATATTTTGCTTTTGATCAAATAGTTTCTTTCTAGAAGTCCAGTGCACTATCCAATGCCAGAGCCAGGTTAAACAAATAGTTCCTATTTATCCAAAGTAATTTATTAGGCAGAACACAATAACATGGTTTATAAGAAGGAATTATCAGGGAAGACACAATTGTGGGTACGGCCATTGAAAAATTCATTCCCCGCAGTTGGAGTGTGTTATCAAATGCACTGGTGGGGCTGTTACCCAAATCACTTAATTTGAGCATTTTTCACTGCTCCTATTTCAGAGAGATAAGAAATGATTCATGGTATCACTTATTTTTGCCAAGAGTGATATCTTTCATGGTGAGATATATCCTGTCTATGCTTGTTTTCATTTCTGTAATATAGCCATGAAAATAATACATTGGTGGGAAAGGTCTTGAAGTCCATGGTCAGAAGATGATATTTCTTTTTTTAAAACAAATCTTTATTGTTGAAAGTATTATGTATGTTCCCCTTTTCCGCCATTGATGCCTTCTGGCCCGCACTTACCCCCCACCACAGGCCTTCACCACACCATGGGTCTGTGTCTCTGGATTATGCATATATGCATACAAGTTCTTCCCATCTACCCCCACCTCTCCTCTGAGATTCAATGGTCTGTTCCATACTTCTATTTCTCTGGATCTATCTTGTTCATCAGTTTATTTTGTTCATTAGATTCCACATATGAGTGAGATCATGTGATATTTATCTTTCTCTGGCTGGCTTATTTCACTTAGCAAAATACTCTCCAGGTCCTTCCATGCTGTCTCAAAGGGTAAGAGATCCTTCTCTTTTACTGCTTCATAGTATTCCATGGTGTAAATGTACCACAGCTGTATCTACTGATGGGCGCTTGGGCTGTTTCCAGATCTTAGCTATTGTAAATTGTGTTACTATGAATTCTGGGGTGCATCTATTCTTTCTGATTGGTGTTTCGGGTTTCTTAGGATATACTCTTAGAAGTGGGATCACTGGGTCAAATGGCAGTTCCATGTTTAATTTTTTGAGGAAACTCCATACTGCTTTTCATAGTGGCTAAAAGGAAGATGTCATGAGTCTCTGAACATATTGTCTAGCTTGCAAAGCCTCCAAATTCTTTTTTCATCAGAGTGTCCCATGAAGGCTTTAATTATCAGCTATCCAATTGTCTGCAAAGTACTGTACTAGTCCTTAAGGCTTTTCTCATAACTCTCTGGAGAATTATGAAACACATTCCTGGGGCCTCTGGACTAAGGGACCAACACAGAACCAAGCCTGTCTTTCAAGCCTCCTGCTCCCACACTCCCCAAATCCAGTGAATCAAGTTCTGACAATTCTGCCTCTGAAATATTTCAACCCCTTTTATTTCTCTTCAATTTCTACTACTGCTGCTCTGATTTATTCCACCACCGTCTCTCTCCTGGACCTGTGTCAATGTTCCTAAATGGCTTTCCCTCATCTCTTCATGGGACACTTTCAAAGATTTCAAAGCACTTTATGTCCCTCTTTTGTTTTACATTGGGAATCTCATTAAGCCTTTAAATGCACTTTACCATTTCTCCCAGGAGATCATAAGATTCTTGTGCAACATAGAACTCTAGGGAATTCTCTTCCTAAGTCAGAGCTTCTGTCTCAGGTGGGTAGGATATCATTCACCCCAATGATTCTTGCTGCTTGAAAATGCGAATATCTTGGGACTGAGCCTTCATATGATTTGGAAAGGAATGGTTGCTATATATGGTATTAGAAGTTGATGTATAAACTTCATTTGATTTAGTCACTTTCTTCTAGTGAGGATTCTAATAACATTATTTTGTTTTATAAGCCCATAATTGCTTTTCTTCTGGGTCTCTATGCCATGGAGGTGTTCTTTGCCCTCTCTGTGGCTTTTAATCCTTAGAGGTAGTTTTGTCCTTTTCTAGCCCCAGAACCCTGCAGACCTAGAATACTATCTGTATGGGTCATAGAAAACAAACAAACAACAAAAAACCCCCACACAAACAAACAAGTCCCCATCCCCCCACTTTGGCATAACATACTTGAAAGAGATAGCTAGTTCAGTATAAAACCATCTGAAGTCGATTCCCTGTTCTGCCATCACCAAAAACGTAGCCCTGGAGAAGGTTCTTAACATTACTGAATTATAGTTGCCTTATTGGTAAAACAGGGACCACACTAATTCCTTTGTTCATGATAATACAAAGCATCTGGTCCATAGTAGGTTCTTAATATTACATAACTGGAGCTATTGAGATTCCTTGGAATAAAATTACTGAGTTAAGTATGTCATCCAGGAGCAGATGTTCTCTTGACACTTCGAATGTTATGTCCCCAAGTGCCTGATAAACTCCAGAATGTGCAGGGACAGTTATCTGGCATAAATTAGTGTATTTATTAAACCCACTTCTTCAATAAATTAAAGCACAACTTAAATATTATATTTTGTTCGTGCAACAAATTATTGAGTGCTTGCTCTACCCAAGGCACTATGCATTGTGAAGAATCTGGAACTTTCAAGAAACATACAGTCCAGAGGAGATACCACAAATATATTTAAAAAATCACAACCCAGACAATGTGTGCAGTGCCTTGAGTGATGCAATGTGACAGAGGTTCTGAGTTTATAGTAAAAACAAGCTCTCATTCGGCTAGAGCAGTGGTTTGCAATCCTATCAGATACTGTGCTCCTCCCTTTTATAACAAACTAGAGGCCCGGTGCATGAAATTCGTGCATGGGTAGGGTCCCTAGGCCTGGCTGGTGATCAGGGTTGTTCAGGGCCTTCTGGCTGCCAGCCGGAGCCTTCTTTCATTCCACGCCACCCCCTGGTGGTCAGCGCATGTCATAGTGAGCGATAGAACTCCTGGTCTCCTGGTCCTGAGGGGACACTTTGCATATTAGCCTTTTATATATATTATTTTCCAAGGCCTTCTTTACTATTTTGAAATATTATCATATGTAACATTCTACACACATGATTCATTTTCTCTTTCTTCTTTCCTTCCCTTCTTTTCCTATTTCTCCCCTTTAAATATCAGGTATATGAACTAACTGATCAGAATCCTTGATTATTGACATATTCTCCATTATTGATCCAGGCAAGGTCCTCTTCTAGTGTTCTGTTTGTTCTGCTAGTTATTTTTTTAAAATTATGTGGATTTGTGACACTACATATTTTTTTTAAATATATTTTATCGGCCCTGACCGGTTTGGCTCAGTGGATGGAGCGTTGGCCTGCGGACTGAAGGGTCCCGGGTTCGATTCCGGTCAAGGGCATGTACCTTGGTTGCGGGCACATCCAGGGGGTGTGCAGGAGGCAGCTGATCGATGTTTCTCTCTCATCGATGTTTCTAACTCTCTATCCCTCTCCCTTCCTCTCTGTAAAAAATCGATAAAAAATATATATATATATTTTACATTAAAATTTAGTTGTTTTAGCCTTATACCCACTGACATCACCACCCAACATAAAAGGCAGGACCTTTACCCTAACATGCCTCTGACTCTACAGATACCAATGCCTCCCAAACCATCCTCTTGTTTCCCTTATCCTAGGTAACCATCGACCTGAATACCATGCTTGTCATTATCTTGCTTTCCTTTTATATATAGTTTCATTATTGCATCTATATGAGTTTCTTGAAGATGTCTTAATTTTAGTTGTTTTAGCCTTATGAAAAGGATTCACATAGCATATACTCTTTTCATTTAATGTTACAATCTAAGATTCATCCATATTGCATGTTTTAGTGTGATTCGCCTCTTTCTACTACTCTACTATATACCATTGTGTGAATATTCCATAGTTTACTCATATCATCTGTTGAGGGGCATTTGGGTTGGTTATAATTACTGTTTTTTTGGAGTGTCATCCTATACCCCAAAAGGTTGTGGGTTTGATCCCAGGTCAGGGCATATGCAGAAAGCAAGCTGATTGAGCTTTCTCTCTCATATCAATATTTTTCTCTCTCTTCCTCTCTCTAAAGCAGTGGTTCTCAACCTGTGGGTCGCGAACAATGAAAATACATCCTGCATATCAGATATTTACATTACGATTCATAACAGTAGCAAACGAAAATAATTTTATGGTTGGGGGTCACCACAACATGAGGAACTGTATTAAAGGGTCGTGGTAAAGCATAGGAAAAAAAGTGCTGCAGTGGACATTTTTGTACATGCTTCTTGGAGTACATTTCTACCTAGAAGTGGAATTGTTGTGTCATTAGAGTACTTGAATGTTTAACTTCAGTACATAAAGCCAAACTGTTTTCCATAATAGTTGTTCTAATTTATATTCCCATCAGCAGTGGATAAGAGATTCTATAAATCCACATTATCTCTTTGTATTGTCAGAATTCATGTTTATTGGCCATATATAATTTCTCTTTCATGAAAAGCCTGATTTTGTCTTTTACTCATTTTATGTTAGATTGTTAGTGTTTTCCTTATTGATTTTTAGGAGTTCTTTACTCATTATTCTAATCTTACATCAGTTATTGCAAGCATCTCTTTCTAGTTTGTAACTTCACTTTCTTTAAGATAAAGTCTTAAGTATAATGTCGTCAAATTTATTAATCTTTTTTTATATTCAATGCTTCTTATGTCTTATTTTTAAAACATTTTTTTATTCCATGACTAGATATATCCACATATAATTTTAAAATTCTGTTTCCACATTTATATTTTTAATCTGTCTGGAGTTGATTTTCATATATGAAAATGAATAACCATTTTTTTTCCTTGGCTTCATTTATTTTTTGTGGGTTTTCAACAAT
The DNA here is from genome assembly GCF_000147115.1 of Myotis lucifugus. NCBI lineage: Eukaryota > Metazoa > Chordata > Mammalia > Chiroptera > Vespertilionidae > Myotis > Myotis lucifugus. The sequence goes on along the minus strand of NW_005871053.1, from coordinate 5,887,622 downwards.
TTTTTGTTTTAATTTTTTATCTTTTATTTTTCAATTACTGTTGAGATTCAATATTATATTAGTTTCAGGTGTACAGCATAGTGGTTAGATATTTATGTAATTTATGAAGCGATCTCCCCAATAAGTCTAGTACCCAACTGGCACCACACATAGTTATTATAATATTATTGACTATATTCTTCATGTTGTACTTTATATCCTCATGGCTATTTTGTAACTGCCAATTTGTACATCTTAATCCCTTATCATTTTTCATCTAGGCTCTCAACTCCCCTCCTCTCATCTAGCAACAATCAATTTGTTCTCTGTATCTATGAGTCTGTTTTGTTTTGTTTGTTTATTTTGTTCTTTAGATTCCACATATAAGTGAAATCATATAGTATTTGTCTCTGTCTGACATTTCACTTAGCATAGTATACTAAGTCCATCCATGTTGTCACAAATGGTAAGATTTCATTCTTTTTTATTGCCTGGTAGTATGCCATTGTTTATATGTACTATTTTGTAATCCAGTTGTCTATTGATGGGCACTTGGCTATTGTAAATAATGCTGCAATGAACATAGGGGTGCATATATTTTTTTGAATTAGTGTTTTGGATAAATACCCAGAAGTGAAATTGCTGGGTCATAAGGTAGTTCTATTTTTTAATTTTTCAAGGAACCTCCATACTATTTTCCATAGTGGCTGCACCAGTTTACAATCTTATAGTGTCTGTTTTTATGCCTGTATTATAGCCTTGTAATATAGTTTGATATCAGGCATCATAATATCTCTAGTTTTATTCTTTCTCAAGATTGTTGTGACTATTCAGGTCCTCAGCTTAATTTATTAAACAGTCTCTTAGTTTACCTCGATTGCATATGCCTCTTCTGTAATATACAGAGTTCCATATATGCATAGGCTATTTCTGGGCTCTCCATTTGAATCTATTACAGTTTATCAAGTTTTGGACCAATACAACATTATCTTGATATACATAGCTCTATTACAAACCCAAATGTGGTTGGGCAAATACCCCATCTGAACTTCACTTTTTCAGAAGTGAAGAGTCATGGCTCTTCTTGGCCCTTTGCATTTCCTAACATACCTAATTTTAAAAAATCAACATAATGCCCCCACCATAGTATAAAGAAGAAATAAAGGAAAATGCTTTATAAAATAATATGTAGTTTAATATATATGTGATAGGTCATGACAACACCAGAAATACATACCCACAAATATTGAGAAGGCCCCCCTAGAGTAGTGCAGCCACCATTGTGAGCTGACAGGTTAAAGAAGTGAGGAGCTACCATAAAGTGCCCTTAAATGATGGGAGTATTTAAGCTAGCAGATTTGAGAGAGGGAGGGAGAGGTAGAATTTCAGTGCAAAGGTAAAAAATCACAAGGTATGTTTGTAGAATGTTCATCCTGACAAAGTTGGGAGTGAGTTGGAAAGAATTTTTTGAATGTGTTTGTTTATTTGGGGGGTGCTGGTGCAGGCGAAGGTTAGTTAATGCCTACATCACAACCCCTTGGCTGGTATAGTCCAACATACAGCTGACCCATCTGCTTTTCTTTGGGCAAATCATCTAGAGACTAAATTAAGTTCTGAGAACATAAACCAATAAACCAAAGCAATAAATCCAGCTTTAATAAAAATGAAACAGCTTCCCACATTTCACTTTGAGCCGTAACTTTATTAAATACATTTACCTTGTATTTTATTAAGCACATTTTTAACAATCTTTTTTTTTAATTGAAAAGTTTTTTCTATTGTTTCACTTTGCTTTTGTGGATAGCTTAGATCTTTTGTAAAACAAAATTTGGATATTTTTAAGAGCATGATTATTGTTGCCTGATAAAGCCACATTGTAGGAGAGTGGGGAAAGGGCCCCAATTTGATTACATGGTGACTAAACTGGCCTAGTGAGAATTGCAATCTTTGTTGGGTAGAGGTCCTTAGGCTGTATTTCATTTGTTGACCCTAGATCTAGGGAGTCGAAGGGGAAGCTATTTGCTTGCCTCTTTAGTAATTAGCTTTGTTTAAAGATTCCCTGTAAGGATAGAATAACTATTTTTTAAAATATATTTTATTGATTTTTTTACAGAGAGGAAGGGAGAGGGATAGAGAGTTAGAAACATCGATCAGCTGCCTCCTGCACACCCCCTACTGGGGATGTGCCTGCAATCAAGGTACATGCCCTTGACCGGAATGGAACCTGGGACCTTTCAGTCCGCAGGCCAACGCTCTATCCACTGAGCCAAACCAGTTAGGGCAGAATAACTATTTTTTTAAAAAAACAATTAGTAAGACAGTGTCTCATAGCTAGCGTTAATGTTGAAAGAGTATATTCAGAATGTGTGTTTCATAGTCTGAAATATGATATAACTGATGTAAGTTTGTGAAGGGTCTTGAGCCTGATTCCAAATACATTAACTCTGAAAAAAAAGTACAATATTATTTAACCCAGACGTTCACTGTACCCAAATCATACTCTTTTATGACATTTAAAATGTTTTTTTTACTGCTAACATATTTCAGAATTCCACCACTCTAGCTTGCCAGTTTTTGCAAATAAAATACAGGACATCTAGAATAGGAGAAGTATATTTTGGACATATATCAAAAGGTTATTTGTTTATTTGAAATTCAAAATTAACTGGGCATTCTGTATTTTATCTGGCAACACAGATAAATATTTCATATTCAGATTTTTCACTTTCTACTGAATTTTTTATTTTCTTACATACTACTTTTGGTTGCATATCCCTTCTTTAGGTCTTATAGCTATACAAATATGGAAGACACTCGTTTTCCTTACTCTCTACCAAATACTATTCCCACCAGGTACCGAGTAGGAGTAAGGGGTGTGTATGTGAGAATGATAGTGCTAGAGAAGCAGTAAAACCATAGCTCTTATGCCAGGTACAATATATAATTGCGTGTGAAAAAGAACGTCAGTTCATTTGGGTATATTTTTATATATTGAACTAATTAAAATGATCTTCATTAATTAATAATGATCTTCATTTTTCTTTCAGAAAATTAATTTAATTCAGCTCCTTTTAATATAAGATATCCATGGTAACAATGGTAGGGTAAACAACTTATACTGAAAAGATTAGCTATTCCTAATCTACAAAGTCCGTCCGTCATGTCCTACACTGAGAATTTCACACTCCTTTTCTCTTCTTCTTGAGCCAGGGACTCCCCACTCTCTTGCTGGGCCATTCCTTTCCATCATCTCTTCTCATCTCTCCTAGCTTATCCCCTTTTTCAGGCCCCCTCTTCCTCCAGCACTGCTCCTGGAAACTCAAAAAAACTTCTCACTTTATAAACCTTCTTGTGTCATCCAGCCCATGTCCTAGGGACCATCTTGCTACAGCCAGTGTGGCTTATCAAAATGTTTTAGCAGACAGAAGTCAAGTCTTTATCAGTCTTCTTCATATTCTGCTACCAGCTCCTACAAGTTTCTTCCACCCTGCTGTGATTAAATGGGAGAGAAATGGGGATCAAAATGCAAATTGAACCAGGAGAATGATGAATGGAGGGTCCCTCCATGGTCCTTTGATTTAATCTTGAGCCACTGTGGAAAGAGGGGTGAAGATCAGAAGCTAATGGAGCTGCCCAAGAGAGATTTCACTGAATCAAGAGGAAGATTCCCAAGCCAGGTGATAAGTCAAGGCTCTGAGGTGACAGAAAGAGGCCTTCCCTGATCTTTCCCTTCTTCCTTCTGGTATCAGGAGCACAGGAAATCTTGCTGGTACTTGGGACAGATACTGACATTTTTTCTGCTGGGCAGTATCTCTTCAGACTGGGTGTAGGCAGCTGGAGGAAGAACCACCACTGAAGAAGGATAGGTTACTCCTATTAAGAGGCTGGTTCTCAGACTCCTCTGCAGCTGCCGTTTGAGTCCCCCATAGCTAGGAGACATTATAACAAGTGGCAAAATAGGTGAAGGGAGGCATCACACCTGGTTATTGGGTCTATGGAGGAGGCGTTAATTAACTAGACCTCAAAGGATTTCTCAGCAGGCAGTCTCACTTTGAGAATCTCTTATGTAAAGACAAGTGCATCCATATATAATTGTTTAGAATTGTTGTTACTAGTTAATGGGATGTAAAGACAATGGCTTCCTGTCAAGGAAACTATTGCATTGCACTGTAGATTATCAGAGCGTTCTCTCCATCTGTTTTTAACAGGTAGGTTAGTAATATTGGTGGCTACATATAAGAACATGGGATAGTATGAGGATCGGACTAGCCCCGAGACAGTGACCATGGACCACGTTAGTTCATTCTGCCTTCACTACAAATGTCTTTTAAAACTCACCTCCCAACGAAGAAAAACAAGCAAACAAGTAAAACTCCTACCAATATAGAAAAAGAAAAATGGCAACCAAGATGTGTCTCCGAGGGTCATAGAAGCAGAGAATCTGTCTTTTCTCTCCTGGGAACCACAATCAGTACAGCTTGCCAGGATGACTCTAACCCTCTCACTTAGACCCTGAGGTTGGGGTGGGGCGGGGGCGGGGGGGTGGGGATGTGAGGAAAAGCTGCCAGCTCCTGGTGGCCACATGAGAAGCAAATCCATTTGGTGGATGGACATTTTTAAAACCTGCCACATATGTTAGCTATTTTTATGGCAATTAAATTGCTGGGGGATCTGTGAGGTGATTGCACAATAAAACCTTTCACAATAAACCATGTGGAAAATCATCTAATCCAACCCCTGGAGGTCAAAAGCCACAGTAACATGTTGCTCTATTCCAGGAAGAAGAATTAAGACTCTTTAGACAGGTAGCTTTTCCCTTTTTTCTTTATAATCTGGTGCTCCAGATTTGGGGTGGAAGATAAATTGTGTGAAATGGCGGTAGTGGGGCCAGGGAAGGGTGGGGAGGCCGCCCTTGCCAAGGTGAACCTAGAGAGTGCTGTGCCAGTGACTTCCAAAGCAGCGTCATTTCTATGCCACCCGTTTGCCATCCTCAGGAAGTAGACATTCTTCCCAAGGGATACAGAGGAAGAAAAGGAAGAAGAACAAGGAGGTAAGGCATGTAAATCAGAACAGGATTTCACAGCGAAAAGAATTGGAGTTTGGGAGGAGTGAAAGAGATCATTATGATTATTTATTGAGTTATAGGTATGGGAACACAGCTTTCAAAACATTGGGGATCCATTTCCTCTTGTGCTGAGGAAATGGAATTATCTAATTGAAAATAAAAACTTGTAAGATTTCTAGGACACAAGCTTACTGATTTGCAGTGTGAGGATTTAAGCCTCAGTCCTTTAGTTAAATGAGTGTCTAGAACAGTGATTCTCAATGTTTTCCATCTCATGGCACACATAAACTAATTACTAAAATTCTGCAGCACACCAATATACATATATATATATATATATATATATATATATATATATATATACATGGTTTTGCTGATTTGACAAAAAAAAATAGGTACAATTTTGATTTATTCACACTGGATGGCTGTTGTGTTGGCTGTTGTCATTTTTTATTTGACAGGCAGTGGTTCTCAACCTCCCTAATGCCGGAAAATGGATCGGAGTGGGGAAGTCTTGCCTTGACTTATAAACATTCCAAGATAATATAGCAATTAACAGCCAAAAGGTGGGCAATTGCACTATTTGACAAGGATTTCCAAACAACCTTACTATATCGGTCAGATACTGCTTTTTGTTCATTCATCCTGTGTCTCGATGTTAAGAAATATTAAAACCAAGTTCAAGTCACTTAGGAGCCCAACTGACTAGAGCAGTGGTTCTCAACCTTCCTAATGCCGCAAACCTTTAATACAGTTCCTCATGTTGTGGTGACCCCCAAACATAAAATTATTTTCGTTGCTACTTCATAACTGTAATTTTGCTACTGTTATGAATCGTAATGTAAATATCTGATATGCAGGATGTATTTTCATTGTTTGCGACCCACAGGTTGAGAACCGCTGGAGGGAAAACAGGTTAGTGCCCTGACTAAATAGTCAAGTACTGCATGTTTTAAAAATTGTGGCACACTGGTTGAAAAATTGCTGGTCTAGGAAGTCATTATAGTTAAAAGACAGTCTTGGGGCCAAAAACATTTGAAGTTTCTCAGTAACTTATGAAAAATGACTTGTTAAGTTTATCTTCATTTGAAGTTCATTTTTAAAAACTCCTATCATTCAAGTTTATTACTTTTTATTTTCTAGAATGGGCTTGTAATGAAGTCAGCATGCTAGTCAGCACTCTTATCTTTTCTATCCATTTGTTTCAAAATTTGAGGTTCAAAGCACATCTGAATAGTATGAAATATCTGGTTAGAACTGCTTAAGACGACAGGAGGACAGGGTTGACATTAATCAGAATACCATCAGATGTCAAATTCTCATCTCAAATAACTGAGAAACAGTCTCCCTCTCATTCTCACTGTGTGATGCTCTAAGATATGTCTGAGGGACAACACATGCATTCATGCCATGCTCACTGACCTCAGGTGCAAATGCAGGCCAATACTGGATAAAGGAATGTGGACAGTGTTCTATCTGCCCAATTCTAAACACCTTCACAATGTGGTTCACTTCATTGAAGGGTGGTTTCTGATCAACAGGCAGATAAAATAACTGACCAATGTATAAACTTTCATATCTTGTTGAGTGTAATGCCAGGGACCTGAAATGTAACATTTCAGCACAACCCCCAAGATCTTGGACACCTTTGCTGTGTTGGATCTTAGGGAGCATTTAGCACAAAACTCTCATTTTACAGGTGACAAAAATTGAGGTTTGGAGAGGTTTGTGTGGGGGTGACTTTCCCATTTAATAAACTAGGCAAGAACTAAGGTATTCCACTAGTGTGATTTGGGGCTACTCTGGACTTCTTGCTTCTCTATGAAATATGGTTTCCCTCTTGGTCCCAGTAGCCCTGTGTTCTTTCCACTATACTGTATCATTTCATTCATTCCATAGTAAGGAGTGGTTGTTTAGAAGCAGCTGCCTATCCAGCATTATATTTTTCAGCCTCTCCTCCCTTCCTGACCCTCTTACCCCTTGTATCTAGCTGGAGCCAGTTCTTACCAATGGGATACTATGGAGAGGAGCATGTCATTTCCAGGCAAAAGTGATTAGGCAGTAGGTGTGTTGTTTCAATCCTTTCTTTTCCATCTGCTGACTGGAATAAGACTCTGAAACCCAAGGGGATGGGAGAATCACAAGATGGAAGGAACCTGGGTCACTGAATCACCCTGTAGAATAACTGCACTGGACTGTTACATATATGAAGAATTAAACTCTGTCTTAAGTTGTTGTTGTTGAAACAATTAACATCACCCTGACTAATGCAGTTAGGCAACAGGCATTTCAATGCTTACTGTATGCATGGTATTAGATGGGGTAGTAGGGATCCATCAGTGAATAAGACAGAATTGCTGCCCTCAAAGAGTACATCCTGCTAAGAAAAGATATCTACACTAATAAAGGAGAGATGCAAATTGACCATACCTTCTTGATGCCCACCAGCCATTCAGGAGTGGGTATGCAAATTAACCCAAGAAAGATGGTGGGTTAATTTGCATACGCAGATGCTGAGCGGCCGGGGGCGGGACGCAGGCGTTCCGCACTGCCCCAGCCGCTCCAGGCCTCTGGGCAGCATGGGAAGGGGGAAAGGCAGCTCCGGGCCGGAATGAAGGCAGAAAGGCGGTTCTGGGCCAGAGCGAAGGCAGTGCCAGCAGCCAGGGGAAGGAAGGCCCATTCTTGCATGAATCTTTGTGCATTGGGCCTCTAGTGTGTGTGATATCCCAACAGTTGCAATATAGTGTGCTAAGTACCAGATAAACATGACATTCTACAAGAGAACATAGTAGCCTGGGGCATTTCAGGAAACACTCCCAGCAGATGTAGCATTTAAGTCAAGACCTGAAGCAGAGCCTATTAGATGGGTAGGATGGTGTTATGAACTGAATGTTTGTATCCCCACAAAATTCATAAGTTAAAGCCCTAACCCTCAATGTGACAGTATTTAGAGATGGGGCCTTTGTAAAGTTATTAGAGTTGGATGATGTGATGAATGTGGGGCCCTCATGATGGGATTAGTGGCCTTCCTAATCTAAAATGAGGAAGAGATAGGATTTCTCTCTCTTCACTTTTTGAGGACATGGGGGAAAAGGCAAACCAAGATGAGAATCCTCATCAGAACCATGCTGGCATGATGATCTTGCACTTCCAACTTCAGAACGGTGAGAAATAACTTTCTTTTTTTAAAAAAATATATTTTATTGATTTTTTACAGAGAGGAAGGGAGAGAGAGATAGAGAGTTAGAAACATCGATGAGAGAGAAACATTGACCAGCTGCCTCCTGCACATCTCCTACTGGGGATGTGCCCGCAACCCAGGTACATGCCCTTGACCGGAATCGAACCTGGGACCTTTCAGTCCGCAGGCCGACGCTCTATCCACTGAGCCAAACCGGTTTCGGCAGAAATAACTTTCTATTGTTTAAGCCACCCCATCTGTGGAACTTGTTATGACAGTTCTTGCTGAGTTGAGGCAGATGGGTATTTCGATCTGCAAGGAGAACCTCACATTACACTAAGGCCTTTGAATAAGGTTCCTGGGAAGACAGCTTCTGTCGGGCACATTCCTTTCAGTGGCATGTGAGGATGATGAGGTGAGCAGGGAGGAACCTGGGGCATGGTCTAAAGATTAGGCAGGCAGAAACAATTAAGGAATTGGCCTAGAAAAAAAATAGTTCTAGTGGTATCCGTAGCTTCTTCAAATGCTATCAGCTTGCACATCAGATTTGATACATTTTAGCATCAAAGAGAAGATAGCTGCAAAAAATAGAGCTCACTTACCATAACATCATTAAGCAGACTTGGGCTTCAGCTCTCAAGTAGAATACTGTGTGACCCTTCAGGTTGGTTGCTTCAGAGCCCAACAGGGCTTTGGGTCTAACACTAATGAATTCCTCACTCCAGAGAGAGAAGTCGTTATTTGCACCATGGTTTCTGACTTGGCAAATAACCAGAGGGAATAAATCAGAAATCTTCCAACCCATTTTCCAATAAGCATCATCTGGCAGACTTTTTTATTATCTTTATTCTAGGCTTTTTTCTCACCCTCAAATCTTCACAAAAGAGGAAGAAAAACAACAGAGCCTCCCTTCTCTCAAACCTTGTCTAATCCTTTCATAATTCAAGATCACAGAGCTGCTGTAAAAACCCAGCCTCAGTGCTGTGCTTATTCCCTGTGTGCTTGGCAGAGCAAGCAATTCCATTTACCAGCACTCCAGTGAGCATGTGGTGATAAATAAAGCTGCCACCCTCCGCTTGCCCACCGTGTTTATAGTGACACATTGGACAAGTAGGTCTCTATTGCCTCCACTTTTTTCATAAAAAGGCTAAAAGTGGTCTGTAAATGCAGTAAATCTTAATTTCTAATATAAACTCCAAACACAGAAAAAAAATAATAGCCAGTTTAGACTGAAGTGAATTTGATGATCTGATGGTGAGGGTTTGAATACTAAAGAGATAAAGCAATCTGAAAACTAATTCCTGTGCCTCCTGGATGTGTGGGGTTTCTCCTTTTCTCTCCTTGAAGCAAGCTTGTATTCTCCCCAGGCAACTACTGGAAACTAACAACACAAATGCAGGCAGAGCAAAGTCAACAGGAAAAAAGCTTAGTTTCTAACGGCAGATGCCCAGACTTTTAAAATGACCTCTTGCCCTAACTGGTTTGGCTCAGTGGATGGAACATCGGCCTGCGGACTGAAGGGTCCCAGGTTCGATTCCAATCAAGGGCATGGACCTTGGTTTCGGGCACATCCCCAGTAGGGGGTGTGCAGGAGGCAGCTGATCGATGTTTCTCTCTCATCGATGTTTCTAACTCTCTATCCCTCTCCCTTCCTCTCTGTAAAAAAATCGATATATACACACACACACACACACATATATATAAAAGTAAAGACATTTTCTTAAAAAAAATGACCTCTTGTTATGATGGTTCTTTCCAATAGTAGTTAGGTTTTATTGCATAGTTACTATGTGACAAGTCCATGCAGAGTTCTTTTAAGCATATATCACTGACCTTCTGAGTCTGTGAACTTTCTTTTCAGATTTTGCAATTCCAAATCAAGGGCATTGTTTTTCCTTTACAGCCAGTAACAGGACAATGACTTTTAGTTACCCATTGAGTACTAAAGCCTGAATGGGTGATCTCTAAGATGAATGAGTTACCTTGAAACCTATAAGAATAGGTTGATCATAAGAATAGGTCCCTTTGCCTGGCAGTCAAAGCCCTTCTCAGTTTTGTGAAACCTACTTGTGAATCTATTTCCAGCCCCTCTGATTCATCTACTCTGTGCTCCAATCTCATTGCACATTTTTCTCTCCCCTCACCCCCATGCTTTCCCACCTCTGTACATTTGCTCTAGGTCAGTCATCTACTTTGATTGCCTTTTTCTCCATCTTTATTTCATACTCTATTCTCTAGCTAACCATCAAGTCCAGCTCAAATTTTGTATGTGCCATGAAGCCAGCCCTGATTCTGCTTCCCAAGCTGAAGGTCACCTGTTCTCTTCTGGCCATCTAATCCTCTTTATTCAGTTCAGAAATTATCTTTGCAAAGATATTCACAGCAGCATGGTAATAATAGCAAAAACTGGGAAGCAATATAAATGACTATCAATAGGGTGTCAGTAAAATAAATTACTGTATTCTTGTATATTGTGGAGAATAATACAGCTAATAACTATGATGATATAGATCTCTATATTTACTGATTTAGAAAGATGCCTACTATAGATTGGTAAGTTAAAAACAGGTATGATCCTATCTTAGTATATTACTATACAAAAGTAATTTAAATATCATCTGCACCAGTCTTCAATGGCTCAAGTCTCCCTCCTCCCTTTCTACCTCCCCATGCCCTGACCTTACAAGTGTCCCGAGGTTGTTTCTGAAAGTCCCCAAGTGGTGGGGAGGGAGGTTTGTGTATGCCCATAGCTGCAGTCCCCATCCCACATTTGCTCTTCGAGGGTGCTCTAAGAAGTTTCATTGCTAAGTGAGAAGATGTTGGCTCAAATCCCAAATCACTCACTAGCTTACCATCTTGGGCAACTCATTTTCCCCGAGGCTGTTTCTTCTTTTACAGATGGGAGTGACAGTATTACTTACCATATCAATTTGTTCTGGAAGATAAAGGAGACATAAATATTAACATTATTCATACATCATAAAAATCTAGAATGGCCATGATTAAACACATACTTAACCCTAACCCTACTTCTGTAACCCCTGATAATTCAGATGACTACCAATTCAGATGACTTCTGAGAATTTTTAAGCTCTGGTTATTTTTTTTTTAAGGCTCAGAATAAGAATGACACCTACCTGACCTCCCAGAATCTAAACTTCAACTGAGCCCCTAACCTCAGTAGTGACCATGACTCAGGATGTTTCTCACCATGTTAGTAGATATAGCAGCTCTTGGTAGGAACTCACAGGCCATCCTTAGGCTCTCCTCTAGCCTTCCAGATGGGACCCACGACCTCAAATGTCAAACAGGAGCCCTTCATTGAAATACAAAAATGTGCTTTCCCAGGAAACTGAGGATTTGAGCAGACCACATGGGGGAATGTTGAGGGACATTAAAGAAATGCCTCCATTTTCTCTTACTTCTTCACTGCTGAGCCTTCTGGAAAGACTTGTCTGTTCTGCTCCAGAGACTATGATCACTTTTGGGGGTGTGGATTGTGTGTGTTTCCCCTGTGGAATGGTTTCTTTTGTGGGTGTCAGTTAAGTTATGAGGTGTTAACAGGCTCCTGGAAGAACCATCACATCAAGTGGAAGGTGTTAGGTTTTGATTCCTTGCTGTGGTTCAGGTTTATTTCATTCCTGTCTCCTCCCCCACCTCCGTACTCTCACTTGGGCCCATAACTCCAGTTATCCTTTTTGCAATTTGTTTTGGGGGCACAGACACTACCAGTAATTGCCCTTTACAGCTTTGGAGGGAGGCTTTTCTTTCCATGCATGAAGAGGTTGGATGTTGATGGGAAAACCTGCCGTGGTCAAATACTTGGCACTCTTTCAGTCCTCTTCTGGGAGTGGACACGAACTGGGTGGATCCTTACTGCTATGGCCAAGTAGTTAACTGAAACAACACACATGTGTTTATGTTCTCATATGCAGTGTTTTCATTTTAATCCCAGTGTACCCCAACCTTTCAAAAGCTTGCTCTGGGTCAGATGAAGGAGGCTTTTTCTGCTGGTCATTTTTTATTTTGATAAATTCACACCCTCAATGGCAACTCTGTTGATGGATGATCATTCTCTCTCATATTTTCTTTCTTGTCTTTGATTTAAAAATAACACATATCCCTTGTAGAAAATTTAGAACATAGAGATGCACAAAGCAGGACATAAAGTCACACATTAACCTGTCATCCTGAGACAACTGCTATTAATAATTTGTATGTCTTTCTTCAACAATCAAATAGAATTAGGACCATCCCATTTATACTCTTTTGCAAACTACTTTTTGCACTTAACATATTACAACCATGTTACTATGCCTGGTCAGGCATTCTTACTCTTCAACATCACTGAGAGCTCCTGTGCAGATCTCGTCTGACTCCTGGGTTGGAAGCAATGGCCCAACTCCTGGGGCTGGGAATAGGCTCATTGGAGCCACTATCCCAGTTCTGAACATGGCTATATACTTACATAAGGAATAATCCTGTATAATAAAAGCCTAATATGCTAAGTGTCCAATGTTCCAATGACCGGTCATCTGTTCAACCAATCAAAGCGTAATATGCTAATGATATGTTAAGGCCGCTCAACCACTGGCTATGACCTGCCCTGATCACCAGGGGGCAGACAGTTAACCAGTCAACCAGTCGCTATGATGTGCACTGACCACCAGGGTGCAGATGCTCTGACCAGTAGGTTAGCTTGCTGCTGGGGTCCGGCCAATCAGGACTGAGCGAGACAGGCCATACACGCTCTGGAGCCCTCCCGTGGACCCTCCCTGGCTGGCCAACCTCCCGTGTCCCTCCCCAGCCAGCCAGCCCCAGTCGGGACTGGGCAAGATGGGGCCGGCCATGCTCTGGAGCCCTCCTGCGGTCGCTCCCCAGCCTGATCGTGCACGGGTAGGGTCCCTCGGCCTGGCCTGCGCCTTCTTGCTATCTGGGACCCCTCGGGGGATGTTGAAGATCCAGTTTCAGCCTGATCCCACAGGCCACTCCCTTTGGGAGGGCGCCAGACACAGGGCTCATGGCTTGCTAGCGCAAACCTCTCCTGATCAGGACTGATTAAGTGCAAGCCTATGGCAGGTGCAGTGAGGCCGGGATGAGCAGGAGCAGCAGGTAGGAGCTGCAGATGGCATTGGACTGCAGGTTTCACCTAATCCTTGCAGACCACCCAGAGGGGCTCCACCTGTGCATGAATTCATGCACCAGGCCTCTAGTGTTAGCATAAAAATGTAAAATATTTCCATGTGAGAAAGAACCCAAGAAATCTGCTCAGGGCCCTGGCTGAGAAACTTAAGCATCGTATCTGCTTGTCTTTCTTCAAGTGTTCACAGCTTGGAATGTCATTTTCTTGTATTCATTTACCTGTTTATTTAGACTTTAAAAAGTAAAGTTTATGCTCACAAAATTGAGCAAAAAATGAGCAGAAAGTATAGAGAGTTCCCATATATCATCCCCAACACACAGCAGCCCCCATCCCACTATTAACATCTTCCACCAGAATCGTACACATGTTGCAGTTTGTGAACCAACATTGACATATTGTTATCAACCAAAGCCCAGTGTATGTTAGAATTCTTTCTTGGTGTTGTACCTTTGATGGGTTTTAACAAATATATAATGACATGTATCCACCATTATAGTATCATAGAGAATACACGGAGTGGCCAGATTATTATGACTGGCCAGATTATTATGACCACCCCATCAGTACTTCGTTGGGCCACCTTTTGCCTTCAGTACTGTGGTGATTCTTCTTGGCATTGACTCCACGAGATGTTGAAAGGTGATGCCAGGAATCTGACACCATGCCTGATGAATAGCACTGTCCAGTCCTGTGAGATTTGATGGTTGTGGAACCAGCTGCCTGATGGCTCTTTTAACATCGTCCCACAAATGCTCAATTGGATTGAGATCTGGTGATTGTGGGGGCCACCTAAGCAAGGTAAAGTCTCCCTCATGTTCTTGAAACCACTCCTGCACAATACGAGCACCGTGGCATGGTGCATTGTCTTGTTGGAAGAAGCCATCTCCATTGGGATATGCCATCAACATGATAGGATGAACTTGATCAGCAATGATACTTAGGTATGTTGTGCTATTCAGACATTTATAATGATCTGGCCCTCTAGCAAATTCAGTGCGAAATTATAGCTAATTTGCCTTCAAACATCAGGTGGTCATAATAATCTGGCCACTCAGTGTAGTTTCACTGCCCTAAAACCCTTGCTTCACATATTTATTCATCCCTATCCTAAACCCCTGGCAACCACTGACCATTTTTGCTATCTCTATAGTTTTGCCTATAGAATGTCATAGAGTTGGAATCATACAGTATGTAGCCTTTTCATATCGGCTTCTTTCACTTGGTAATATGCATTTAAGGTTTCACGATGTCTTCTTATGGCTTGATAGCTCATTTCTTTTTAGCACTCGATAGTATTCTATTGTCTGGATGTATCACAGTTTATTTACCCATTCATCTACTGAAGGACATCATGGTTGCTTCCAAGTTTTGTCAAAATATGAATAAAGCTGCCTTAAATATCTGTGTGCAGGTTTTTGTATTGGACACAAGTTTCCAAGTCTTTTGGGTAAATAACAAGGAGCATGATTGCTGAAATGTTTAGTTTTATAAGAAACTGCTAACCTGTCTTCCAAAGTGACTGTACCATTTTGCATTTCCGCCAGCAATGTATGAGAGTCCCTGCTGCTACGCATTTCTGTTTGCACAGTGTTTTGGATTTTAGCCATTCTCATAGGTAGTGGTAACTCAACTCAACTCTCCTCCCCTCCCCTCTTTTTCCCTCCCCTTCGCTCCCCTCCCCTCTCGCAGATAAAAGCCGTTCCTATTTGGAAATGCCTGGAAATGAGTGTATGAATATGAATTTAAACAGATTATCTCCTCTCTATTCTTAAGCAGCTATGCACTAACTTCTGCTCCTTAGCCACAATTTGCCCTTTGGTCACTGTGTTTCAGCAGCATGCTTGGCACACTGTAGGTGCTTAGAAAAGATTTGCTGGTTGCATGGCTCTCGATGACCTGACTATCTCTGCTTTTGAGAACCATTTGGAGACACACATGCACACACACACACGCACACACACACACACACACACACACACACATGAGCCACAGGCATTCTTCTGCACCAGCTGGGGACCATATTGCCCAGGCCTTTGAACCCCAGACTCAAAGTACCTCTAAATGTTGGCCTTTGGACTACAAGTGATAATAAGTGAATAATATTTCTGGTGAAATTTTATTTTGGTCAATAATCAGGTCTAGTATTGTCTTTGAGTTTAAGTCAATGAAAAAGTCACTATTCTTATGGCAGCCCACATAAACAAGTGCCACACCTGCATCGATGGACACTCACATCTCGAGATGTTCACCATCTGTCTCCTTTATTTTCCCCTTCCACCATTGTTCCAAGGAGACCTACCATTTAGTGAGTCCCCTGGAGATAAACTTACCCCACCCCTCTTTCTTATGCTACCACTGAGTTGTGAGCATAAGAAACTTGATAGGTGGCAACAATGTTTATTGGATCAATAATGTACCTTGTGTCTGATATAGAGGTCTAGAGTTTGCTGGTAAAGAACAACATAACATTCTGGGGTTCATTGTTTGGAGGTACTATTGCAATTGCTTGCAATAGCAGAAATCACTACAGGTTTGCCCTCATGAGCCTAAGTCCATGGCCAAATGTAGAACCATTACTTCCTAACCCCCACCTCCTGCTTATTGTCAAAAACACATCACACATTGTAGCAATCATATTGCCAAAGCTTTATAGCATCCATAAATTGAAAACTACTGCCCCTGACAGTTATGGGAATGTTTCAACACCAGATCATGTTGACTCTCCTGGAATGTGTTTGTGAATGTACTCTGCCAGCCTTCGAAGCTGTTGACATCAGAGGCTGTAAGTTAATTAGATGTGGCCCCAGAGCATTGTGGGTCTTTCTGTCTAGGAGGATTTTAATTTTTTCCCTTAAATTCCTCTCTTCTTTGATTTGGTCCCAGCTCAGGAGCTGTTTAGGCTGCCATATTTGGCAGATAAGAAAGCCAGTTCAGAGGAGTCCACATTGCTGAGATAGTGGTAATGATGCCTGTGATCCTCTTTCCTTTCTTCCCTTTTGGAAAATTGCAGTAGGAATGACCTTAGACAGTGGGAAATGGTGGTGGTCGTGGATTCTGCTCTGAAGGAGAGACTATGGATGGACAACCTAAGTGTTATGAGTAGGCTCTGTCTGACTATGCCAGGGCAACCATCTGGACATGCTACTGCTGAAAACTATGTTGTGACTCCATTCTAGTGGCAGTGCAAGCTGTGGGCTCCCTGGCTTGTGTGCCATTGTGCATACACATGTGTACACATGTGTGGAAAACATGTGTACATGTGTGTGTAATGGAGTTCTGGAGAGGACACCCCAGCTCTTTGGAGGTCCTCTTGCTGCCTTATTTTTTTCCTCTGCTCTAACATCCTCAGCCCTCACAAAAATAAGAAGAGAATTCCCACGGTTAGAATATGTCTCAGAGTATATACATATATGGTTTCTATTCTGGATAAGCCAAGAACGGAAGGAGGACCTGGCCAGTTCTGTCATGCTTCCAGGAAAATGTCTGCCTATGACACCTTCAAAACTTGGTCCTTCTCCCATTACCAGCATCATCATAAACTGAGAGATCCACATAGATGCCTCAGCTGACAGGAGCTAGGCAGAGTGACAGAGAGAAGTGGGCATCTGGGAAGTTGGAAATGAAGCCAGTGAGGTCAGGGAGAGCCCCATAGAGCTGTTTGCTGCAACTAACTTCCCTGCTTCTGTTAGTACTCATCGAGTTTCATGTGCAGAGCACTGAGCAAGACCCGGAAGGAGACAGAGAGAAACTCATCTCTGCTTCAGGTAGTTTACATTCTAGTGGTAGAAAGTACACATGCATATCTACACAAAGTCACATATATATGTGCACAGAAACAAGGCCAAAATCACATAAACAGCAAGTGGGTGGTGACTGAATAAGTGCCTCATGAGTTCAGAGGAAGGCAAGAGAGATGGCTATGGGATGAGGCATTTAGAAAAGCCTTTAGAGACAGGAGAAACTTGACAGAGATTCAGGTAAGTGTGGCTCAGGTAGAGAGGACATTCCAGCCAGGGAACAACTGAAGCAAAGGCAAGGAAATGGGAATGAGGAGGTGTGTGCAGGTGATGGGATCAGGTGGGGAAAGAGGATGAAGGGAGGTGAGTAGATAAGCCTGGAAGGATAGAAGATAAGGTCCCCAAGGGCTGAGGGTTTTGTCCATTGAATACACTGCTGTGAGTAACTATAGCCTGCGTTGCCAATTTATTTTGTTGACTAGGGTAGTGAGGTAAAGTGAGGCTAGAAATTAGAAGAGCTTAAACTCCTTTAGACTGTTCTCCAGATACGTGCAGGGTTGGGGTGGGGTGAGTACACCTGGCAGATGATATGCAGAGTGAGTGAATAGAGGATTGTTCTTAGATGTCCATATATATATATATATACATACATACAGTGGGGCCTTGACTTACAAGTGTCCCAACTAACGAGTTTTTCGAGATACGAGCCGTCTCTCGGCCGATTTTTTGCTTTGAGTTGTGAACTAAAATTCGGGTTACAAGCCAGCTTCAGATACCCCACCGCTAGTTGGTGCAGCGAATGTCACAGTGAACACCACAACATCAGCCAAGCATCACGTGTCTCACTCGTTCACTTTTGATTTGACATACGAGTAATTTGAGTTACGAGCTCCGTCACGGAACGAATTAAACTCGTAAGTCAAGGCCCCACTGTATATATACATCTATGTGACCATTTGACTGGTAGCTATGATGAGCACTGACCACCAGGGGGCAGATGGTCAATGCACAGGCTTGGAAACATGGAACAGACTGATGAATCTCAGACAGAAGTGGGGAGAGGGGAGAGCGGGATGAGATTAACCAAAGATCTTATATGCATACTAGAGCCCAGTGCACAGATTCATACACCAGTGGGGTCCCTCAGCCTGGCCCACACCCTCTTGCAATCCAGGACCCCTTGGGGGATGCCGAATGCTGGTATCAGCCTGATCCCCGCAGGCCAGGCTGAGGGATCCCACCGGTGCACAAATCCATGTACCGGGCTTCTAGTTAAGAAATAAATATGGTAATCTAAGGATGAGATACCAAGGGGCTCAACTACCTTAGAGACAGCTTGGAAAAGGGGGCCTGTGTGAGAGGCAGAGATGGTTTTAGGGAACAGACTTACCAATACAAGTTGCAGAAATCTCGGGAGACCCTCTCACCCATCCTCCTTCCTCTTTGAGACAGGATGTGCCTTCTGGGGCAAACCTCTCCTTGCCTTGCTGCTGCAACCCTTTAGCTGTAGAAATTTCACTGCCAGTTAATGTGGGACAGTTTAAATTTATCACCATCCTCAAGTGTATCCTATAGAAATGACTCCTGCTTTAATTTAAGCTGATTTGTGAAATCTTTTATTCATTTATCCTTCAACAATTACCAAGCATGTACTTTGTGCTCAGTCCTTTGCTAGGCCCTGGGGAGCCACTTTGTAAATCAGACCTCACAGCTGCCCTCATGGAGCTTACAATTCAGTAGGGGACAGACATTTAAACATGTGTGCAAGTTATAAAGGGCTGTACCTCTGCAAAGGCATAGTGAGCACATGAAGGAGGATGTAAGTTCTGCTCTGAGGTGTGAGGCCAGATCTTAAAAGAGGAAGTGACAACTGAGGTTTTGCTTTAAAGGGTTCACCAAGTGGAGAAAGAAAAACAAGGAGAGGATGTTCCAGCAGAGAGCAAAGAGTACAAAAGCCTTGAGGGGAAGACAGCTGGTGTGGGCTTTGAAACTGGGTTCTCAGCCCTTTTGGTGGGTATAGAGGGCTGGGGATACTATAAGTCAGTAGATCACAATGGCCTGATTCAAGTATGTGATTTAAAACAATATATTTGTACCAAAGCAAATAAGACTATTATGAGACAGAATGCAAAAATAAAACTTATTTTAAAACAAAAGATTTCAAAGAGATGTCAAGATTCATGCAGACTGTTTTATAGTATGCACTTTGTCTTAGCTCAGGCAGCCATAACAAAATATCATAGACCTGGTAGCTTTAATACAGAAGTCTCTTATTCTGGGGGCTAGAAGTCCCAGATCAAGGTCTGGCAGGATTAATTTCTGGTAAGGGCTCTCTTTCTGGCTTGCAGATGGCTGCCATCTTGCTGTGTCTTCTCATGACACAGAGAATTCTCGTCTCTCTTCCTCATCTTATAAGGACACCAATCCTATTGTATTAGGGTCCTACCTTCTCATAGGCACTTTCTCCAAATACAGTCACATGGGTGATTAGGGATTCAACATATGAATTTTAAGGGACACAGTTCCATTCATGGCACCCCAAATCCAGGCATTTAGGGGAAGATATTTCTTTTATCCCCTTCTTAAGCCAACAGTTATCAGGTACTAATAGTCCTTTGAGAAACTTCATGTGAAAGTTGTGAAAAAAGGAGAAATTTGCAAGAAGTCTGGAGAAGTAAGCCAGAGATTGACCCCAAGGGGCCCTGTATATGTGCTAAGGCTTTCCTGAATGCAGCTGAAGCTCCTGAGAGGGAGTGATAAGAGATCCCTCTGGCTGTAGTGTGGGAGAGTATTGAAGGGAGCAGCCTGGTGAAGGGAGCAGCCTGGAGGCAAAGAGAGAGACTGGTTAGGAGGCTCAGGCCCTAGGCAGGTGACAAGCTGGAGACCTGAAAGGTTATGTAAAGGTGAGAAATGTTTAGGAGAAAAAGTGAAAGAAATTGGTGCCTAATTTGATTTAGGGGAAAGAGGAAAGAAAATGGAGGCATCTGGGTAACTCCCAGGATTTTGGTTTGGATGAATGCGATCTCTCTATTTGGGTTTTTAAGGAAGTGGAAACCGCTCCAGGACTCCCCTCTCAAAGGTCTTTCTGACTTGCCAACAATAATCGGGGCCCCACCTATCCTTGACTTCCTTAATTCTTCCACCACTTTCTCACAGTAAAATCCAGTTGTTGGCAAGTTAGAGCGAACATTGGAGTGAAGAGAAATTGAGATTTTGGACACCTGTTGGTTTTGGCCACCCAGTTGTTGTCCAACTCTCCTCTGGTAGAATCCTAGTTTCCGTTTGGGAATATGCCCTCTACTGTGTTCTGTGAAGTCTTGGAGGGTCTGCCAATCAAATTAAGGTAATCTGACTGACTTTGTTTGGATCATTTTACCAAGCATAGCCAATCAGATTCATCAGGAATCTTGAACAGCTTGATACTGGGACCAAAAAAATGTTCTGAAGGGATTAATATGTGTTTATGCTCTGTTGCCCTGACCCCAAGACCTTCCCTTCTTGCTGCCCTTTCTAAAACTAAGTTAGTCAGCCTTTCTTTGATTCCATGAGCTACGCTGTCCTTTAAGCAAATTTCTTTTTTCAAACTTAATATACTTGGTATTTATTTGCTGCTTGCAATTAAGGAACCCTAGCTGATACCCAGAGGATAGCAGGAGATGCCCTATATCTCACAACTGTCTCTGTTCAGCTTGTCTTGTGCTACAGAAGGAGGCCTGAGACCACTCCTGCTGTCCCATTATCGCCCTCCCAGGCTCTGCACAGGCCCCATGCCCACCTGTGGGAATTGCTTATGGGAATTTCTTCTGCTGTCTTGCCCAGTTGTCAAACTGTAAGGAAGAGGGAGTCATAAACCAGTAAGCAGTGGAAGATCATCCACAGTTCTCTCCTAACAAGGGCATGGACAGGACAATAGACATTCTGACCACTAAAAAGAAAGTGAAAATGGAGAGCCATAAAGATAGTGAAGGACAGATGGAGGTGGCCCCAGGTGAGCTTTGCCAATGCGACATTAGCTTTCTCCACTTGTTTTAAAGGTACTATTTTCCAGGTTCTGCTGCCAGAACTTTCTGAAATGCTAGGCCTATGTGCCAGGAAAACTAGAAAGCCAGCCAGCCTGGGCTACAAGTGCCAGGAGATCACAAACCCGGCCACTTATAGCAGTTTGCCTGATATTTCAGTGCCTTTTCATTTCTGCCAAATGGATGTGACCATCCAGGTAATCTTTCAGGTCTCATGGTCCAGGTGGCATGCCCAGAGAAGCAGACCCAGCCTGGAACCCTGAAGCTGGCCTCTGGCAATGGTTTGGGGCTCTAATGAATGGCCCTCCTTGTCACATTCAGGCAGGTTTGCAGCCAACTGGGACCTTCAGATCTCAGTTTCCCCAGCGGCCAGGAGCGATTGCAGAACATCTGTCCATAGTTGGATCAGGATTCACTTCTGTTTCTCTCTGTACTCCTCTGAGCTTCCTTTGAATAAAGAGGCCTCCCACTTACTTCCCCATCCCCATCCTACCCCCATAAGTTGGCTGCCAAAGAGCATTAGTATGCAGATATTTGTGTCTTATATTTCTACAAAGAAATATCAAAGCCAGCGATAACATAAACATTGTCTTGAGCAGGTGCATGCACCATCTATCCCCTATCATTTACTGAGCACCTACTATGTTCCAAACATTGTACCCAGTACCATGGGAAAACCCTCAAGGAACTTGGTTATCTTTCTAGTGTGGTACAAAGACAATGTCATAAATAACTGATCTCAAGGTCTAAAGCTTAGCTCAGGACACAGAAGTTGTGGTGGGGAAGGGCTGATTCTAAATTCCTCATGTTCTATAGGAGAGATTTTGTACCATCAGAGTATTGCCTGCGCCATTCTTTGGCCCTTATATACCTCCTTGAATGGTCAGCTTTCCTTGTACGTATGTGGTTGTCTCTCCATTTGTAAGGGAGGTCAGGGAGAGACTCACCTTTAAGCTCATGCCTCAAAAGGTGTACAATGATTGATGAACTTGTTTGCTCAGCCAAACTCAGGGACTTTCAGGGATCATGTTAGGGCTCTATGTGTCTCAAAGTTGAAGGCATGGTTTGGCCAGCTGTCACATCATTTAACACGTGGATTCATCCAACCCCTGCTGTTTTAGACAGTGCTGCTTAAGCATGTTTACACAGGACAAAAAACAAACAAAACCATAACTAGTCTTGTCTAGTATTTTATACAAGGAGAAACCCAACCTGCTTTCAATTAGAGTACAAACAGTATATCTACTCCTTACATGATATATGTGCATTATAAGAGTGATTATTATCAGTGGTGAGAGATTTTGTTAATTTAGGGAAGGAGTCCATTCTGAAGATGAAAGCAAAAATATAAAAATGAATGCTAGTATTAAGAGCAGTCATTGAGAACTACTATACTATGTTTAGTTTAGTTCTCACAATAACCCTGTAAAGTAGATATTGTCCTTCCTTTTTGTTGTTTGTGAAAGTGAGGTTCAGAGAAGTCAAGTAACCTCATCAGCTATAAGTCTATTGAGTGAAGGAGTCAGGATATGTACTCCTGTGTGTCTGACTCCTTCATGGAGGAAAGGTAAGCTGCTCCATAATCAGCATTCACAGTCTCTGCTGGATGGGGAAGAGTCTTCTGTATACCAGTTCCCTCTCCTCACAGGGCCTTTGGATTGGTTAAAATCCTCTTGTCTGTGTGGCAGGGGGTTGAGAAGATGGGCATCTTGGGGAAGTCTCTGGAATGGATGGTGCAGAGGACATTCTGCTGGGAAAAAATCTGCATGCCCAGCTCCTTGGCCAGTGAGATACCATTTTAGGGACTGTGGGGTGGGGGTGGGGGAGGGATCCACAGATGAGTCAGGAATTCACCTGTGGGAAGAGCGAGGATAAGAGGACCATGGAATCAGCCCCAGATTGGGTTTCCCACTCTGAGATCTCAGAGACAGGTTGAGATTCTAGGGATTTCCCATGGCTCCTTGTACTCTATAAGGGACCAGCTGCAGGTCAGCCCCCTCCCTAGGTTAGCACACCCTCCTGCCCATCCCAATGGAACTGAGATGGAGGGACTGGACTGGAACAGCAATCTAGGGGGTCAGGGAACCCTAGGAGTGACCCACTTGGAATGAAGCTGATCTTTGTCCCAGCTGCCTAGAAGGTGTTTGCTAAGGTAATTAAAAGGAATCTGATACAAGGGCTTTGGAATATCTGTAGTTGATATGCAAGGGACTGAATAAATAGCATATGACTCTTGTTTTTTCCTTGACTAAGGCCAGGCTTGGCCTGAACTTTATTGGAAAAAACATATTTTTAGTTTTGGTGAGATTCTATTATAGAATTATCCTGTAACTCAGGCTCATTTCAAATAAGTTAGGTTTTAGAGGTGTGTGCTTAGGTTGTCAAAGAAAAACCAAACCTGCTTCTCCACTCTTTCCCAAGCCCACTTGGTTGGGATTTCTGGATGGTGGGGTGCTCAAAAACGCTCCTACTTGACTGTTGTGCCTTTTGAAAATCTGAAGGTAGGACTGATTGGGAAATAAGAGCAGGGTCCATGGAGAGTTACAGCTAGATCATTTCAGGGGCATATCAAGGGATATATTCTTCTCATTCATTTATTAATAATTCATTTATTTTCATTCAAAACCATTTAATGATAGTTTGTATTATTTATAGCATGCATTTTGTGAATATACTATAGTGCAAAAGAGCATTTATGATATGAACTCCTTACTGTTTTTTGAGCATCCATGTACAGATGTGAAATCACAAGGACACACCCATCCAGAGCTGTCATCATTAGCTGGGCACTGAGGAAACTGCAGAGGCGGTATGGACTCTGAGGCAGGCCATTGGAATCCAGCCTCTACCAGCTATGGGACCTTGGGCGACTTATTAGTTAACCTCTCTGAGTCTTAGGTTCTTGTAAATGGGAATTAAAATACCTGCCTTGAAATATTCCTTTGAAGATTTGAAGTAATAAATTAATCCGTAGTGACATACTAATCATTTATTTATCCATCAAACATTACCTCTTTATTATGCATTAAGTAGTGTGCTAGGCAGTAAGAGAGGTTTCAGTCATTAGTAAAGTATGGCCCTTATACTACAGGGATTCAAGTATGGAAGATTTGAAAATTTTAACAAACACATTAAACTGGGGTGATAAAGGAAATAATAAAATATGTACTAAGTTCACTGGTGTTACAAAAATAGGAGTGGAATTCAGAATTCAAAAATCACTGTAACAGGTAATGCTTTGAAAAGATAAATGATGTCTTTATAAAGAATTGCCGATTATAAATCCAGTCATTCATTCATTAAACAACAGAGATGCTTCAGATGGGCCAGAAAATTAAGAGAGGGTTCCCTCTTTCTTTTCTCAATTTTCACTATTTCTGCCTTGGTTCAAGTTAGCATTGCTTATAGCCATTGACTTTTTACCTTCAGATTTCCCCACTACTAATCCATTTGCTTTTTAATTGCTTATTGATGTTAATAACAGTTTCTTACATCTATATAGCCTTTCACCATTTACAAACTCTTCCTGCGAATGTCACTACAACCTGATGAGGTATGGGAAGGACAGAAGTGATTATCCTTATTTTAAAGGAAACTTAGAACCTTAGAGGTCAAGTGACTTGTTCAAAGTCAAACTCCAATTCAAACTCACCTCTTTGGGTCCAAGCCAGGACTTTCCCTTGTCTCTCAAACAAGCATACTAGACTTTTAAAAAAAATATTTTGACTTCTTGTTCCTCAACATCATTAACAACTTTGTTGTTAAAGTTCAGGAGAAGCATCTGTTTGACTAGAGGTTTTTGACATTCCCACTCACTCTTGCCAAACCTGAGATTAATTAAGCTGTACAACTCTCATTCCAGAGGCCTCTTGGTCAAGCTCCTGTCATTGGCATGAGGGAGATTTTCACAGCCAGAGGGGGGTTCTGGATGAAACACCTGGCAGACAGGGTTTTTCCTTGCTCACTCTCCAAGAGGGCATCCTATGAAGGGCAGATCTAGGGGTTAGGAACACAAGAGTGTGCCACGAACAGCTCTGGTTCAGGAGGGCTGCTGAGCAGTGTTCTGATTCCTTCTAGTGTCAGAATAATTGTCTTCCTAGTAGCAATTGCTTCTGCTTCATTTATTTCATTTATTCCCTCCTATGTTCATTCATTCATTTATACATTCATGGAACATAAATGAAGCACTGGATATGCATTGGGGGTGCCCGTAAGAATAAGGTCTTTCTTTATTTAGATCTATACTGGATATAACAGTCCTGTGCCTGCTTCACTGACTTCCCCTCCATAATCACAGCCCTTCTGTCAAGTTGAGCAAATGTGGTGACATGTGATCTGTCCCTAAAGCCCAGACTCATTGGACCTGGGCTGGCACCTGACCCAGAGCAGCCATCCAATATACTGATTCATAGTATGGCCTGGAGAGAGGGAGGCAGTCCAGAGCTATAAGGCAGGCCTGAAATTAAGTTGGAACCATGGCTGGCTGAAACCATGAGTAAGCTGAAATGATGGGGAAGAAGTGCCTAAAGAACGAAGGATACAATGGTGAGCAAATAGACAAAATATCTCTCCTTATAGAGTGAAAATCTTTTAGAGGGTGCTTGTATGGACACAAGGCCCTACACCAGTGGTTCTCAACCTTTCTAATGCCGCGACCTTTTAATACAGTTCCTCATGTTGTGGTGACCCCCAACCATAAAATTATTTTTGTTGCTACTTCATAACTGTAATTTTGCTACTGTTATGAATCGTAATGTAAATATCTGATATGCAGGATGTATTTTCATTGTTACAAATTGAACATAATTAAAGCATAGTGATTAATCACAAAAACAATATGTAATTATATATCTGTTTTCTGATTGTCTTAGGCGACCCCTGTGAAAGGGTTGTTCGACCCCCAAAGGGGTCGCGACCCACAGGTTGAGAACCACTGCCCTACACAGTCTAGGTCTTTCCCACTCACCAGCTTTATGTCCCCAATGTGCATTCCAGGACTTTTGCAATTTGCCAATCCAACATACAGTTGCTGGGAAGTGGCAGAATTCTTCCCATCACAGTGCAACTGTATAGAGCAGTGATGGTGAACCTATGACATGCGTGTCAGAGGTGACACACGAACTCAATTTTTTGGTTGATTTTTCTTTGTTAAATGGCATTTAAATATATAAAATAAATATCAAAAATGTAAGTCTTTGTTTTACTATGGTTGCAAATATCAAAAAATTTATATATGTGACACGGCACCAGAGTTAAGTTAGGGTTTTTAAAAAAGCTGACACGCCGAGCTCAAAAGGTTCGCCATCACTAGTATAGAGTGTACCTTCTACATCTCTTAGCACCTGTTCAATAGCAAGGCTCAGAATAAGTACCATCTTCTCAGGGGTCTTCTCCTTGACTGAGTCCCATCCCAAAACCAGTGCAAATAGGGAACCCTCTGTATATTCACAGAATGCCATATGCATATGCTCTTGTAACATTATCCCTTTCATTGATTCATCTATTCAACAAATATTTTTTAAACAACACCATTGTATTAGACTATAAATTAGGTACTACAGAATAAAATACAACTCTTAGCCAAAGGTCTCCGCATCTTTTAAGGGAAGACATTCCATTGAGAGTGTGTAATCCAGTATTACAGGTGCTGAGATCACTGTCATTGGTGGATACTTGTTGGTTTTCCTAGAAGACTAGTTTTATTGTAGGCAAGGACTGTAGGCAAGTAAATAGTTGCTGAATTAATAAAATATGAGGAGGCTCATTTAAAGTTGTTTAGTTTTTGCTGGAGTAGCAACGATGCTATTTCCCATGTGTTTTCCCACCTTGGACATTCACCTTCTTTCTCTGTTGGTTTCCCAGGGAAGGGAAGAGCAAGTGCCATTTAGGGAAGGAAGAGAAGGAAGACATGACATAGCGGCAGTTCATATTAAAGAAGAAGGTGAAGTAGGAACCTCATCCAAGGCAGGAAAGAAGAAAAATGAAAGGTCAGACTAGAGTATTCTCAACACTTCTACTTGGGATCCAACCTGTGGGGTTGCAGTTGTGAGAGGAACATCCAGATAGACTTGGGGATACCTATGAGTATGATTATTCCTTGTATCTTCAGGGACAGCTGAAAAGGTTATATACCTCATGAGAGGCATGGCCCCACCTCCTACCTGATGCTGGAAGATAGAAGTAGCTGAGGGAGGTTTCAGATAGATGAACCTGAGCTGGAACTTCCTAAGGCCCTTGCCTATTGAATGGTGAATAGTCAGGGCCAAGAAGTGCCAGTGGCTTTGAAGAAGAGTGGTAGACTACATGGAACATGGGTCAGGACAAGAAGCCATAATATATGCTTCATAACTGAAGGGAAATGGCAAGGCTTATTGTCATAAGCAGCAGGTTGCAGCACATTGTAAAAAAAACCACACAAAAACAATCCCAAAACCCCCAAACACAATTGAATCAGCTACACTTGAGTTTAGTGGCTGTCAGTGCCATTGAATATCTTGCCAGGGACAAGATCAGTGAACCACTCTCAAGTGGAGACCTAGTTCACTGACCCAGGAGGCATGTTATCATTTAAAAATCTCAGGGAAGAATTCTGTTTAGTCCTGGTTGGATTATCTGCCCAACTTTGGAAACATAGTATAAGGTACTATGACTGGGCCAAAATGTGTCACATGTTCCCGTTCCTGTGGTCAGTGGAGTTGAACTTCTTCCAGAAGATAGGGTATGTTATGGGAGAAGGTTACTGAGCAGATAAATATTTTAAAAAATAAAAATAGGGGATCTCTATGGCTTTCTACTGCATAGCAGTAGCTGGCATAGCTGCATATTCACCACCTTGTGTTCCCTTCAGTTAGCCTGAGAGGCATTTTCACGTTGGAACCATTCTCCTGGTCTGGTATGTGATCCAGGTCCATGCATCTCGGTGAACTTTATTTTTGTCCAGGGCAAAGCTTTAGACTTCTCCCTTAAAACCAGTTATTTCCATAAAGGATCTGGGATACATGGAGGTGGGATTAATGCATGCAAAGGAATGGTCGGGCACTGCAAGATGGTGGGTTTCTAACAGGGATGTTTTCAATTAGTCATCCTCACATCTCAGATGGGGAGAGGTTAAAGAGCCACTAAGGGCATGTCAGCACAGGATACACTGCTTCCAGTTAACGGCAGGTGCTATTATGGGAGCAATCTGCAACCAGGATCCCACCCCCTTTTCAGGGAGCATGCAGTTCAGAGTTAAGCGTTTCCTGGTGGGAGAGTTCACAGGGCCACAACTGATAGGGGTGGGAGATAGGTAAGGGCCAGGTAGGGTTGGAATTGGAGAAACAGCCAAATTAACCAATGACCAAAATAACATTATTACACCAATAGAAATATCAATATTTCTGAACATAAAATACCATATTGCAGTCACTGGATAGATACCCCATATTATTATTTTTAAATGGCATATCCAGTATTTTGTACTGTGGGATAAACTCTCAAGACCTAGTCCACTCATGTTTCCCATTCTTCTCATCTTTCCGTCCCCAGGACCCCTGATCTAGACTCCAGCCTGGAATGAGATAAGCTAATTGTGGGAATAGGAGGGAGGGTGGCAAGAAGGGAACTGTAAGTAAAGATGTGACTCCAGAGAACAGAGTCAGAAGTGAGGGCAGCTGAGCTGGCCCTTACAATATGCAGGTTTCCCAAGTGCTGAGTTTGGCAGCCTGCTGTGCCATCATGGAAGTAAAATCTGGTTGAAGGGGGAGCAGGGAACTTATACAATGCCCAAAGATTTCCCCAAGGCAGATGTTACTGCTTCTTGGTAGCCTATTCCTGGAGGGGAGAGCAGAGAGATGGACTCATGTAGAATGACTTGGTCCATATGTTGAAATTGCCCAGCCAGGAGTTGTAATGCATTGAGGTGGTTCCCTAGTTTGGTTTGCTTTCTGGAAGCTGAAAGCCTCATTTCTCTGAGTAGGTTTTCCGTTACATATTGTGCTCCCAGGACCTCAGCCTTCAGTTTTATCCAGCACCAAACAATGTAGGTATATGCCCCAAAGAGGACTCCAACAGTGTGTATAAACGCCCCAGTTCCTGAAATTGATATGCTTCTCTTCCCATTACCTCTATTCCCACACATACCTATTACATGAATTTGAAATGCCCTGTTCATATAAAGACTGCTTGCTGTTTCAAGCCATTCCAGCAATGGGTAAAGGCATTTAAGCCATCTCTTTTAGTGCAAAAGACAGAGCTATGCTAAGCCAAGCTACAATTAGCTTTGTATGTTTTTTGTCACAATCACAGTCTGCCATACGTGAGACCAAGATGAAATGCCATTCCAGCTGACTCTGACTCTGTGTGAGTATGTGTATTCAGGCACTTATTTAAAACATAACCACAGGCCAACGTGCCTTTATCGAAGCACATGGATATCATTACTGCACTTGCATTTTTGGTTGTAAGGAAATACAGTAGACAAAATCTCAGTAGACAAAAGGAGAACACCATAAAGTTTTACAACTGTGGGACAAAAGATTGCAAAATATAGGCTCCATTAAAAAATTAGGAAATAAGTTTTGTTACCTACTTGAGTAGGTTTGTCTCAGACTGATTCATAGAGCTTAGTCATTACCTGTGAGGAGAAGATTACATTCTCACAAAGAAATGGAGTAAGAATTGGAAAAACATCGGTTTTTATATCTTTGATCTCAATCCCATTGTATTCAGACAATGCAAACAGAGTTTCTCACGGGCTTTCAATATGTAAAAGCTTGTTGATATTTTGAATTTGTGGTGCTAGTCTTTTGCAAGCAGCAAAGATGGCCACCATTCAGATACCTGTCCCACAGTTTTCCTCTCGATTAGGTGCTCCACCAGACTCATTTTCAGGAGCAAATCCCATTCAGATCCTGGAAAGATTAAAGCACCTTAACCTTTAGTTCTAAATATAGTTCCTCTGGGAAGAAAGTTGAGATCCAGGAGTCCCAAATGAAACCCAATGCTTTAGGAGACAGCTTGGGTTGGCTTAAAGCTTGCTCTCTTGAGGGCCATTGACAAAGCTTTCTCTACTGTGTTCTGCTACTGTATTCAGTGCACTGAGTAACTTCTAATGTTCCTAGGGTTTCCCAAATAGCCTAGAAATAAAGCTGGCAGAAGAGAGCAATATATTTCACTTAACTAACTTTAACTACATACCCAAAGTTATTTCTTTTCAAATAGCTCATGAAAGGCCTTGCTCAAAATTTGGTGGCAATAGAAATACTTGAACATGAATCCATCAGCTGCCCTTTAAGTCTCTAGACTTTAAGTACATTAAGAATGAAACACCACCCTGGATGCTATAATCGTTATAGGTCTGTATTTCTTTTCCAAAAAATAAAAAGAACAGTCACCACTCTCACAACAACTGGAGGAAAACTCAGTAGAAACTCAACACTTTTTCAATGAGAAATACCTGATGTCATATATTTTGTTTAATAAAGACCAAGTTGGCTGTACACAAAGCCAATTTAAAAATGTGATCTGTAACTCACAGTTTTAATTACATGGAGAAAAAGTGAATGGGTTCATTAATGCTGTGAAAAGGAACAGTGACCTACCTGCCAAGTGGCAAGGTGGAAATAATTAATCTAGTCAATTAAAAAGAAACAGATCATTTAAAATGCAAAGGCTTCCAGGTGGTGCACTGCATTCTGCTATCTGGGATTGCAAATTATTACTGTCACTTCAGGTCTTCTCAATACATTGTTCTTCATCCTTTCCTTTTATTTATGTATTTTTGCCATGCCTCAAATCTAATAGAAAAAAATGTTTCTGAGCTATAAATCACCACCTGTTTCTCTGTTTTATGTTCTAAAATATTTATTTATTCTAACATGTACTCTGGAAATGCTCCAGGGGGTTACCAAGTTGCTGGTACCATCTCCACCATTTCTCTTTGTTGGGGTCTGTTCTATCTTTCCCTTCAAAATTGTTTGCCTTCTTTTGGGGTTTTAATAATATTTTAAAAGTGCTAGAGTCTGAGCCACACTGTCTGGGTTATCTAATCCCATTTATGATCCTATAACCTTGAAGCTTGCCACGGCCCGGCTGTCAGCACCAGATTCTAAATACAGAGGGTAGTGTATTTGCTCCATAGAACCGGAAATTAGTCAAACAGTTACTTTTCTACAAAGGTTCATAATTCCTCTTGACATTTACAAGCAAGTAGTAGTTCTTAGACATAGAGTGATCGAAAAACACCCCAGGCTGCGTTGCAATGCCCCGCGGGTGCAGCATTTGCGCAGAGCTGTGGGAGCTCTGCTTCACCGCGCCCAGGCGCCCCCAGTCACTGCGCGCCCGCCTATCCGTGCGCTGCAGAGACAGAGACACGGAAAAGAGAGCCTGTTCGTAGTTTAATCCTTTTCAGCTGGTCCAAACTCAGCCCCAGGACAAATATTAAGATCATGTTCACTTTAATCATGGCCAACCTTGCAGTATCTGAGTTTTAAAAATCTGCTCAAGGGAAGGCGGGGTGTGTGTGTGTGTGTGTGTGTGGTGAGAGTCTGGCTGTAAATTTCTGGTTGTTAAGGAGGAAAATATATCTCATCTGAAAAAAACAAATGCGGCGGCGGCGAAGTGAGACTTGAAAGTCTACTTTCTAGGTGTTAGACTTGGCTTGTTAGAAATGGCGAGGGAGGCGAGAAGACCCTTTTCCTTGATGTGCTCAAACAAAGTAGTACATATTGTCAGCTCGGCAGGAGGCGCGCAGCGACCATATGTGCAGCGCCCAGCGAAATGGAATAAACAGCTGCTGCCAGGAATCCAAGGCCTGGCCAGGAGGCAAACCCAAGTCCTCCTGTTTCCAAAATAAAAATCACCAGCGGGATTCCCCTTCCTGCAGTTCCAGCCAGTAGTTTTATAAAAGCACAAAGCATAGCTGTATTGTGGTTTATCATAATCCCTTACATTTGTAGAGCATTTTACCGTTTACAAAGCACTTTACATACATTATCTCATTGGAGCCTCATAACAGCTCTGGAGAGTAGGAAGCTCGGATATTGTGATTCCCTTTTCACAGATGAAAAAAGGAAGGTTCGGAGAATGATGGTGAGCTGGGCCCCAGTCGGGTCTCCTCCCACCTAGCCCAGAGCTGGCCATGCAGAGACCTCCTTCCTGGGCTCCTCAGGGGGACAACAGGGACCCTGGGAAGGTATCTGTTTTTTGTGTAGTTGAAGTGCAAGCTGCACCTTCTTTCCTTTGTGCAAACATCAGCTCCCTCAGCCAAAGAACTTGTCCCCCCATTGTTGGAAGCAGCAGGGAGGCAAGTAGGTTGGAAGAGAGTAGGGGCGGGGAGAAAAGCTCCTCCACACACTGCAAGTGGAATCTGGTTTGTCCTTGATGCGGTTACAGCCGCCATTTCATTTCCAGCACATGCTGCAGAGATCAGCCACGGGCACTCTGGGCTTCAGAACTGCAGGGGGGAAGAACTTGGATATTGTTCAATGGTTTTCTCAGACACTGCCGCCTCTGTACAACACTTTGCAGAGAAACAGGCTTTGCTTCTGGAACTACCCACCCGGCTTTGTGCTCATTGTGAAAGCAGATGTACAGAAAAGATCTGCAGTGCCTTTTTTGTAAAAATCCTCTCTATCCCTGAGGAATGGCGGGATACGGTGCATTACAGTCCTACCCTATGGGATAGAGGACATTGTGGGTGGGTGCTGGAGAGGCTGTCGTGGACTGCTTTCGTTCTGAAATAGGGAACTGCTCTCTGGTAGAGACTAGGAGACGTCTCTAACATGGACCTAGTTTCCTGATCAGGTCTCACTGATCAGGTTCATTTTTTCTTATTTCCACCAGGGTGAGGTACAAGCATGCTTATTATTTTACCTCTTATGTTGTATCTGCCAGTCTCACCAATGGCCACATTAATTTCAGGGACGATACAGTCTAAATAGATATTGAGAAGTATTTCCCAAATTTTCAAGATTCCTTTCCTCTTCTCCCTCACTTTCTTTGCCATGTATGGGTCTGCTGATTACTTTCATCCCACCTCTTGAGTCTCCTCCTTCCCGCTTTGAGGCAATGACCCCCCCCCCCCCACACACACACACTTTTTGTGCAGAACAGTATTTGGTTTCTTTTCTGCTCTGCCCTGGGTTGGGGTGGGGGTGGAGGGGCAGGAAGCAGAAGATTGCTGGAATATTAGAAGAGCTTCATTACCCAGGACTGTTCTCACCTCCTCAGGCCTTTTGTGTGAGGATGGAGTCAGAAGGTTTCCAGTTCTTACAATAGCCCACAGATTTTTGGCTCCAGAGTTGAAATCAGTTCCTGCATTTTAGCCACTTGAAAGAACCACGTCCAGCCTTAAAGCAGACACTGACTTGCAGAAAACAGGTGTTAAGGGTCCACAGAGGTTTGAGCAAGATGCAATGGAACACATGGGTCTCTGTTGTTTGCCATACACAGGTCTGATTATGGTCAGTGTGGGGTGCCCAGAACAGCAGGAGTTTACTCAAATCTTTGCCTTAGGTAAAGCTTTAAGAAAAACACAATTGCTTTTAACATTGGTTCTAAGAGGGTAACACATCCTTAGAGCACCCACATATAAACAGCATAGGACTCCGGAAATTGGCAGAGAGACAAAAGGCAAGCCAGATGGTATATGACAAGACTTGGGCTTTGACCTGGGGTTTAGAAGGGAGGAAGGACTAACCCTTCTGGATCACAGGCTACAGTATGGAACACATAGGAAGACAGCTCTTGGTGCACAGTAAACCACAGCTAAGCATATTTAAAACTAGAGGCCCAGTGCATGGATTCGTGCACCAGTGGGGTCCCTCGGCCTGGTCTGTGGGGACTGGGCTGAAACCAGCTCTCCGACATCCCCCGAGGGGTCCCGGATTGCAAGAGGGTGGTTCTCGGGTGACGCACCCCAGAATCGGGCTCCCTCCTCTCTGGTTCTGGGTGTATCACCCAAGAACAGCAGCTGCCATGTCACCGCAGCTCGGCAGCTCCTGCGTAGAGCGTCTGCCCCCTGGTGATTATTGCGTATCATAGCTACTAGTTGAATGGTCGGTCGGACAGTGACTTAGGCTTTTATATATATAGATGTTGTCCAGGGAGCAGCAATGTAAGAAATGAATGCAGTAATTTGAATAGCCTCACAAAAATGGCCAGCCAAACTCAGTTACATCATTTTCAAAGCCCAGTACAAAATGAAAATATGGGGTCCCTTGTCCATAAATTATCAAATATTTTAAAACAGTGGCAGCAGAGGATTAAGCCAAGCATGGGTCCCTTCTGTGTGCAGAGCCCTATGTGACTGCACAGCCACCCATAAGTTGGCTATGTGTCCCCAAAAGAAAGAATCCAAATGTGTAGGGTACACCATCAAAACTCTCTTCTGCACTCACTTTACATAGCAATCAGAGAAAGCACTTTGTCCTCTCCACAGAACAGCCGTGCCAGCAGGAGGAGGGAGGTGGACCTCCCTAAGGTCTAGTCTGAACAGAGGTGTCTTCACTCTGCAATGGGGACTGATTTCCTGTCTCTCTTCCTTCCTTTCCTCCAGGGCTGGAGGGAGAGGGTGGCTCCTTATTTCAAGCTGTTTGCCAGTTTCTGCTTGGTCTGGAGTTGCCTTGGCTCTCTAAAAAGGTTTCCCTTACACAAGATTTCTTTCCCACTTCCCTCCTTCTTAGCAAACACTTAGCTCTTTTACAGATTCTGAGTATTTTGGAGGCAAGTTCTGTGGGCTTTTATTAGATATATACTGTAATTCCAAACTGTGATTACGTGATGTCTGGCTTTCCCTGAACTCAAATTTAATATCCTGAAAAATGGGAAGCTTTATTGCAAGGCTGAAGTACACCAGCAGTGGGGACCTGGGGCTGAGCGCCATGGGGCTGCTGATTACTTTCATTCCACCTCCTGAAATCCCTAGCTGGCCACGGTTTGATGCTTGTTAACCTCCAATTTGCCTTTTAGATGGACTTTTTCATCCTCTTGAGTTATGTTTATTACACAATGGTTATAACATTTTTTTAAAAAGACAAATCATTCATAATTTTACAACCTTAATACTCCAACTGTTTTCACTTTTCTACATTCTCTTATTGTGCTGGGTTATATTTTTAATTGTTGCATTCATAATGGAGCTATATTTTTTTGTTCTATAGTTGAATTTTAATCCCTTCTATATTCAAAGCACATTTATAAACTTAAAGAAGATAGATGGACAAAAAAGCAACAAGAAGTCTTAGAATTGCCTTCATATGGAAGCCAAAGCAATAATGACTTAGGGGCAGAGAGCCTAAGAAGGTGGAGCTGAAGTGATCTTATTAGTTACCTGGTTTTGTGCCTTTATTTCACAAAAAAGGAAACGGAGGCCCAGTGTTAAATTACCTGCCAGGCAGCTCCTAGAGACAGTCAGGAATAAACAGGCAGAAAATGCCTTTTTTCTTTTTTAGCATAAGCTGAATAGTCCCTATTTCCACAGTAGTATCCTAAGTTCTTTGAGTGTCTATCCTTCATTTGTGATATGGGAGTTGGAACAGATGCTCTTAAAAATCCTTTCAACTCTAAAACTTTGAATCCAACTTGAAATGAATCCAATTGGACCCCTGCCTGTCAGCCCAGAACGACTACACACATAATGAAATGTATGGTAATGATTAGAACATTCCCTGTTTTAGCAAGATGTGTCGTGCTGACTGTGGCTCACCAGATCCTAGGAAAACTTCAGACTGGATCTCAGACTGAAATGCCACGGTACGCCCACTGGTGGACCGGTCCATAGGCTAGCCAGCTCCTTTACAATTCGTAACTCAGAGGAAAATGATAGGGTGTTCAGCAAAGACATGGATTGACAATCCTATTTCCCAGTGCAGTGACCATGAAGTTAGCCTTTCAGAACACTTTTGAAGCAGAGCGAGGCCCCCTCTACTGGTAGGATTCCTCATTCACCAAAATGTCAGGACTTGTTAGGTTTGTGGGAAATGAAAAAAAAATTAAAACAGGATCAAAACAGATTCTAATTGTAAGGAAACACGAAGAAATGTCTACTCTAAAATCTCAACTTTTCAGATAAGGAAACAGATCTGTGATCTTTAAACTTGTTTTCTCACAAATTTGTTAGGCAACATTTTTCTGAGGAAATTTTCACACTAGGTGGCAAAAAATCTCTGTATTAAATGTGAAGGTCCTGGCTGGTTTGGCTCAGTAGATAGAGCATAGGCCTGGGGACTGAATGGTCCCAGGTTCAATTCCAGTCAGGGGCACATGCCCAGGTTGTGGGCTCGATCCCCAGTGGGGGCCATGTGGGAGGCAGCTGATCAATGATTCTCTCTCATCACTGATATTTCTGGCTCTCTCTCCCTCTCCCCTCCTTACTGAAATCAATAAAAATATTTTGGGGGGAAAAAAGTGAAGTTAGCTTTCTGGTAGAAGGGCCCTGACAAATACTTATTGAGTCAATAATGGATAAAAATCCTGCTTTTGCTCGGGGAAGTGTAGGGCTCTCCCCCCCTCATGTGAAATTCTGTGTTCCATTTGCCCAAACCAAGGTTTCTTAAACTCTGCCATTTGAGTATCCCCAACAGGCTTCTTGCCATAGCCAAGTACTCTGTGCCTTACTATTTTTCTTTGAGCCGAGTCATTTTTTATTTTAGTCTCATCCCATGCAATAGAATCCATGGAGTTTTAGGTTTGATATCTCATGTGTATGTAATATGTGTGTGTATGTGCGTGTATACATGCACTCAATAAAAGGAACACATGACTATTTTAAAATGTTCTGTGTGCCAATTAAATTCATCTCACTTAATTATCTCATGTGCTTGCCATGCTTTAGAAAATACTGAGGTAAATATACCTCATGTGTAAGTCATGTAAATATAGTAGTCATAATTTCATTTTCCATTAAAGGTGAGTCATTTATTGCTTTTCTTCACCAGGTCTCTCCCTTGTGCCTCTCTCTGTGTCTTGATGTCTTTCCTTATCCCCTCTCCATCCTTTCAAAGAGCTTTGGTTCAGTGTGGGTATTTCCTTCCCTTAGTTAGGTGAGGAAAACTTTCTCTATTTCCCACGGGGGACCGTGCCTCATTTGATACGGACTCCAGGAAACCATATCGAAACAAACTGGTATTTGACGGGATGAATAAAAAGACCTTTGTGTTCTTGTCTTTTTCTAGGAATTGGGGCTTGAGGAATATTGAAAAGTGATGTTATTTCTATTTCATCCTTATAGTGAGCTTCTCTGAGGAAATGGCACATAAACACAGAAAGTCCAATTTATAAAAACACATTTCATAAATTATTCCTCAAGGAATATAATGGAGAGTCTGTTTTGGTCCAGGCACCGTGCAAGTTGTGTTACCTGTAGGAAAGAATGGAGATGAGAGAAAGGCTGATGTTCATGAAATCTTTACCCTTATTAAACATTCCTGCAGAATTAATTCAAGCTTTGTTTCTTCAGAAATAAAGGCAAGCATTATGCATTTATTGCTGGGTGAATATATTCAATTCCCAGCTAGCTATAACTTGGTGCCACTGTGAACCCCCCTTTATATACAGTGGATTATACTAGTAGGTATTGAAGCTGATCTGTAAAAAATCAGTTTTAAAACCTCCTGTCATTGTATTTTTTT
Organism: Myotis lucifugus; assembly: GCF_000147115.1. Classification (NCBI taxonomy): domain Eukaryota; kingdom Metazoa; phylum Chordata; class Mammalia; order Chiroptera; family Vespertilionidae; genus Myotis; species Myotis lucifugus. Next base: position 5,849,888 of record NW_005871053.1, on the reverse strand, counting down.
GTTTTAATTTATTATATCATCTCTGTCAACCCTTAATGAGAAGTGAATAAATAGGTTTTGAAACAAAATATTTATATGTTTAAGAAACTTTGGATCTAAAGAGCTCAGAAAGAGTTGCTTCAAATATAAGCTGTTTTATAAGGAGTATACTACATAAAGTTAGAAAACTCTTCTTCCAAAAGAAAGAATTTCAGTGAGTGAATTTTCATTTTGGTAACATTTGCATAGTAGTTTTAAAATGATATGGGAAATTTTTACAAAATCGCTTCTGATAAGCAAAAATAAGTGAAAACTACAGTTACAACAATGTAATTCTATACACCTTATTATTCTGGGAAAATGTAAGCAAATTCAATCCCAACAACAGTTGACCTTTAAAACACTCAGACTCCAGGGCCCATGGGGAGGAATGGGTGCTCTGCGTTTACTGTGCTGCTCCGAAGAGGCTCTTTCTGATGGCAAACAGATGGAACCCCCAGCGAGAGGCAGATTTCCGCTGCAGCTATCACAGGGCTTGCACGGTGCCTTTCAAATGACATCAGTCAGGAAGTCAGTGACTGGAGTTTCAGATTTCATAGAAGGATTTTGCTTTTGCTTTTTGTAAGCCCAAAGATGGCAGGAGAAGGCAATAAATTCTGTCTTAGAACCTCTCATGGTAGATGTTTGAAGAGATTACACAAGTAAATCAGTTGTCCCAATCCCCTGATGTGATATGGACCATCCAGTTTGAATTTGAATGCCTTTTTCTACTAGAGAACCAATGTAAGCCAACAACTCAGAAAAAATTCGTCCTGGTAGGGGAAATGAAGTGCTGTGGGGATTATCAAGAACTGAAGTGTTTATTTTTGTGTGAAGCTTGTTCTATAACCAGCTTTATGACTGGAAAGGGCCAAAGCAGTACAGTACATACGTTAGCATTTCTCACTGGTGAGATTAGGTTGTCTCACTTTAATACTGAGGTTTACTAGACATGAATAAATGCTGCTGTTGTTTTCATTTTCATTTTTATACTACTTCTATTATTATTGAGATTTTTTTATTAAAACAACATTACATAATGTGAAGGAAATTCTAAAATGGAGGAATATATTTTCTGTATGAGTCACTATATGCATTGGTATTTATCTTGTGGTTTTGCCAAGAAACAGTGAGCAGGCCTTAGATTTAGGGCTACTCATTTGGGTAGAACAATTTTTCTCCATTTACTTCTATATAAGTGAATGCTTGCCCAAGAATATGAAGGTATACTCAATATCATGAGTGGCTGTTGCAATTTCAAATGACTGAATGAGCAGTTAATACTAATGAAGTCAAGGTTTCAAGCAGTGTCTTTACAAAGATCAACTAATTTTGTCCTATTTACTAGAACCTAAGGAGTCACGCTGGTTCTCAAGGAAGACTGGATGACTTACGTGTTGGGAATAAGCATAAGATTTCATCACCTTTTTGACAACACTCAAAATGTATTACCTTAATAGGGTGAGTGTGATCTGGGTACTTTTAGACACAAGTGACAGAAAAATCTGGCTCAAGTTTAAGCAATACGGTAGTTGATTTTTTCCCCATTCTACAGGAGACTCAGAGGTAGGTCAGGCTCTAGGATGGGTAATAACTGTGCCTCAAAGATGTCATCAAAGACTCAAGTTCTTTCTTTTTCTTTGATTTCTTCAAAGTCACCTTCACCCTTAGGTTGATTTCTGTCATAGTTATAAGATGGTGGTAGCAGATGCAGGTCAACAATGCCCAGAAAAAAAAGAGTCCTTGTTATACCTTTTTTTCTTTTTCTTTTTTTTAGAGGTGAGGAAAGTTTTCTTATTAGCCCTTCAAAGAAGCCTTCTCACACCTTGGTAAAGATTGGGTCACATGTGTACCCCTAAATCAATCACAGAAAGAAAGGATTACAACAATAGGTATAGATCAGTGGTGCTCAACCTTGGCTTCATTTGGAAAGTTGAGAAAAACAGTGACACCTGGGTGCCACCCTCAGAGATCCTGGGGTGCAGCCTGGGGCAACAAGAGGTTTAAAAGCTCCTCAAGTGATTCTATGCACAGCCGAGGTTTTGAGAACCATACATTTAGACCAAACATCTAGGCCTGGGGGTGGGAAAGGGGTAGGGAATGGATATTGGATTATAAACCACCATACACATTGAATAGTGTTATATTTTCAAGGTAAATTTAAAAGGATGTATGCACATGTATGAATACATACATGGGATTGGAGTCAGATTTGGAGGAATGGATGAATGGATGAATGTGGACCATATTAGAAGAACAAATTGGATGCATCCAAGGCCAGTCAAAACCATCTGTGAGGGTGGTTAAGATAATGCATATATATAGAGTTACTTTTGATTTTAGCAAAGCATGATAAACTAAAGAGTGATGGCAATAAATGATATTTATGAGTCTTTGAAGGAAAAAAAGTATGAGAGTACACTTAAACTCTGGAAACCCTCTTTAAAAGGTTTCCGCTATCAAATTTCATAGATCTAGATACTTCAGCATTTTTCAAATTCTTTTTTGAAAGCCAAATATTAAGAATTCTTGAATACATGAGAGTAAAAAGTTTTGTAAGAGGTTTCACTAGTCAAAATGCTACATATGAAAAAACCAGAATATTCCAGACTAAAATGCCTTAAAATAAATCAGATGCCTTAATTTTTTGTATTTACTCATCCTATATAATAAAAGCTTAATACGCTAAGTATCTGGTCAACCAATCAAAGGGTAATCTAATCTAATAAAAGAGAAACATGCAAATTGACCACACCTCCACTACGCCCCAAGCCACGCCCACCAGCCAATAAGAGTGACTGTATGCAAATTAACCCAACCACGATGGCAGCCAGCAGCCAAAGAGCTGGAGCAAGCAAGAGACTTGGTTGCCCCAGCGATGGAGGAAGCCAAGCTTCCCGCCTGCCCTGGCTGGCTGTGGCCTCCACTCAAAGCAACAAAGTTTCAATAATAGAAGACAAATAAATCCCAGATACCTACTTCCAGCCAGCTTCCACTGGGAGCTTGGGTGGCTGGGGGCCATGGCCAGCCTGCAAACAGCCATCAGCCCCTCCCCCAGGCTGGCCACACCCTCATGGGGTGAGGGTCCCTGCTGGGGGGCTTGGCCAGCCTGCAAACAGCCATCAGCCCCTCATCCAGGCTGGCCAGGCACCCCAGCGGGGACCCCCACCCTGATCCAGGCCACCCTTCAGGGCAAACCAGCCTGCCCCCACCCATGCACCAGGCCTCTATCCTATATAATAAAAGGGTAATATGCAAATTGACCCTAACAGCAGAATGACTGGGAATGACTGGTCACTATGACACACACTGACCACCAGGGGGCAGACGCTCAATGCAGGAGCTGCCCCCTGGTGTCAGTGCCACTCCCCACAGGGGGAGCCTCTGCTCAGCCACAAGCCAGGCTGATGGCTGCCCAGTACAGCAGTGGTGGTGGGAGCCTCTCCCGCCTCCTCAGCAGTGCTAAAGGATGTCCGACTGCAGCTTAGGCCTGCTCCCCGCTGGCAAGTGAACATCCCCCAAGGGCTCCTGGGCTGCAGGAGGGATGTCTGACTGCCAGCTTAGGCCCAATCCCCTGGGGAGTGGGCCTAAGCCAGTAGGTGGACATCCCCCAAGAGGTCCCAGACTGCGAGAGGGCACAGGCCGGACTGAGGAACACCCCCCCCCCCCAGTGCACAAATTTTTGTGCACTGGGCCTCTAGTATACTAATGATATGCTAAGGCTGCTGCTCAACTGCTTGTTATGACGTGCACTGACCACCAGGGGGCAGACGCTCAATGCAGGAGCTGCCCCCTGGTGGTCAGTGCGCTCCCACGGGGGGAGCACTGCTCAGCCGGAAGCCAGGCTCACAGCTGGCAAGTGCAGCTGCAGTGGAGGGAACCTCTCCAGCCTCTGAGGGCTCCCAGACTGGAAGAGGGTACAGTCCGGGCTGAGGGACCCCCCAAAGTGCACGAATTTTGGTCCTCTAGTGTTTTATAATTTCTTTAGGTTGGATACCAGGATCATTTCACTCTCAAACAGAGTGCACCCCACTCCCATGCCCCTCATGCATCCTTCACGTGGTCAGCTATGTTTGTATAGAACAGTGGTTATCAACCTTGGCTACATATTACAGTTATCTGGAGGGACTTTAAAAAAATGGATCCCTCTCTTTTACTTCCATCTCCATAAATTAAAATGAAGCTTTAGGGTTAGGGACCAGGAATCGCTATATTTGAAAAGTTTACCAGCTGATTCTGATGTAGAGCAAGGATTGAGAGTTACTAGTACAAAGGGGAAAATAGGAAGTAGATGGCAGAGACTCAATCTGTTCTCTTGTTCTTAGCTTGCTTTTAATTTTTCCTTTCCAAGATGTAAGCTAAACTGAGTAATCAATCTTGTGGAAGAGTGTAAGCATTTAATATCTAGGCTCAAATGGAATTTGCAAGTAAAGGTAAAGCTTTATGAAGCTTCAAAAGACTCTGGAAACACTCTGAAATACTTGTGGAAGCAGCTAGCCCCCTACTGCGATTTCTGAATAAGTACTGCATACGTATCCTTTTGTACTGAGTTGCAGAGAAAACTTCTGACAGCTGTGTTTACTGTGGTTGTTGGCAAGAAACTGTTGTGGAGAGAAGAAAAGCACTAACTTGAAAAAGGATAATAAAACGTGATTTCGAAAAACAGAGGTGATGGAACAACAGGTGGGTCAATGATCTTTGTGTCCAACCACAGTTAAATCTGTGCCTGTTGCAAATAATATGTGGTGACTACTCAAGTCCCCTCCAGCACACTTTTGAAAACTGTAGTATAATTTAGGCCAGCCCAGGCATGTGCTCAATAAGTGTATTTGGGAAAAGCAAATTAACCCACAAATTAAATCAGCAACAGAAGTAGTGAAAGTCATAGCTCTGGAAAAAAATGCTTAGAATCAGAATAATTTGGGAAAAAAACATAAAGAGTGGAGTATGGTAGAGTGGAAAGAGCACAGGAATTGAGCCAGAAGGCCTGGATTCTGATCCTGGCTTTGCCACTGTTTGGCAAGTCATAGAATCTCTGTGAGTCTCCGTTTTAGGATTCAAGAGATGAGCTAGTCCAAGCCCAGGGCTCATTGTTGCAGGTGCATTTCCAATGTGTATCATAATGTGCAATTTGTAACTTAAGTCATATCTATAAATATTGTAGAAGAATGAATTTGTGATTTTTTTCCATTTTATATTCCTCACGACTACTTCCAGGATAATTCCACAATTTGCCAATCATTTCACTATAAATCTTATATATACATTGTCATAAAAAATAGTCTCCTTACTTTCTGAAAGGGGCTAATAACTATTTTCAGCATCTTGGTCAAATCATGGATAACTCACCTCTGTTCTTTGGCATTTTGTGGGAACATTCATTAAATGTAATGAATTGGTACAAGAACAAGACCGGGAAACAAAAATGTCATATAACTACAGGAAAAGTTTGGCCTTTCTGGTAAACACACAAAATCATGGCATATGTGGGTAGGTGGTATAGCAATGCAACAGAATCTTTTAGGCAAGGGTTTCTGTTATGATTTGATTCTTGAAGCTTTCATTTGCTTTGCAGTATCGGGGTGTGACCACCTCTTGCCATAAACCTAGTATTTCCTGACTTAAAGGACTAAACATCTTATATTTCCCAAAGTAGATATTCTCCTTTCCATATATGAGGTGAATAAACTCTAGGAGATGGCTTTGGCAAATTTGGAACAACTGGGATCAAGAGGTTGAGTCACAGAATAGCCTCTGACCTTATGCAGCAGAGATAGAAACACTGACCAGCTGGTTATTTCCTGGTGAGACTTGACAAGCTCTTCAAGAGTCTGTGGACACATTTTTTAGAGCAGCTGTCATGAGTGCTGGTGAAACTTTTAGTCATGTGTCCTTTATCTTAAGCATTTGGTTCGTGTACTAAAATAATTGGAAACAAAATAATAATAGCAATCAATACGTTCTCACACACCTTACTGGGGTCCTGTTTACACAGTACAATTTTAGCCATTTGTTCTTTTGAACTAGGTATCCAGTTATTGATAATGATGTATTTAATTTCATGAACATGTGCAAATTTCATTTTTGCATAAAGGACTTGGACTCAGTTTACATGTTCACCTAATAATATTCACGATAAAGTTATTGGCAGTCCTACTTAAACTAACAAATGCATAGCTTTCCTACTAGAGATATAGAGAACTCTATTTTCTAATTATTTTTCTAATATATACACATTATGATGCTGTATGTGATGGATCAATCTTGGCCCAAGTCCAAGGGAGATGACTTAATTAAACAATCAAAAGATACTTAAGATCCTCAATTTGTGGATTCTAGTATAAAGAAATTGTGTTGTAAAACCCCCTCCCCCAGGAGAATATTAAAACAACACTACACTGTACCTATGGCTAATTAATTAATTCATTCATTACAGTCGGCTAATGCCTGGCTCTACTTTTCAATATAAAATTATTATGGCTACAAAAAGCAAGTGTCTTCTAGAGTTAACAGTACATTTAATTCCCAATGTCACATAACATTTTAAATAATAAAAATATTGCAGATCTTTAAGATTTCAGTCACTATTTTTCAATTGAGGTCAAAGAGTTTAAAAGAAAAATATAGAGGTTACAAGTATACAAATAAAGCTCACTGTATTCTACAAATTGTTTAGATCCAGTGCTTTTGGTGCATACTCTTAAAATTTTCTCTGGCTTTACCAGTTTGAGAGTCACTTTTAAATATATGTATATATTTAAAATATATATGTATATTTTATTTTAAAGAGGAGGGGAGAGGGAGAGAGAGATAGAAACATCAATGATGAGAGAGAATCATTGATTGGCTGCCTCATGCATGCCCCACATTGGGGATGGAGCCCATAACCCGGGCTTGTGCCCTGACCGGGAATCGAACCATGATCTCCTGGTTCAGAGGTCGAAGCTCAACCACTGAGCCATGCCAAGAGTCACTTTTCATTGATAAATGTTATTTTGATTTGAAAAAATGAGGTTAAATGGTATCTAAAGTCACTTAGATAATCAGAGTACTATCCTACCTGACACGTTGCTAAAAGGTTGATATGCAGTTTTTACACCTGCTTGTGGTTTCAACTGCCAGCTATCAGAGAAATGTCCCTATAATTGACAAAAGGGAGAAAATAAAAGATTTTTTTTAAGAAGGAAAGGAAATGGGGTGGTTAGGTAGGTAGATTTTTCATGTATTTTCTTGTCATACATTTTGTAGTAGTAAGTACTACTACCTCCTAAATACATCATTTGAAGGCAGAAAAAGGCGACGCTCGGTGAGAAAGCTTTATAAACTAGGGACTGTCTTGCTGTTCCTGTGGCTTTGTCCTTTTGGGAAGGCTGCATGTCCTCTTCCCCTTGTATTAGATAAAACAAGGGCGTAAGGACTGGTGATGTGATTTGGTGAGTTAGCTATAGAAGTAGCTCTGGCATCTGTTACTTCCACTCTGTTACTTATTGCCTCTGCTCGGTTAATGGTAGCAGACATTTGATTAACTGCTGAGATTTGGAATTGAAGGGGATCCAAGGTGAAGTAAATCACATAGCTAAATCTCTCTTTCATCTTCACCTCACCTGTTCCTGTTCCTAGATTTCTGGCAGACTGGCAGCTGAGGCCTTCACCTCAGGGGCAGGAAAGCCTGTAATTATTTCAAGAATAAGTGATTTAAAATGCATATTATAATAGTCTGGATATATATTATTTATATGATATTTTGTATATCATTTTTTAGAAGAATTAAGAGCAAATATCTTAGTCTTTTCATTGTCAGTTCAGTGTTTTCCCTACACTGAACATATTAGAAAGCTTCCACATTTGATATTTGCCCGTATTCACAAGGAGACACAATCAATTCTGGAAAATGGAGGGAAGTGTCTATAATAATAAAAGTGTAATATGCTAATTAGGCTGGATGTCCTTCCAAATGACCTTCCAGACGAATCCAGGGCTGAGAGGGCTGAGGCAGCTGCTGCGGTCGCCTCAGGCTGAGGCAAGCCACCACAGCTGCAAGGGCCAAGTCCCTTGCAAAAATTTAGTGCATCGGGCCTCTAGTTGATTATAAAACTTAAGACCAACCAACCAACCAACCAACCAAATAATGGAGGAAAATTAAATCATGGACTAAACCTCAGTAGAACCAAGAAAAAATTATCATCCATTTAATACCTGTACTTCTCAAAGAACTTGGGCCAGTGTCCAAATAGTCTGTTGTTAAAGAACTGAAAAATGGAGTGGAGCCATACAATTAAGGTCATAATTGGTCTTATTGGAAACACAGTCTATCTTGTAATGGCACAATGAAACTGTTTTCTTGAGAAATGGTCCAGCCATGGCTAGCAATCAAAGGCAAACACACCCACTCTGAAAGTTCATTGGCTCATGTCACATTCTTTTTTAACAGCCTAAAGTAGAATATAAACTGCTTTTAGGGTACCTGGCTCCTTGCTTATATAAAGATATCACCTAGCAATTGTTGCATGAGGGCAAGACATGGTGACTGCTACTAGCAGGGAATGCAAACTGCTTTAGCTCATATTATATGCTCCCTTCTCTTCTTAAATGGAAAACTTCCTCAAACTGAATATTTATTATTACTATCATCCTTTGCATCTTTACAAAGCTCAATAAATAACACAGGATAAATATAGATTTTAAGAGTGTGAAATATAGGTAAGAAAGCCAAAAACCATTATCAGACATGAGGGTGGAACAAATAGTAAAGCTTTTGTAGCTTATAGAAAATTAAATGCCTGAGCAGAATGATTGAGGTTCATAGTGAGAACTCCAAAACACTACTGAGAGGCTGTTAAATATGACATTTGTATTATGAATCTACCAGATATGACTTCAGAATCCATTGGTAGACCATTCCTTCTGTTATATGAATAGGATAGGAGGTTGATAGGATCATTGAAACAGCATACCAATTTTTTTCATTTTCAAGAGGCCAGAAAGTAGAAATACAAGGATAAGAATTAAAAACTTGCCGAAACCGGTTTGGCTCAGTGGATAGAGCGTCGGCCTGCGGACTGAAAGGTCCCAGGTTCGATTCCGGTCAAGGGCATGTACCTGGGTTGCGAGCACATCCCCAGTGGGAGATGTGCAGGAGGCAGCTGATCGATATTTCTCTCTCATCGATGTTTCTAACTCTCTATCTCTCTCCCTTCCTCTCTGTAAAAAATCAATAAAATATATTTTAAAAAAAAAGAATTAAAAACTTAGTCTAAAGCTACCTATTATTAATGTTAAAGATAAATTATGGAAATAGTATGATTATATCTTATGTTCATGTTTGTATATTTAAATTATTAATAAACGGAGAAGAAAAATGGAAATTGGTCAATTGTTTATTGTCTTTGTACCATAGCACCACATTTTGTTATGGCACAAGAATTCCCCGAGTCTTGCATATTAAAAACCAACCAAACAAAATCATCAACAACAAAAAAAAACCCACTTAGAAGGTCTATGCAAAATGTATGCATTACAAATTAATGTAATTATAAGGGTTAATGTTGGAGTACAACACAATATTCTTGAAATGATTATTAATGCCCAGATGTCCTACACATTAACGGAATCCTGGACTTAGTAGTGCCTATTCCCTGGTTAATGTAATATTGTCATGGAGGGTTCCCTCAGGATATACCAAAGCACAAATATGCAAAGGATAGGGAACACAGGCACTAGAAATACTATTAAACACAATTTCCTCATTCACTTTTGAATTTTCTCATACACTTCTAGGGTTCAAGTTCTTTTATTACATTTCATTTCATGAGATTACTAAAAAAGAAAAGTTACAACTATATTATTTTAACTTTTAAAGGATAAAAATTTCAACAAATGTAAAGAAACCAAAGGACAACTACAGACAAAAGAGAATACCATATATAGGTAACAAACATGCCCATTAACAGACATGACTACATATTCCATCCTATAATCTCATAAATCAAAGCTTTTAATTGTCTGGATTCATATGTGACCGTATTCTTTCCAATATGCATTCTTTCTTCTTCCAGGGGTTGTTCAATAACAGCAGGCACGTTCCTGCCATAAACTTCACAGTGTTCTAGAAACTGCACACATTCTTGAATAACACTGTCACGAAGCATGATTGTGTGTTTTGACATGTTTTCTAATAAGGACAAGAAACATCTTTTGGCATAGTACCAGGTATCAGTTCCCAGTTTTTTATTGTAAGGTTCCAAGCTTTTGATAACTCGAGAAATCCCAAAGTCATAATTACCTTTGGCACAGTAAAGTGTCCCTATCACCAAATTCACAATGCAGAGATGGTAGGTTTTCTTATCTGGGTCATCATAGGAGAGCTGCTCTTCCTCCTTTTCAATCTTCCTCATCAACTCCTCAGCTTCTTCATTTTGACTTGTCATAATATATGAAACACAGAGGTTAGCCAATACAATAGCACTCACATTCAGGATGTTGTCATAATGCTTCTTGACTATGGGCTCATAAAAACCGATGGCTTCTTTGTATTTGTTTTCCTGCATGAACAGAACATGAGCCACGTTCAGCTTCCATACATCATGGTCATTGCAGAATTCCACAGATTTGCGGAAGATCTTTTCTACCATTGAATAATTTTCAAGGTTCCAGTAGATCTTTGCCTGGGCCATCAATACGGGAATATACTTCTCCAGGATGTCATCATATTCATTCACTGCCTTTTTGACCCCTTCATCATCTCTATTATGTCTTGCTTCCTGTACTTGTTTAGTGAGTCTCCGGAGCTGCTCAGTCAGCATCCCGGCTAGCCCATCCAGCTTAATAAAAGCCTCTTCAGGAGCTGTCTGGCAAGTAATCATGGCATCTAAGAAGTCATAGAGATAAGGTGTGAGGAACTTATAAGTCAAGTGGGCATTCTCTGCCAGGACATCGGCTGCTAGGTCAAAATACTCATATTTGCAGTAGAGCAGCAACAGGTTGCCAAAGGTCTCTGGGGGAAAGGGGTTCTGTTGGAGCAAAAACTGTAGCTTTTCAAACCCTTCTGTAGGCCTGGCATCCATATTCATCAGCGCCTGGTTGTGCAGGGTCACAGGGTCTAACTCTTCCTCTGCCCTTGGTGGCATGTCAGTGAGGGTTTCCTGGGCCACCTCATAGTTTTTCAGTTGGTATTCTATGGCTGCCTTAAGGTTGAAGGCTTCCACCAGTGCAGTCTGGTGAAGAACTAAAGTGTTGCCAACACTGCGAAAATCAATGCCCTCGGTGGTCATGCCCACACCTAGCTCTGGGTGCTGGCGGATGCCATGCTCAATAATGTCTGCAATATGCTTCAGAGCCGAGGCATATTGTCGGCTGCTATAATAGGCCAAAGCCAGATTGTAGGAAAGGTCAGGCCGGTAGCCCGAGGCCTGCAGGGCTGTAAAGAACTTGGAACACGCAGCTTGATACTGTCCCTCCTTGTAGAGCAAACAACCCAGGTTGACCTGGCTATCTGACTCGTTCTCACCCCCACTGTCTTCACCCCCTTCCCCACTCAGCAGCTGCTCCACCAGGCTCCTGGCCCCGGGGAGATCGCCCTCGCTGTACTTGATAGCAGCTTGTAGACGGAGGACCCGGCTGTGGTAGGCGGGGTTGTCCAACAGGAGGAAGGCGACCCGGGTGGCCTCGGGATAAAGGCAGGCCTTGTACAGCGCCTGGGCCTGGTACAGGCGGTACTGCTCCAGCTCCGGGTGCAGCTGGCTCAGCTGCTCATAGCACTCGGCCGCCATGGGGAACTCCTGCAGGCGGTAGTAGCAGTAGCCCAGCAGCGACAGGCCGGCGCGGCTCCTCGGGCTCCGCTGCAGCTCCCTGCCCAGCAGCTGCACCGCCTCGGCGTAGCGGGAGTCCCGGATGAGCCGGTACACGGCCGCGGTGAACTCCCCGTCGGGGATCGGCGTACTGCCCAGCCCCGCCATAACCGCCAAGATGTTTGTGCGTCCCAGTTACCAAGGCAATAAGCCAACCGGAAACGGAAAACTCCTAGCCCGGATATTACTTTTCAACGGAAGGAGACCGTTAGCAATATAAAGGAATCACTGAACAGGGTCGTTTGAGTACTGATACAGTCCTCGAAGACGACTTGCGGAGGAAATGAATTGGGAAGAGAGAGGAATCTCCTCCTGGTAGTTTTGCGGCGGAAACTCTACTTCCCGGCATGCACCGGTCAAATGCACCCAGGCCACTTGGGATTTGGCCGCTTTGCTTTCTGGGAGATGTAGTCTCTGCGGGAGGGAACCACAGTCTGGCAGATGGGGTTTCACTGGATTTCTGTTCCTATGTAGATGAGTTGCTTCCTACTTGTGTCATCTTGGTCTTTGGCGAGGGGGAGGAAGGTTTGTGGTCGTGTGTCCTATATACTACGTGCTGCATACATGTGTTGTTTCGTGTTTTGTTTTTGTAAATTAATGGGATAGAAAGGTGGAATATTTCCTTGGAATTCCCCTATACTTCTGTTTTTAAGCTGCCTTGAGGGCACAGAACATAATACGCATAGACCAAGAGTCCTTATTTTTTGCTATTTCCACAGGAAATGGTTTTGTGAATCTTATCGGGTATGAAAGTCTTTAAATTTTAGATCCAAGTGTCTCCCACTTCCCTTTTTAATAAACAAGTATTACTGAGCAGATGTTGGTGTTTAAACTTGGCTGTGTTTTCTGCCCTGGTCCTCCAAATTTTTATTGAAATTAAGAAACAAATATTTCTTACTCTCCCTATATCCCCACTGATTTTCCATGATCTGTATTGACCTGTCTATACCCAAGAAAAACGGTGTTTGAGTAAAAGCATCTTTGCTATATATTTAAAGACTTCAGTGACAGTCCTTTATCTGTCTCCTCTATAGTTTTGCTGCCCCTACATCTTTTCTATATTTACAATTTCAGAGCCAACAGCAACTGAAGTATGTGACTCTCTATTAGACCATTTACATGTATTAATTTTAATCTTATTGTCCACCCTATAGTCTATATATTACAGATGAAGAATCTGTCTACTAGAAAGTTTCAAGTGACTTGCCCAAGACCACACAGTTAAAGAGTTAGTAGCTGTGCCATGATATTCAAACAGCTAGTTTCAGTAGGAAATAGTGGCTGATGAATAATCTATTCCATATACCTCCTATAGATGAGTTTTTAAGGGCTCAGTGTTTGGTGCCAAGTTGTATGACAATGAATTAGTGGGGTTTTTTTCTGTATTAAAATAAGCAACCAAGTTTGTTTGGGTAATAGAAAGGTGGGCTTCCAGGCCTGAACTGTAGCTGTGAGCAGATGTTAGGAAGTAATGTGGAGGTGGTATAACTCCTAGTCACTTGGAATAGCTAGGAGGGGACTTTTATAGACTTGTGATTGCTCCTATCATAAAGCAACTGATTTTATGTACTAATTCAGTCTTTTCCTTTGCTCAGAAATTGGCAGAGCTGTGTTCTTATGGGTGGAATTGGACAAGGAAGCTTCTACTGTATGAATACCAAGAAAGGGACAAACTACACCCATTTCAGCAGGGTTGAGTAGGGCTCTGGCCACCTACAGAAAGCAGTTGATGATGATCACCATAACCTTACTCCGAGCTTCTTTCAACCCAGTCTCTATGTGCACCATTTAAGGGCCTTCAAACCAGGGAGGTACACGGGTTGAGGGATGCTGGCTCAATATTTGAGGGTGCGTGGAGGAGGATCTTCACCTCTACAGCTGCCTAACTACACGTGTCCCTTGGACACTCAGGCTCCGTATTTTAAAATCCTTATGTATGAACTGTTACTTTGGGTGAGTTGCTATTAAATCAAGGTAAGATGATAGAACATGGAAACAGGAAGTTGTGTTACATATCTCTTTAGTTTGCCTCTGTTTCTCAGAATTGCATCATGAAAGCATTCACCTTCAAATGGCTTCTTGGAAACATAAGAAAGATAAAGGACTATCTGCTCTCTGATCCCTACCGGTTTCAGTTGAGGTTCCCCTCTTTGTGTTGGTAACTGTCTGTGGCAACAGAAGCGGGCAGGAGGGAGGCTGTTCTGTGTCTTCCCCCTTATTTCATGTGCTGGCTTGACAAAAGCAGGACTTTCAGCTTAGACAGATGGAGGGCAGGTTCATTTTCAAAATGAAATGAGTGCCCAAATCACACTGTGAAATTGGCATGACCATCACTGCTGCTGTGATAGACTTTTATTTTGCCGCCTATAGGCAGTTGGGGAATAGATTTGGGTGTTTGTGTGTGTGTGTGTGTGTGTGTGTGTGTGTGTGTGCAGGGGGAGAGATGGTGAAAGAAGACCCTTTAATTAATGATAGAAATTCTGGAAAGCAATAAATGACATAAAATGTCATAAGGATCAGTGTGTTTCCAACAGGATCTTGAAAATCTGGAGCATATATCAAAAAAGTAACTGTATTGTGCCATTCTAGCAATAAGAAAGAATTTAGTGGTTGCAATAAAATGATTTAGTGCCTCATTGAAAGGAATTACTTTGGGAAAGTGGTGTTGGATTTTGCTGCATAAGGGGAGACATGTTTACCACATAGAAGAATTCCATTTAGGCAAAATGTATAGAAGCCAAAAGCATTTAGACTAAGCATTTTTGCTTCTTAACATGCTTATGTTTCTGCTTGCCAAAGTGTGAAATGATCAAATTCTATTTGTGTTGTTAATCTATTTGTCATTTTCTTTTAAAACTAGTTGGAAGGTATGTTTTCTTATTAATCCTGTAAGTATCCTATTGGTAAACATTGGTCATTTATGAACATCTCCACAACCATAGCTGTGGTCAGACATCTTCCTTAATGAAGGAAGACATTTTCCAGTTGTCATTTCTTCCCCTGTTTTGTTCCAGGCCATTTTCTACAATATGGTCAGTGTGGGGAGCTCAGTTATCTTGTTTCCTCCCTCCCCCATCTTTCACCATAAACAGGGAAGAAAATAATAAATTAGTGCCAAGTTGGTAATGTAGTTGACTGACTTTTAGGAGTATCTGTTTAATCTTTTAAGACTTTTGGAAAGATTGTATTCAAATCAATGTTTAGGAACATTTATACTCAGATGGTGAGACATTTAACCTCGTTAATTCCAGTTTTATTAATTTTTTAAATTCGATTTTCTTCTTGAAAATAGCTTGTTTTTTTATTGAAAGATCAGACAGAGGCTGAAAACCAGGACTACAGGCTTTATTAGAGGAGAAGGACCTGCCAGGCTGTCTCGCAAGGGGAGGACAGCAGCACGTGCAGGGGTGGGTACGCCTTTTGAGGGGCGGAATGGGAAGGCTGGGGGGCTTAGTGTACTGGGCGCACACTGATTGGTGGCTTACTGCATTGTCCATATAGGACAAGGGCTTAGGGTATTTGGCAGGTGTGGATTGGTGGTCCAATGTATAGTCTATATAAGGTACATGGTTAGTCACTCAGGTATTTCCGGGCTGCAGGATACGTCATACTCCGCCCACCAGTTGGGGGAAGGGAGGATCTTTCATTTATCAAGTAGTTTATATTTGGGGGCTTATGGTGTTATCTAAATTAATTTATCAGAGATCATAGCAGCATATGATTTATAAAAGGAATTAGAGAAGGCACAACTGTGGATACTGGCATTTAAAATAATCAAACTTCTACCCAAACAAAGAACTACGCTAGCCCCTGTGTTTATAAAAGGTACTTTTTGTACCGAGACCAGGTCCTGCTTTGCCTAACTTCCCTCATGGTCTTTACAGCTCTTCTGGGAATTTGGTGATTCTTATTGTTGGCCACACGTGAAAAGCATGGATTAAGATGCCAGTGGTTGCTGCAGCCAGCACCGAGGACTGGTGATTGCTTAAAGGGCCACACTACACCTCTTCCCTCTCCCCCCATTCTCCCCACTCCCTCCCCCCACCCCCTGGGTACCTCCTCTTCAGGCATTTGAATTGGCTTTGGGTCATTTGCTGCAGTTTGTTCTAATAGAACAGGCACAATGCTGTAAGAATTTTAAAGTTTAAGCACCGAAGCCGTTGTGTAATTGTATGGCATCAGTGTGGCTGACGGCCCTGGATTGATGCAATCCCCCTGTGTAATTGCCCATGCAAATTTGAGCAATCTGTGAGGACGCTGGAACCTGCATTTGGCTGCAGACTCTTCTCCCTCTAGGAAAATTTCAATAATTCGAATTATTTTGTCATCTTTAAAGTGTTCCAAGGAGAGGGCTGCCCCAGTATCCTTCTCACACAGGCAAGCATCACAGATCCAGGCAAGGTTAATGGGGTAAGAGTGATCGCCAGGATTTAAATTGTTGGTATTCAGATGCATGCTTGCCTCTTTCAGTCCTTATATCCCCCTCATGAAGAGACAGAGTATTCAGAAGCTTTAGTTAAACATTCAGCATTTTATTAAAAACAAAGATACTTAGGTCTCTTAAAGCAGCAGAATATCTCAAAATCATGGATTAGTTACTTGTGAAATGGCCAAGCTGTCTATAATGTATTCTTACAATGAAACATCAGCCTGGGAAATCTACACAAAGGGAGTGACTTCAGACAACTCAATTGAAAACATATTTCCCTTCTTTTGTGTAAAGCAATAATTAGGAAGCAAATCAGTAGGAGATCCTTTTTAGATTATTGTACATAAAAATAAAATGGCAAAAGCAATTTTTCCCTAAGGGAATGAGACCCAACAAAACCTAGCCTCCTATTTCCACACCACCATGCTCTTCCTTCCTCCCTCTCTCCCTCCCTCCCTTCTTCCCTCCTTCTTCCCTCCCTTTCCTTCTATTTTCTTTCTCTTTCTTTCTTTTTAAATTCATCTCAGTATGATTTAATCTAAATCTGAAGAAAAAAATATTGTAACAGACACATATGCACACAGAAAATAAATACAAAGATAAATGATGGCCTCAAATAACCTTTTTTTTTCACAGCAAATACTTAATTACTTAATAAAAGAAACATTTCTGTAGGAGTGTGTACATTCAAAACATTGTTATAGATTTAATACACAGATAAACATCTTTAGCACTGTTGAGAAATGTACCAAATATGCAACAACATTCAAAATTAAATTAGAAAAGATGTACAACCCCAAGTTACTAGCTGAGGTAAAGGTAAACAATGTAAGGAGGACATCAGTCATTCTAAATCCAGGTGCTCATCATGAAATTCTCCAGACACACTGCATTTCATTTCTGCCAGCTACGTGTTTTATTCTATTATCGCTCGCTTATGAAACTTAGCACATTTTGGCCTTCTTGTAGCCAGACTCAGCCTTTAAGTTTCCTGGTACGTTTGAGTTTTGGGAGTTCCTTACAGCACATGGCAGAACAACAGGTCATGGAACTTCGCTACAGTGGCTCTGCCAGAGTTCTTAGGTTCCCAAATCAGGTTTTCTTCTGTTGCTTTAATGAATCCTTTCTGTTTTTTTTTTCTTTTTTCCAATTAAAACACTTTTCTTTATATTTAAATCTGTTTAGATTTCAGTCCCACTTGAAGGGAACTACTACTGGAGATCAAACTATATCTTATGTCTCTGCAATTCACAAAGAGTCAGCAGGAGAAATGGATTTTTAAATAATTGTACTGCAAAGTAAATTAGGCAGACTCTGTTTAATGACCTAAGGCAAGTGGAAAAATTTTGATACATGAAAACAGAAACTGAATTACTTACCAATAATATTGTTATTACACTAACAAAAATTTAAAGGTTATTTCTTTTTTTAAATTTATCTTTATTGTTGAAAGTATTACAGATGTCCCTTTTTTCCCCCACTGACCTCCCTCCCCCTGTCCTCGACTCCTCCCCCCCACACACACCTCAGGCCTCACCACACTATTGTGTGGTTATTTCTAACCTAACATGTAGGTAAATATAAAATACTTGGAAATGAATAGACATCTCAGATTTTAGAAACAGAAAACACACATGCAATTTTAACTTCTTTTGACTCGCTTTATAAATTTACTTTCAAAATAAATTGACTACCATTTATGGGATATCTATGATATGAAATCATCTAAAACTGTCCTTTATGCGATAAAAGTATATATATTTTAAAAATCGTACTGATGATAATATCTTTTATGATCACTAGAGGCAGGCTCGGACATATCTGTGGTGAGGTTATTTTTAAATCTACCCCATATATGTAATTTTTTATTTTGCCTTTAATGAGATGACCTTTTTAGGTTTATTCCTATTTTATTCGAGAACAGAAAACAAGACAGCTCTCTGAAGACATGTTTTTAAAAGTTCAATACGGCTGGGCCTTTGGTGTGGAAATGAAGTCAGTGCTCTTACTTTACTAACAGAAAACCTGAAGCCTGGAGCGTCCCGTGGCCAAGGCAGGATGGAGCCCTGGTCCTGCTGTGCACGGATGGCGCCCTTTACAGTTTGCCAAGCTGACCCTACTGGCCAGGCTTGCCAGCTACACAGTAGGTTGTGCATGTGTCATCTCCACACTGACTAGTAAGAGAAGAAATAGCATCTCTAAAACAAATGCATCTTGTGGAGAAAGTAGGATGAAGTCATTTCAAACATGAATGCCAAGAGACCCGAAGAAGCAAACATAATCTGGTCAATTGGAGGTTTTGTAAGAAGGCTCGCGTTTTAAATGCCTTCCTCCAGTAGGAAATAAATATAATAATAAGGATTGGGGAAATTTCGCTTTCTCTGTTTTGGAAAAGCCGAATATATGGATAACTACACATACCTCACATTCTTGGAAAATTATACATTATTTAGAAAAGGGATTTAAAAACCTTAAACTCCCAAGAGTTCAACCTCTAACCCCCCTGGGTTGTTTCCTGGGTCGGGAGGAACAGGCCAAGGCATTAGTCAGCAGTTTCTGAATTCTGACCCACAATAGGAAAGATACTTCCAGGCAGGAAAAATAGATGGAGGCAATTACAAACAGCTGCTTGATTGATGGTTGACACTGTCAGGGCTCCACTGTATGGCAGATTGCAATGATGTTGAACTCCCCTTGCTACCAGTGGACGTTGCTATTGGCAACCGTGCAGTGAAGCCAATAAAAAGGCAAGGAAATGAAGGGAAAACTCAACCTTAGTGGAAGCCGTAGGGTCTGTGCTATAAATTATGTTCCCCTCAGCAATATGCAGCATCAGTGTTCAGGATTGCTATAGTGCTTGTAGCTGCCTGCAGTCTTCACGGGCCCTGGGTCCAGTTTTATCAGCAGGCACACGCTTTAAAATGTCGCTGTAGATAGACTGGCATCCGTCTGTCTGGGCTATTTATATTGTTGGGGAGGATAACAGATGTGGGTTCGTCTCTGCCTCACCCGGTCTGCTTTGCAATTCCCGCTTGTGATATAAACCTGAGCCGGCACAATAGCCAGAGCAACACCTGCAGTGCTGCTGAGCTGCAGGCGCCCAGGGTCTGTCCCTGACGCCACCCACCCTTTGTTCCTCACCTGAGGAGGGACAGCCCGGCAGAAGCTATTTCCTTTATAGCAGAGTGATTCCGAAAACTGGCTTAATAAAACCCATAAATCTGAACAGCCTCCTCTTACCTGCTCTGCGGAGGCCATGTTCCTGCGCTCATTTTCTCCTCCCGTCCCTCTAGTCTCCCCCGCAGAGGCAGCTGTGAAGGGGAGCCAGGAACATTATATTTTTGGACTCCCACTCCTTCCTTCTCTCTTTTGTCAAACCTCTCCCTGCTCAAGTATCTCTCTTTTCTAAACAATTGATGACAGGATTGTGCACCCCCATGTGATTTGGTTAGAAGTGCATTTGTCTGTGTGGATTGACTTTCACCTTCCCTTTGGCAGTTTTCCGACCACCTGCCTCAGTCACTTCTCCTCCCCCTCTGCCCCCTTTCCGCCTCCTCTTCTCTTTCTCCTTCTTTTACCCCTCTTTGCCTGGTTTATAATTTTACTTTGTTT